>NC_054383.1:102610421-102938635 GCF_017654675.1 Xenopus laevis | reverse complement strand
CAGTGCAGTGAGGAATGCTCAGACTTATACGTTGGAGAAACCAAAGAACCAGTACACAAACGTATGGCACAGCACTGGAGAGCCAGCTCCTCTGGTCAGGACTCGGCTGTGTAACTACATCTAAAGGAAAAAGCACACACCTTTGAAGACTGCCAAGTTCACATTCTGAAAAGGGAGGAGGGTTGGCACAAAAGAGGGGTCAAAGAAAATGTAAAAACCAAGTTTGAACAGAGGTGGCGGGGGGTGTGACACCTAATGTCTTCCACATACAATGCTGTTTTGGCACCTCTCACTGGACAGTTTAAAAACACCTCATAGCTCCAATCATGCTAATACAGTCAACACATTGCCTCCATGAGGTCTCTAACCCCATGCTGGTTTTGCTAAACAGATTATACTGATTGGAGTAAGATTCTAGGGTATATAACCACAAATATTTTTGTACAGGACATTCTGAATTGAGAAAGCCAGTCGGATAACTAGTGAAACGTCTTCAAAAAATAAAAAAATACAGCAAGTCCAGTTGATTTGACTTATTACTAGAGATATACCATGACCAGATCTATCTATTCACAAGGATAAGAAATGTATCAACTAATGTATAAAGAGTTCAGAGCCACTGTGCATATCATAATAAAAGTTAAAGGTGAACTACCCCTTTAAATGCATCAAGAGTCTGGTTCACCCCTTTTTCTCCCTTCTGTTATTTTACTTCCACTCGCGTCTGCTCTACGTTTTCTTTATTCAACTGTCCTCTTCTGTTTTGTCCATCTTGCCCTTCCTAGTGTTCTTAGGCTTTCCCGTTATCTCCCTTCACTGTTCCAAAGCACAAAGCCGTTCTTATTTCCTAATTCTGCCCTAGTGATAGCTTTCTAGTAAGTGATCAATGGTGTGTAGGTAAGCAGTGGAACATAGGGGACGATTGGCTGGGAGTTTGGAAGGTGTTTTGTGTATGCAGGTTTGAAAGTTTGTTCCACTGACTGGACCAGTATGGTTTTGGAGAGAGGGTTGACTGCATCTGTGCACTTGTTACTGAACAAGGCAGCTCTAAAAGATGTTATGTATTAATATTATAAGGGGGTTATACAGGTATTGAATTTTTCCCAAAATACTTGGGACCTGGTCCAGGCCTTACTTTTATGTGTAGCAGGATGCCTCGAGGCTACTAAAAACACTTTTAAAAACTCATAGGAATGTTTTGTCATTCCTGACAATCTCTACTAAAACCCAACCAAATGAAGACAGGCTATGGGACCCAAATCCACAAAAGCTGGTCTCTGGGCTGTACAAGACACTGATATCCACCATTAATAGTCCATTTAACAAAGCAAAAACCAAGTGGAATCACCTTATTCCTGCTCTAGATGACAATATGTGGGAAGATGCAATAGGGGAACTATATAGCTTTCTAATTTCTACAAAAGATAGGATGGTACAATTCCGTATAATACACTGTACATATATTATTCCAATCAGGCTTAAAGCCATGGGCAAAAGCCCAAATGGAAATTGTCCCAAATGCCAGCACCCGGACGCTGATTTTTTTCATCTGCTCTGGTCATGTCCCCTGATACAAACATTCTGGGCCAAGGCAATAGCCTACCTGACTAATGAAATTCTGCTCCCTGGAGCACTAGCACCAGAGGTGTGCCTACTGGGACTTGTGGATGATTTGGCACCTCTAAATAAAACAAGAGGTTTACTAAAAACAGATTGCCATGACATGGATGAGCCCTCAACCCCCCACAGTAAAGCAGTGGGTAAAACTGGTTAATAACAGACTGCCGATGATAAAATTAACATATATAGCCAGACAATGCCTATTTGTTTGTTTCAAAATGCAAAATAAAAACCTTTTTTTAAAATAGAATAATAATAATAGATTTATGCTATTATGCTACAGTAGAACCCCCATTTTAGGGTTTTCAGGGGAACAGGAAATATATGTGTAAAATCCAGGAAATTGTAATGTCAGGGAAATGTGTTAAAGCAACTTCTTCAAGATACAAAAACAGAAGCCCGTCTGCTAATGTTTTGGGAACACCAGTTAAAACTTTTGGTGTAAAATCAGAGAAAAGTTTACACGATAATGCATTATAAATTGGTGAGACCAAAGGAATTGTGTATATATTGTGGGAAAATTAAAATCAAGGTTATGTCAAATCACGGTTTCACTGCAGTCTAGTTAGTATGAGGTACAAGGCACAGCCATAGAAAAAGGCAAATAAGGCTAATTAAGATTAAGAGAAAAATTCTGGAAAATTAGTTTCCAAAGTCAGAGAGCAGTGCTGGGCCAGGCCAGCTGGGAGCCCCAGTCAACTCAGTCAGGCGTGTCACCACCCCTCAAAGCCCAAACTTCCCACCACGCGCAACAAACCAGCATGTGTATGCTCGTTAATGCACTAACAATCAAGCGCATTGGCACACTTTGATTCCAAAAAGCAGCACTTGCTTGGCCCTTTTCAGTGAGGTAACACCTGCCGGAATAGTGGTAGGCAACAAGGAAGGTACGTGCCTGGCACCTCCCAAGCTTTGCACCCTAGTCACAAGCCTCTTCTGCCTATCCCTAGTTCCAGCCAAAACATAGAGAAAAATGTGTAAAATGTGAAGAAGGAATGGAGCTTATGAAAGAGCAGAACAGTAAGAGAAGAGGTTGCCAATGCAAGGTGAAGCCCCAGTTGTTACTTTGGGAAATCAAGGAGGATGTGATGTTGACTTGGAACAAGGAGAGATGTATTTAGAAGAAGGCACCATGATTTGAACACATGAGAAGAGTGTAGATGCAGAGGGGAATGCATGTAATAGTCCTATTAAAGTAAGACATTATTCTAGAATAAGCAGAAGTAGAATTAATGGAAAGAGAGCCTTAGACAATTACATAATATTATTATGCAGCATGGTCTGACTGTGCATTGGTTTTCAAATTCGGTAGGCTCCAAGGCACAATTGTTATCTGATTTTAACTCAAGTGCCTGAGCTAGCTGGTATGACACTTAAGGGCAAATTTACTTATGGGCGAATACCGAGGGTTAATTAACCCTCGATATTCTACTGCCAAATGGAAATCCTTCGAAGTCGAAGGATTTACTGCAAACAGTTTGATCGAACGAAAAATCGTTCGATTCGAAGGATTTTAGTCCATCGATCAAACGATTTTTCTTCAACCAAAAAATACTTAGAAAGCCTATGGGGACCTTCCCCATAGGCTAACATTGACTTCGGTAGATTTTAGGTGGCGAACTAGGGGGTCGAAGTTTTTTTTTTTTAAAGAGACAGTACTTAGACTATCGAATGGTCGAATAGTCGAACGAGTTTTAGTTTGAATCGTTCGATTCAAAGTCGTAGTTGAAGGTCGAAGTAGCCCATTCGACGGTCAAAGTAGCCAAAAAAAAACATTCGAAATTCGATTTTTTTTTTTTTCTATCCCTTCACTCGAGTTAAGTAAATGGGCCCCTTAATGATTTATCTTCTATATAAATTGTCTCTTGGGTCTGATTCCTTCCTCTCTAACTTCAGAGACTGCACAGTCTACCCAGGGATCCAACATAACACTGAAATCACTTCTACACTCACTAACCCCCTCAGTGGCGTCTGAAAGAGTGGAATTATTTCTAGGGAAAATTATGCCTGGTATTCTTGCAGTAATTTATGGATTATAGTGATTTTACCCTTTCAATGTTAAAAAAAAAAAATAGATTGGAATTTGGAGTCTACTGATGGTCTTTGATTACATTTCGCAATATCTTTACTTCTGGCAAAATTACAAATTTACCATTAAGGAGCATGCCTACAATAAACAATACAAATGGTTCTGCAGGATGATTAGGAGTGAGGGGTGAAAGGTTTAGACATGACTTCAGTTCCGGGTCACATTAAACGGGTTGCAATTGGTTTTCATTTTTTAATATTTGTGCTTTTTGCGTTATTTAGCTTTTTATTCAGCAGCTCTCTAGTTTGCGATTTGTAGAACAATACATTTGTGGCCTTTCAGAGTATGTGCTTTTAGATGAGGGTCAGTGACCCCCATTTGAAAGCCAGAAAGAGTCAGAAGAAGGAGACAAATAATTCAAGAACTATTGAAAATAAATAATGAAGTTGCTTTTAATTGCCCGTTCTAGAACATAATAAAAGTTAGCTTAAAGGTGAAGCACAAGGTTCACTTTGGGCTAGTAGCTGCTACGACTCCAGAACCAGTCATTTACTGCACCTAACATAGTGCTTGTAGCTGGGTATAGCCCATCTCAGTGCAATATTCTGATACCATTATTATTGTTCAATCAGATTACAGTTAGGGAGCCCTCTGAGGCACAACTAGATTTTGTTCTAATTTTATCCTATGGGCAACTAATACAGCAGGCAAGGAAATATATTTAGGCTTAATTAACATCATCATGGCTCCAAGTGTTCGTTTGAGTTAGTGAGCAACTAGTGCTTAGTCCAATGAGAAAATTGGGATACATATAAAGGCCATGACCGGAATGTTTAAGGTGGGAGGTTCTGAAAAGGGAATGGGTGATTGGAACATACCTCCATTAAAAGGGGTGGTTCACCTTCAGGTTAACTTTAAGTATGTTATAGAATGGCCAATTCTCAGCAACTTTTCAATTGGTCTTCATTCTTTATAGTTTATGAATTGAATATGAATTTCATATACTCTTGACTCTTTCTAGCTTTCAAATGGGGGTCACTGATCCCGTCTAAAAACAAATGCTTTGTAAGGCTACAAATGTATAGTTATTGCTACTTTTTATTACTCATCTTTCTGTTCCAACCCTGCCCTATTAATATTCCATATTCTTATTCAAATAAATGCATGGTTGCTAGGGTAATTTGTGCACTAGCAACCCTATTGCTAAAACGGCAAATTGGAGAGCTTCCGAGTAAAAAAAGCAAAATAACTCAAAAACCGCATATAAGAAAAAATTAAAACTAATTGCAAATTGTCTCAGAATATCACTCTCTACTTCACACTAAAAGTTAAGTCAAAGGTGAACAACCCCTTTAACAATAGAACTAGTCTCTGTTTTAAATACATATTACTTGCTATGCACCTTATAGGCCTACATTGTCTTGCAGTGGAGAGCTACACAGGCTTAGGCTGAATTTCATTAGCCTTAAAGTCCTGCACACTTTATTATATATTTATATTTTATTAGCTCAGTAATACTTGTAAACATCCGGTTCAAATGATTCACCCTCAAAATTTCAAGACTCTACAAGTCCAGAATCTTTCATCTGTTTTTTATTAATTAAACAAGAGAAAAATAAGAACCAAATGCATATATGAACAAGGCTTAGCTATATAAAAAACCTGAGCTGTAAGGAGAAAATTCAACACACACAAAAAAACCCACAAAGCCTATATGAACAATGCTCAGACATACAACCCCCTTGAGCCAAGCACAATGCACTCATTCATTATTTATACCTGAAATACCAAGGAAAGCTTTTACCTAACAAGTATGCATGAAGTAGGAGCTCCACAGAACAGCTCATATGCACCTGAAGAAAATCTTGTGCAAATATACTTTTTACTAAAAATATCATTGAAATCCTTATATTTACCTTATTGATAGCCTTCAACACTAATATAGCAACCCAAACCTGAAAAAAGGACAAACCAGAATAGGTAACTTTCTGTCAACTTTAATTAGAATTAGCCAATTCAAATACAGGTATGGGACCTGTTCTCCAAAATGCTCGGGACCTGGGGTATTCCAGATAACAGATCTTTCCATAATTTGGATCTTCATACCTTAAATCTACTAGAAAATCATGTAAATATCAAATAATCCCAATAGGCTGGGTTTGCTTCCAGTGTGGATTAATAATATTTTAAGTTTGGATCAAGTACAGGGTACTGTTTTATTATTACAGAGAAAAAGGAAATATTTTTTAAAACATTTGGATAAAATGGAGTCTATGGAAGATGGGCATTCTGTAATTCTGAGCTTTCTGGATAACAGGTGTCCATATATGGGATACCACATGTCTAATGGTTTAGTTTTTTTTTAATGTTTTAGTTATTTTGTGTACAAATTATGCACTTTCAAACTTCCATTCCATTTGCTAATATTGGCATGTAAACATTCAGCACTGCCACATAATGGAGTTATATTGTCAGTAAGTCAGGATCGGTATAACAAAGACTAGATTTCATTTATTCAACAAACTTGGCTCAGATAAGAAATGCACGCCAATCTTATAACGAAGATCTAGCAATGCATGAACAGCTCCTTCCTCCCCAAAGCCCCATACATAGATTCCATGCTGATATAAACAGTGTAATATATATATATATATATATATATATATATATATATATATATATATATATATATATATATATATATATATATATATATATATATATATATATATATATATATATATATATATATATATATATAAATATAAAAGACAAGTATTTAGCAGCACTCCCTGTATCTTCAGCTTAACGGTGTGGTTGGTGCAGCGCCTTTAGGGAAACTTCCGTGGGCTTCCCATACATATACAAAGTGGACAAGGAAAAAGGCAGCACTCGTTATATCAAAAAGTGAAAAAAGTGTATTTAAGATCAAAGTTCATTACATGACCTGTTAGTGGCAGAACATCTCTCCGCCTGATCTTAAATACACTTTTTTCACTTTTTGATATAACGAGTGCTGCCTTTTTCCTTGTCGTGTGTGTGTGTGTGTGTGTGTATCAGATCTAAAAAGTGTTTATATTAAAGTGCTAGTTGAGATGTTCTTCACAGTACTGACTGCACAATAAGCCATAACACTGTTACATATATGTAAGAGATCAACTTATCCAACAGTGTCTTGAGCACATGCATTAAATTACCCAAAAATGCCAAAAACAAGTTAACGCATCAGTTTTTTTGTTGAATCGACTATCTTACTTAGCATACAATATCTGAAGCAAATCTTACCTATATTTCATGCCCGTTTTACGTGCCGTACATTCATTCAGTGAAAGTCCGTGCATTTTGAGAAATTCTTCCATGTTCTTCACATGAGCAGCAACTCTCACTTCGCGGAGACGCTGGAGTTCCACCATATCGACCTGGTGGACCTGGTTTATTCCCCAATCGGAATGATATCTACTAAGCACACTTTTCAAGCTCCCGCTGTATGACATGGACAGCATTTTGCTGTCTGGCTTAGGAATCTGTGAATTTTCCAGATGCATAGATTTAGAAGACGCATTATTTCTTTTAATGGGTGAGACTCTGTAGTCATTGCAACTTGCTCTCTGTGCTACAAACATTTTTCTGTGAACAGCACAAAGTTTCGGAGTAAGCCGATAACACAACTAGTGGTTCTACTAATTAATGGACCTTTATATATTCTCTTTGTTCAAGACACCGCAGAGACATGTACACATGCATGTCATTGGTCATTTGATATCCACTGGTAAATGAACCCAGTTCTCAAGAACTTAGAGAAAACAATAAAAGATGAACCTGATCAGTTTCAACATGGACAACAAAGTAAACTACAGTCACTTAAGAAGCAAATCAAAAAGACTGAACTTGCTTAGTAACATGCATAACTAAGCTCCTTTTAAAATGCATTTTTGCTGGTGTGCGTAGAATAGTACACATGCAGGACAAAGGAAAATAGGTATGGGGACCTTAACAAATGAAAAATAACTGCTGCATGAAAATAAAAGGGAACCAATTTGGGATGTAGAAAAGCATTACCATCTAGGTATTAGTTTTTTGCTCTATTACAACTTTGCAAACATTTCAGCTCATATACAGAGAGCAGTATACTATCTAGAGTTGACAGCCGATCGTTGTTATGCACATTATATTGGTGTGCACATATTTTGTAATTTTTTATCATTATTGTAAGGTACTACCCAAAAGGAAGCCACAAGGACAGCAATACCACCAAGAAGATTGTCCAGTTTTTGTTTTATTTCCAACTATTTTGCAATGCATGGAATGGTCAAGAGGCAGTTTTGACAAACGATTCTGTAATCGGCCTGTCTGTCCCTTTTATTACCACATGTACAGGGTACTGTAAATATGGTATCATTAAAAATGGAAAAATGGAAACACTCTTTATTGTAGCATCCTTTTCAGTATTTCACGGATTGTAATTGATTGCCTTAGACAAGTGATGCCCAATAGGTGGCTCTTCTTTACAAACTAATTGTACACATGAAAATCTGAGCATATTTGTTTTGTTCATTGAACTGCACCATCTCCAAAATGAAATCTAACATGTGGCCCATTTAAGCAGTCAGAGGTCTGCTTAAATGGTAGTGGTAGTGATGAACTTCAACAATACGCAGTGGTTTGCTGCAAAAAGGTGCTGTTTAAATAAACAGCAACTTTTTGCAGCAATCCACTGCGTATTATTGAAGTTCATCACTACCACTATATTTGGATTAATCTGCTTCATTGGACGGACGTATTTGTGATTGAACTGAGACGTTGAATCCTACACTCTATTGAATTTGATCTAGGACTCATCTTCTGGTTTGTGTGCCAACCCAAATTATATTTCCTCCCAAAATTTATTGTTAAGATCACCGTAGCCTCTGTTATCAGTTGACTTCAGGAGTATGAAGAATGCTGAGCCAAGAAGTACTGATGGCTTGGCAACTATATTTACAAATACCTTTATACATTCAAAGTTCAAAATTTCAAAGCTGCAAACTCTCTTTTCCTTTGGTCTATCCTTTGGCATACAATATTTTGACTGCCAAAACAGCCTAATCCTCCTGCCACCACTTTTAATTCTAGTTGTGTCTGAAGCACAATTAGCTCCAATAGGTGGACCTAAGCTTGAAAAAATGCTGAACATTTCTGAGCAGATGGTTCACTCAGTACTGCTCCATGTGCTTGATTAAACTTTGCATTGGTCTTTTATTCCGATCGCCTTCATTTTAGCACTTAGGCATTAGAGCACCTTCTGAAAACAGCTTTGCACAATATGCGTCTTTTCGAACTACACTTCTAGCTACTTACTTTATATCCCCACTGAGCTAGTTAAGAAGGCTTTCTACTAGAAATTTCAAGATGATTTAGGGGCAATGCATAATTTACAAATTTCAAGGTACCAGATAAATCATACAGAAGTAATATGCAGAATTATACGGTGATTTAGGTTAAGATTTCAGAGAATACAATTTTTCCCAGTTAAAATGTGAAAGGTAAGCAACTTAAAGTGTGATTTAGGGTGTAAAACAGACTGGAATGTGTGGACAGGCCACAAAGGCAAAAATCAGGGGGCAGCATGTCGCCCGCTGGCTACATTTTCACTGGGGACTGGGCAAGAGATTTTGAGTGCCATTTAAATCTACTGCCCGCCCAGTCCCTAGTGGAAGCGATGGTGCAAGTCCAGAAGAAGTAGTTTGGAGGAATCTGCAAGCAGCAGGTTGGAGAAAGGGGTGTGAGCATGGGAGTTGGGTGTTTGCAAGGTGGGGGCGGCTTAGGGGCACTGTCTATTTAAAGCCGGCCCTGGTGAAAATGTAGTTGATGTCCCTGATATTCTAGGACCTATGGCTGAATTACTGATACAGCCACTATATATCTGTAATATTATTAGCCAAGTTGGTACACTAAACAGAAAAATCCAAGGGGCTTTATAAAAATTTGACAACTACATAATGCTTCCAGATATTTCTGTGTTACTTTGGAAATAGCCTGAACAGTTTCTGGTTACTTCGTGCCAGATGTGCATGAAATACTAATTAATAGGGGGCAGAGTGGTTTTTGTTTTTCAAATAAAATAGCAGTGCTCAGCAAAGGCATTCCCCTATCAGGGGGGAAAAAACTATAGAATCAAACACTTGCAAGAGAACATTTCTGTATCCTAACATTGAGTCATCAAATATTAATGCTTTTAATTTACTTTAATCCTGGAAGGCCTGGAAATTCTCATTATGCACAGTTGTAGAAGATTATGTTCTCCACAAATTCAACACTTCATTTACTAATGAGGGGAAATGTGCACCAATGCTAGTTTCGGATGTTCGATTGCTTACATACAATCCTATTTAAAAATGACTTGGTTCTAAGAAACAAGAAATTAAATTACACAAGGTTTTACAATTCTTAAACTGAGCATGTCAAATATGACGCAGGGGAAGGGCAAATGTAATAAAACACTGTGAAAAACTGTTGTTTACAGTGTTTGTGTGTTTCTTTGTTAGATCACATTTACACAGAGTGAATTGGACGACTCTTACAGTTAAAGGGAAGGCTATTCTGAAATTACTCACTGCAGTGCACGTCTCAAGTTGCTGCTGTGTGCTTAGAAGCAGGGATGCTGTGGGCTTCATTATCATGTATAGATCTCTCTGAATGTAGACTGCAGTCTTTTATGGGCTACACAAACAGTGTGAACTTGCAGGTTAAGGTTTATATTACAATGTGTTTTTAGTACAATTCGGTTTAGAAGAAGAAGGGACTGCAATAGCTGTGAAGCCAAAATAATAGAGAACCGTGTGGGTCCCTAACTAATTTGTGAATTATGTCAGGTCATGTTCTTGAAGTTTTTTCTGTTTCTGAAGTTTCTGCTGTGGTGCCCTTTAGCTTCTAGTTTCACTACTGGAAACCTTGGAAATAGGAGCATATTATTTACAGGTACCGTGAAACTGTGACAATGCAAACAAATTAACTAACATTTGTCTTAATGCCTTTTGTCTCTTAAATGAAACAAACAGACACAAATCAGATCAGTCAAAGAGGTATTTTTAGATAAACTGTCAAGAGCTGCTCTAATCTACAATCTAAACTACAGCACTACTGTTACGAATTGTATAAAAGGAAATTAATGTCTCCCTTTCAAGATTTATCATGGCATTAGCTGTCAAGATTCAGGAAAACAACAAAAAGTTTTATCACACTTACGGGCAGCTTTCACAGACAAACGTTAACGCAGGTTTTTTTTCTAGTGATTCTAGTAATTTTGCAGTGATTTTTGATAAATTTGCCCTAGTGTGATGTCTCACCTTACTTTAAAAGATCTATATTGCTGGTACATTCCTGTGCCTTGGACTGAATACCCATTGTATTGTCACTGCATTCTTGCCTTTCGGAGTGTGCAGAGTCTCTACTACACATTCTCAATATATACACCATTTAACAAAGCTTTTTTTAATCTTTTGAATACCTTTACATGGGGGTAGCACTAAAGACTTTTGCCATCTATCCTGGTGATGCATTCATGCTTTCAGTAATTAACAGATACAGTTCATAGATTTACATATTTTTAATTATTTCCCTGCTTTGGGAAAGGGGTTTAGTAACGCACGGAAGCTACAGAATACTACGGCACAGAAAGTAAAATACTAACAAATAAACTGGAGTAAAGTTAGGAGAATGAGTAGAATCACTGTGAATGTTTACATCCTAGATCCATCAAAATAATCATTTTATATAGATAGAACATTTTCCACTTTCTTTACCTCGGTTGATCCACACTTGCCACAAATTTGCTAATCAGCAACCTCCCCAACCGACTAAAGAATGGATACAAAACGGAGTGAAATTAATCTAGTTCTGGGTGCCATGTTTTACGTTGAATAAATAATGTAAACGTTTGAGTTAATCCCAAATTATTACACACCCCACTTCTAGTTTTTATTTTCTTCTTTATTCTAGATCTTTTTTCCCCCCTCCTTTTTTATGTATTCTTCCTACTCTAAAGATAAAATCTTGTAATGGTTAATAATAGTTGGCCTCAAAATCCAATTTAAAAAAAGCTCAAACTAAAAAGAAAATTTTGTTGTATTAATATCCTATCCACTATACATTACCGGTGATAAACGTACATACAGGATGCAATTTACATTCACCAAAAGAATATTTCAGGTACAAAATCTGCTTTCCTATTACACAAATTTCTCAAGTCACTAATATTTAATAGCACCTAGGACAGTAATGCTTCCAATAAAGACTGCAGAATCCATGCAGTAATAAAGCAGAGCCAATTTTTCCGTTTATTTTAGTTAATGCACTGCCAGAAGAGAGTGCTCAAAAAGCAGCAGACAGACTCAGCAAAAGTGGTTTGATTTGTCAGCTGAAGAGACCTGAAAGGATCAATTACCCTTCTAAAAGTTCCAGCCTAATTTGCGGTGTAAGATAAACACACAAATGCATTCAAAAAGTGTTCTACAGTTTCACCTAATATTAATCAATACCCATTAACCAAACGGAGGTTCCTGTAAGAATTAGCCAAGCTTCCTGTAAGCATGCATAGAACTGCCTCTCTACAGAGCTTGCAGGAAAGTAACCCTTTCACATCTACAGGGGTTTGTAAAGCTGAAGGGTACATTTAAAAACAGAACTGCTTTAAATTTCTTAATTTAAGTGACTGAATAAGCAATTTGCTTTAGGATATGACTATATACCCAGAGAAGCTGTAAGCAGGGCTGTAACACAGAAATTTTTTTCCAGCTGCCTTGGATGAAAAAGTGGCTGGTTAAGTGGGTAAAAAATATATTTATGGGTAATCATGTAAGGATCACTGCTCCCTGAAGAGGCTGGTAACTAAAACCTCATGGAACCTTCCCTGGTTAAAGACAAATTTAAAATAATTATATAGATGATAGCCCTAAAGGGCCAGTTTATCTTTAAATTAAAATTTTAGTATGAAATTATGCCAGGGTCCAATTTACCCTATTAACCAAGCACTTGTTTGAAAATGACTAAGACTAAGACTAGAAGATGAATAGGAGAGGCCTGAATAGAAAGATAAGTAATAATAACAATACAGTTGTACTAGGTGAGGCAAGTGTAGCCCAATTCTGCTATAAGTGTGACAAAAGGTTCTACGGAATATAAGCCCTTGTATAATTCACTCTTATTTAAATACAGTGCATGAGAGATAAAGGCTTGGGCATCCATCCCTTAATATTTGTAGTTTTATAGGAAAGGCTATGCAGCTGGCTCAGAAGTCATCACTCATGACCCCTCCCCTGAGGATACCAAATGACTAATAACTGCGATGACTGGGAAAATACAATTTGAATATGTGGTGGCTTTGACAAACCACTACTCCCCACAGCCATGGGAGCACTGTAGAAGACAACATCTCAAATTCATGGTAATACAGTAATTTGCATTACGGGCCCCGTGGGTGGCAAGTCTATCAATTTACTGCAACTTGCAACAACGACAAGTGCAATGAAACAGCCCCTCCTTGTGTTTATGCTGTAAAACATACTGGGAGATAAATAAGGGTGCATCAATTTGACTTGAAAAAAAAAAACTTTGACTAAAAAACTCAACAGACCCCATCACCATCTGACAAAGAGGACATTCTAATATACAGAATGCGCTGGACCTGGGGTTTTCTAGATAAGGGGTCTTTGGACCTTCACACCATAAGTTTGCTAAAATGTAATTTAAACTTTAGTGAAACCCAATAGGGTTGTTTTACTTCAAATACAATTTTATCATGTCTTGGTTAGGATCAAATACAAGGTACTTTTTAATTATTACAGGAGGGGAGAGAGAGAGAGAGGGGGAGAGAGAGAATACATCCCAACAATCAACATCAACAATGAGGGACACACACACAAATCCTGGTGGCCACTAAGAACTTTGTGTATAAACTCAACATTATTTTTGCCTGTTCTGACCCACTCATTCCCTGAAGAGATGGTAAAAATTATTTGTGCTCACCTGTTTTAAGTGTGCACAAAATATATTTTTCGTGTACACAGCCAAAAAAAAAAAAAAAAGTTTAATAGTAGAGGAAACATTGCCTAGAACAATAAACAGGAACATTTACAAGTAGCCTGAACCTTAAACAGAAAAGTAAAGTACTGGTACAGGCATAGGATCAGTTATCCTGAAACCCATTATCCATAAAATTTCAAATTATCGTGAGCCCATCTTCAGTTGACTCCATTTTTAATCAAATCATTCAAAATATTTCCTTTTCCTCTGTATTAATAAAAAAAGCACTTTGTACTTGATCCCAACTAAGATGTAATTAATCCTTACTATTTTGTTTACTTAAAGTTTAATGATTTTGTACAGAGACCCAAATTACAGAAATATTCCTTATCTGGAAAACCTGGATTCATACAAAATCTTAAAATCTGCAAAATCACTACAGTACTAGTTACTAGAATCTACCAATGCAAGTTGCAAAAAAAAACTATATATATATATATATATATATATATATATATATATATATATATATATATATATATATACACACACACACACACACACACACACACACTTATTTTATTTTTTTTTAAATTATAGTTTTAAATGAAACTGAACTTAAGCTACACAATGATTGTCAAACTATACCTTGCCATGGTGTGATGAGGCTACTGCATTTTGTTGGTAATTTTATTTATTCAGGTACAGGTATGGGATCCATTAACTGGAAACCCATTATCTAGAAAGCTCTGAATTACAGAAAAATCATCTAACATAGGCTCCATTTTATCCAAATAATCCATTTTTTTTTAATGATTTTCTTTTTCTCTGTAATAATAAAACAGTAGCTTGTACTTGATCCAAAATAAGATATAATTAATCCTTATTGGAAGCAAATCCAGCCTATTGGGTTTATTTAATGGTTACATGATTTTCTAGTAGATTTAAGGAATGAAGATCCAAATTACGGAAAGATCTGTTATCCGGAAAACTCCAGGTTCCGAGCATTCTGAATAACAGGTCCCATACCTGTACTATGAAATTATAAACTAAACATAATGAATGACAAGTTATTGAAAAGTTCTGATAGGATGAGAAACAGCTGCCAATGTAATATCAGCTAGAAAGGAGCCTCAGGGGTACATGGTAAACACAAAAGAAAAGGCAAAAATATAAATAAATATTCTCTCTAAACAAACAAACCTTGTGTGTACACTACACTGCATGCTAACATTTTTAATATAAATAAAACGGTAAAGAGTCGCAATACTTTAGCTAAACCATTACAGTTTACACCATATCCGTTTTCTGCCCTTCCAACTAAAATCAAACCTTAAACCATCATCCAGACCTTGGTGATATTCTTTATTGGTCCAATCAAGTAGAAAGACATTTATTTCTAAAACAGAACTGTTGAGTAGTTGCACTATTATGCAATGAAGTCATTTAAAAACATCAGTTTAACTATCTCTTTAAAAAATGACTACAACTCTAAGACTAAATATTCCAAAATAAAAGAAAAAAAAAGCTAGGGATGGGTTGCGCAAAAATTTTTTTTTTTTTTACAATCGTCTAACCTCTTGGTAAACAAAATAGCTTACTGGTGATTTATTATAAGGTAGATCTCTTTACAGAGGCATCACCATTTTCTCAGATCTTACTGTATCCTAGTTCAAGACTTCATTGTCGGTGTAATACTTTCACATAAATCTGGACTTCACATTAACGCTACATATACAAGAAGAGGTCTCATAAGTATAGCATAAGTCATTATTTTTTAACTTTAAAAACAACCTGAAAACGTTTCTACTCGTGACACTATTTTCTTGTATAGCTGTACAAGATTCAGTTAACAGAAGCAAATGCAGAATTTTAGGAAGGGAGCATTGCATTGGGACATTCATGCAAAAGTATATGATTAGGGTTCCAAAAGAAAATATTTGCAAAAAGTGACTGCAGTCTACTTAATCATGGAACTTCCGAGGAACAAACACAATGAATTAGAAATACCATAATGTCTATTTGCAATCGTCAATTTAGTTTCTGTATAAATAGATAAAACAATAAGATATGTACCAGTCAAGGAATGGATATTACCTGGCTAGAAACTTTCTTCTTTTCAGCACTAAAATTCTTTATGAAGCAAAAAAAACTGAAGCGAACGGCTAAGTCTAAAGCTGCAAAAATTCTCTCTCTCTATTGCTTCAACAACAACGATGGACTCACCCGAGGTTTTGGCGTTCTCCTCATTAAAAACAATATTAAAGGATCGCAGGAAGACGTAAGTGCGATGTGAACAAACCTTCTTGTTTATGGGAGTGTCATGTACAGTTTCAATGTCTAAGGCAATTGGTTTATGAGGTCCCATATGATTACAGTGTTGAAGCAAAATCCATTAGACCTATTATAGTCAATGTATTAGGAGTTTTTTTTATCTTGCTAAAGACACTTTAAATTATTAAATACCTTGCTCTTTAGGAGCAACTAAAATGTGTATAGGATAATCTGTGTACAGATCTGGTTACATTTGAAATATATTCAAACCAACAAATTTTACTGCCACACATTCTTAGTATGCACAGGTTTAAATCAAATTTTAATTAAGCTGTGTTCTATAAATATTTTCCTAGAAACCCGGCAACAACATAAGATGCATCTCTGCAGAACAAAATACATTTTATCCCTCACATATTGGGATTAATGTTTCTTTATAAACCAGAATAAGGTATGAATAAGGTATGAAGATCCAAATTATGGAAAGATCCCTTATCTGGAAAAAACCCAGGTCCTGAGCATTCTGGATAGCAGGTCTCATACATGTACCAATTATAACACTATAGGTTCATGTACAGATATTTAAAATCTGTACAAAGAAATAACCAAAAACAAATCTAGGGTCCAGCGATAAACATAGAGCCTGTTCACTTAGCCTGTTCACCTCGTCTTCTGAGCGACAATCTCCCCGAAGTGCCTCACCGTTTTTTCCCATTGGCTACAATGAAAAGTCGCCTGTGCTAATGCACACGCAGCGATGCGTTTTCTATATTCGCCCGAAGTTGCCTGTGTGAGGCATTTCGGAGATATACTCGCTCAAGAAGACGAGGCGATTAGTTGTCAGGCGACAAAATCTCCCCGAATCTCCTCGTGTGAACTAACCCTAAGCAATACTCCCGGTTAGGTAGAAAACAGATTATTATGTGCCCCCCATTCCATTATGAAAGAATTTACTAGGTTTGACACTTAGTTTTTCAGTATCCTTATCCATTGCAAGTAAAGACGTGCAAGTCCACTAGGCTACCCAAATAGACAAGAAATGAGCACATACATCACCACTAGGAATCAAACCCCTCTCTATTCTAGCATACAATTGTAATGTGCTCTTTTTAAAGGGCACCCAAATAAAGTTAAACAGGAAAACATCAAAAGTATAATTATAACACAGATAATAATCGTCAATTGTATAAAAGTATGAGATTCGAGGACCCATTTAATTATTGGATTCTTTTTTCTGCGTGACATTAGAAACACAAACACCCAATGTTACCTATGCACTTTCATTAAAACCTCTGTATTGTAAAAGACAAAGATATAATCCATCTCTCTGCTTCATTGAGGGTTTCTTATATTTTCTGCTATTCATCTTAATTTACCCTATGGCCTTTTCAACAAGCAAAGGTGTACAGGCATATACATCAATTGGCCCTTCCCGTGGCTGCTTTGGGACTGCTGTGCTTTTGATAAATTAAACTGGGTCAGATGATACTGGAGAAAAATACAAGCATATTGTATACAAAGTAAGTACAACAGATTAATGGATGCGGTATAGGATGCGTTATCCAGAAACCTGTTATCCAGAAAGCTCAGAATTACAGAAAGGCCATCTCCCATAGACTCCATTTTATCCAAATAATCCAAATTCTTAAAATGATTTCCTTTTTCATTGTAATAATAAAACAGTACCTTGTACTTGATCCCAACTAAGATATAATTCATCCCTTTTGGAGGCAAAACCAGCTGATTGGGTTTATTTCATGTTTGAATGATTTTCTAGTACACTTAAGGTAGGAAGATCCAAATTACGGAAAGATCCATTATCCGGAAAACCTCATATGGATAACAGGTCCCATACCTGTATTAACAAGGCTACTGATAATGTTTACATCTTCCACAGCTATAAATAATGAGATTTAAGGTAGAACTACATGGGTGCATTTTTGGCGGATCCGGCACGATGCGCCAAAATGCATTTGTTTCTTACCTTACCTTATTTTCTGTTGCATCTGATTGGACGCCTGCGTTTTGGCGCCGAGCGTCGGATCTGCCGATAACGCATAGAAATCGTCCGTTTAGTTCTATCCTCAAACGTAACATCAGCATAAAAACAATTAACAAGTCACACATAGATACAAATGTTCTACTTACGCTACTAAAAGATACAGGAAAAGCACACGGCACTAAGGAACTCTCATTTAATCGTCAATCTCTAGATAAGTAAGAGCTGCACAAACCACTGATGAAAACATAAGGAAATAATAAATGTCCTTCCTTTGTGTTTTCATCAGCGGTTTGGGAAGCACTCACTTAACCATAAAGGGATTACCAGCGGCTTTGTGCAGACTCTGCACATAATAAAAGTACAAGTACAAACTTATTCATGTTAAGTGACTTTTTTTAACCATTGTTCACTAATAGGTATTTTTGAGAGCACACAGACCCATCCCTAGACATTAGAACAAAGGAGACTTCCCCTTTGGATGCAAGAAAAGATCTTTTCCAGTAAGAGCAGTAAAGTCATGTAATTCACTTCATGGAGTAATCATCCAACTTTATTAACCCTCATGGGAAGGGCCCTCTCCGACTTCATGTCTCAGTTTAGTCTTACACCTTCATCTTTATCTGTGCTGCTTTTGTCTTAGTGTGTTCCCCATCAATTCATTCATTGAACAGCTCTGCTTTATATGTTGGTGCTTTAAACATTAAAATAATCATAATAATATCCACAAGTAGGGCTTATTAATATTTCTAGTGTAAAGCTGGCCATACACAGCCATACTTTAGTTGCTGACTAGGCCCCTTGAGGTAGCTAATTGGACATATCTGGGGCCAAAACTATGGCTTTCCTTAGCTAGACATTGGGCAGGTTAAAAAATCATTTTGATACATTCCTTACCCAGGAGATTTAACAAGGCCCCTATGAGCCAATCATTTGAATAGTTCAGTCAAATCACTTTTTGTGTGTGCCTGGTATGCTTACTTCTTATTTATGCATTCTATAGATATGTTCCATTCAGGAGCGCTGCACCAATGAGACGAGTTTCTCAACTTGCCACAGGCGGCAGCGCCACAATAGTTACCAGGGGTGGCAAAAATGCCACTCCTGTAACTTTAAAAGCCGGTTTTCAAACGGGAAATCCAGCTCTTCTATCGCAGAGAGCGTGGCCCCATTACAGACGTTGTGGAGCCACAAATTTATTGCTATAAATTTACACCACGGGACCATTGGTCAGATAATGTAGTAGATCAGGTCATGCATAGTCTCCTTTAGGATTCATTACTACTTGTAGATGCATTAATTGCTGATTTTAAAGGGAAAACTATACCGCGAACCATGTAAGCCTCTATAAAAATATATTGCAAAAAACAGCTCATATGTAAAACCCTGCTTCATGTAAATAAACTATTTTCATAATAATATAATTTATTGGCAGTATGTGCCATTGAATAATCCTAAATAGAAAATTGCCATTTTAAGAACTACGGGGCATCCCCTGGGATCCTACAATTCATGACACACACAAACAAACCACACGTTCGTTCACGTGAGCCAATTAATGGACAAAAGTTCTCTTTTACTCCCCCACTTCTTCCTGTTACAGTTAGAGGATTCCTGGTCAGTGATCTCTGAGGCAGCACACAGACCATCACGATATGGTGGTTCAAGGTAAGAGATGCAAAATGTTAATATTTACTTAAATATAGATTTATTTTTTTCAGTTTGGTAAGATTGTTTAATAAGCTACTTAATACAAGATACTCTGTTGCTTAAGTATTCATTTTGGGGGTAAAGTTTTCCTTTAATTAAGTTTTTCCTGTATGCGGTTAATCCAGTTAGGAGCTTGTTAAATCACATGAGAAACCCACAGGCTGATTTGGATTCACAAATTCTCGAGAAAGCCGTCTAATTAATAGCTCTGAGGGATAAAACCCAATATACATCAATAATCTAGTCCGAGAAATAGCACAAAGAGGTGGTCAAGCTACCCCAGGTTTCGAATACATAATACAATGCCATGTAAAAGCAGCTGTATAACATCACCTTAATCATTTTTCATCAAGGCAGTGATAGACATTTTTTTTTCATTTTTCCTTGCAATAATCTGGTTCACCCTTCCCTGTGGTTTATAAAGATTTGAAGGTGAATGGGATTGAAATGTGACTTCATTAACATGTTGTTTCTATTGGGCTTTATTTACCCATTTGTTTTTCAGTTCTCAAATAATGGCAATACGGACATCAATATATTATGTTTTCACCCTTGCCTTGTTTTTCCATTGATTTAATGAAGGTGTGATGCAAGGTTCAGCCGCGCAAAACTGGGGGTTTCACCTATTAACCCAGAAGGTTTGCTAGGAGATAAAAGGGGTTATAAAATGTTATAGACAACTACAACTGTCACAGCAAGTCAAAAAAAAACATTTTTATTAAGATACATTAAGAAAAGAACAAAGGGAGCACTCCAAGAAGAACCAGAGCAGACAGAAACTCTTCAATGCAAAAGAAAAATGCACTTACAAGATAATGCTGCACACACAGAAAGCTTTAATAAGCCAGACTTCAAAATGTTCTGCGCTTCACCGCATCAGCTCAGCCAGCATTTACACAGAATATCCTTTGCATTTCTAATCAGTGTTCAACTCCAAACACAATTAACACAACTAAATCTACAACAAAAACAATTGGGAGCAATAAACTGCCAAAATTCACACAATTGCCAAATTTCACTAAGGTTTCTGGGGAACTGGTGCACTGTTTATTGAAATTTGCTCACTGTGCCAGTTTCAGTGCCAAATCATAAAGAGAATCATGGGTTCACCCTTACATCCACATTAGGAAGCCTCTAATTACAGAGAATGCAATGAGAATCTCATCTGATCTGTGTAAATTTGGCTCCATGTTCCTTGTTGCATTTGGAGTTGGAAACATTAAGCACAGTTTCCCAGCACTGAACAAGTCTGTCCTTCCTCCCCATGTCTGATCCCAGTGTGATAAAATGACCCCAAAAGGGCACGATAATCTCTGTATGTAAGATAAGAGCAAGATAGATGACATAGTGCTGGGAATCCGCATTCCCGCATTCCCACTGGCCGATGTTCTTGCATCTGTAATTAAGTTTTTGGTCTGTAGAATTCTCATAGGTGAATTGGTTCCATGTGAAATTACGGTTTTTTTTTTCTTTAATGCTTTCTATAGAGAACTAGGGAGCGCAGTGGGACACCTTTATGGTTGGGTTTTGTGTCCCTTTAAGACCTTTTTAAGAGGACAAGATGTTCGAAACCCTCTTCACTTACAAGAAGCTAATTGTATTTTTACCTTACAGTATCATGTCCTGTATACAGGGCCGCCATCAGGGGGGGACAGGGGGGACAAGCGTACCGGGCCCGGGCATGAAGGGGGGCCCGGCAGCACTGCATTTTTTGAAGATCCGGCCCCCCTTACGAGCGCCTGAGCCGCACGTCCTCCCTCTGCGTTGCCGAATGCGGAAGTGCTGAAAAGCTGAAGCGCCGAAAAGACCCGAAGTCACGAAAAAAGCCGAAGTCCCGAAGCGCTGAAAAGACCCGAATTCACGAAGCGCTGAAAAGACCCGAAGTCACGAAAGGAGGCGAAGTTGAAGTACTGAAGCCATGAGTTCAATTCTACTGAACACCAGTTTGTGTATTTTTTTTTTTAATCCCCTGGCCACCAATGTATTATTTTAATATTCTATAGGCCCCTGCCACCAATCTTTTTGTAAAACATTTTTTTTGGGGCCCCAATTTTTTTTTTAACTTGTAAGGGGCCGCATGCCACCAATGTATTTTTTTTTTTTTTTTTTTTTTTGGGGCCCCAATTTGTTTTTAACTTATAAGGGGGCCCCTGCCACCAGTTTTTTTTTTACGTTTTTTTGTTGGGGCCCCAAGTTTTTTTTTACTTATAAGGGGGCCCCTGCCACCAATGTTTTTTTTTTACATTTTTTTTTGGGGACCCAATTTTTTATAAGGGGGCCCTGACCATCAATAGCTTTTTATAACTTGTGGGGGGGGGGGGGGGGTTGCTTTTTTAGCGCTGATGTCTGTGCGGTCTTTTAACTGCGATGTGGAGTGGGCAGCATATGGGGTGGAACTTGGTCATCGGTGTGGGCGGGGCCCAGGGGCCCCCAAAAGTTTTGTTGTATGGGGCCCCGTGATTTCTAATGGCGGCCCTGCCTGTATATGGTCTAAAAATAAAATTAGTACTAATTGTTTTTCTAAAAAAAACAAAAAAAGACATAAGAATAATGTTTTATTAAAGGTATTTAGTCCTTATCTTTTTAAGACTGGTGCATCATTTACCTAAGCCTATGACCAAGGGAAGGAACGCACAAGAAACATCTGGCAGTATTACTTTTTTAAAAAGCAAGTATATGGAGACGACAAGTTTTAACTTTGACGGAGTTGCTGCTTGAAGCTCGCTTTGTTATGGTGTAGAAAGCCTTCACGTGCTTGCACCCAAACTTGAGCAGCTTTTTATTTCTACACTATACCACTCAAATGACCGTTTATATTCACTTTCAAGTTATAGGTTATTAGTAATGTGGAAGAACTCCTTTTTTAAAGTAATTTTCCTGGATATGGAAATGCAATGGGACAAAGGACACCCTAATTCACACAAATTACCACCTTGCGACTATAGCACCTTTACATACAAGCATGAAAAATAGTCTTATGCTTTTTCCTGACTCCATCTTTACAGTTATAGGCTTGGGTAAAGATCAAAGGCCACCTGTCACCCCAATATTGTTTCCCACACTGGAAGCCACAACTATAGTCTAAGGGGCAGATTTACTAAAGGGCGAAGTGACTAATATTAGCAGGGATCATGTGTAGGGCAATATAACAACTTTATTTTATTTTATTAAGCTTCCCTGGGCTTGTGTAGTGTAATGTATTTGCTACAACATATGCGTCCAATAAACTTTAACTTCCCGCCATATGCAAATTAGCCAACGCTGGCACAACTTTGCTTCGCTTGCCGCAGTAACGCTGGCGCTACTTCGCAAGCGTTCATCGCCCTGGACGCAACTTCGGATTTTAGTGAATTAGTGTTGTCCTAGCAAATCTACTGGTGAAGTGTGAGTGAAGCCGTCGCTGGTGTTTTTTTCGGAGGTTAGTAAATTTGCCCCTTAGACTTAACCTGCAGATAATCATTAGTGATTATTCATAGTAAATAAAGAAAACCAGTCAATATTCAAAAACTGTGGTGTGGGCTGGTGGGGGAAAATGTTTTTGGGGTAACAGATGCCCTTCATTGCATTCAATTGCAACTGAATTTCAATAACAATATCTATTGTATCACAGAGTTTAAACTTTTGACAGTTATCAATACTGCAAAATTCAAAGGAGAATTCAACTGTAAAGTAAAAACACCCCTATCCTACATAGACTCCCCTCCCTCTGCTACCCCAGCCTAGCTGCTACCCCAGGCAAATGCCCCTAACTCTTTACTTACCACTCGGTGCCATCTTCTTTTCTTCGTTAATCTTTGGGAAGTGCCATATCGGCGCATGCGCAGTTGGAGCAATTTTCTGTTTGGTGACAACTGCGCATGCGTCGAAAGTCACAGAGATTGCCGAAGCGACGCTCTCATTCCGAAGATTACCAAAGAGCCAGAAGATGGCTGCTGCGAACTCCGCTGGACAGAATCTGCACCGATGGGTAAATAAAGAGTTAGGGGCATTTGCCCAGGGTAGCAGCTAGGCTGGGGGGGGGCAGGTCTATGTAGGGTAGGAGGGTAGGGTTTTTTTTACTTTATGTTTGAATTTTCCTTTTAACGCTTTTGTTAATTTTTTTTTAAAAACTTTGTTTTTATCGTTTTTTCTGCAGTGGTTAACAGTCTTACAGTAACAAAATAACCCATTGACAAACAAGATAGTGTCCATGTCCATTACTCTGTTCTAGGGAAAGAAAATGTATCAAAACTCAAATGTGAGTATTCTTTTAGATTGTTTTTGAGACCATGAATAAACACATTTTTTCTTAAATCCTGAATGTCATTAAAGTTGCTAAAATATCTGAATAGTAGAGGCATAAACTTAAAAAAAAAAAAAAAAAAAATTAATGTGTGCAAAAAAATACAAAGCCCTCCAAACGTTTTCCAGGCAATTACTAGCAAAAAAAAATCTGTATGGATTGAATTGGTACAATCTTATCCGCGCAGCTCTTTTCACTTCTACAAGACCTTGACTGATTTTACTTGCCTAAGTTTTGTTTTTGAGTTTTTCATGGCCATTACACTTTTTAACTCTCTAATTTTATTTTTGAAGTTTTAAATAAATAAATAAATAATAAAAAAGTTGATAAGTTGTCCCTGAACAAGGATATTTCCTGGATATATATTTCTATGTCTGGCCTGGGTAAAATGATCTGCTAATAACTTAAAGTGTGGTTGGTGTGTCACTTTAAATTAAAGTAGATGGATTTTTAAAATAACCCAGATGGTACATGTATGTTGTATGAATTGGAATCTTAATATTTACAGTCACGATAAAAAAACCAATTGGTGCAACCACACAAAAGGGTGTTGGATTTCCTTCTAATTATTATAGCTGTATTACACCCACAGTGGTAACAATATCTTGGAGATTTTTTTGTGAGATAGGAGGAGGTTCAATTCCGTTCCTCTGTTCCTCAGTCATGTACATTGTACAGGAATAATCAACACGTTCTGCCACCTAGTGGTTAAAAAGCTGTAGAGCAGCAGGGGACAGAGTAAACATCAACATTACAAGACCAGCTAAAGTAATGTACAGTGCAGGGTAGTGGCAGACAGGGAGATTATTTTCCCCAACGACAAATCTTCTCTGACTAATCCCCCCGAAACGCCTTCCCTCCATGGCAAGAAATCGAATTGCTTTGGATTTCCGAGTTGCACTCCGTTTCCTCGTGAGGAGACTTCGGAAATGTATGCCATCCCGACTGCGATTCGTATTCTTGCCATCGGGAAGGCATATGGGGAGATTAGTTGCCCGAGGTAGGGGAGATTTGTCGCTGGCTGACTAATCTCCCCATCTGCCACCACCCTTAGAGATGAATAGTTATTCAACATTATGATGCACCAACACAATCTTATCTATTACATCAGGGTGATCACATGCATGTCTGGACAACTGTTATTAGGCTCCCTAAAAAGCATGTATATGGACACCCACTAGATTGAACTCTTGTGAATAGGGCTATTGCTTTAGTTTGCAGTGCTAGGGTGGTTAACTTTTAGTATGTTCTAGAATGGCTAATTCTAAGCAACTTTTCAATAGGCGTTTTTAATTTATCTCCTTTCTTCTGACTCTTTTCAGCTTTCAAATGGGGGTTGCGGACACCATCTAAAAAATAAATTGCTGTGTAAGGCTACAAATATATTTTCATTGCTACTTTTTATTAATTATCTTTGTATTCATGGCCTCTCCTATTTATATTCCAGTCCATCATCCTTATCAATGCATGGTTGCTAGGGTAATATGGGCGCTAGCAACCAGATTGCTAAAACTGCAAGCTGGAGAGCATTTGAATAAAAGGCTAAATAATTCAAATTGTCTCCAAATATCAGTCTTCATCATACTAAAAGTTAATTTCAAGGTGAACAACCCCTTTACAACATATTTTTACTGTTGTAATGCTCAGGGAAAATTAGCTGCCCTTTATACGTAGGTAAAATTAACCAAATATTTTACTAAGATTTGTCCAATCAAATCTGATTTTATTCACAGCATGAGCCTACTGGAACATTTTCACAGAAGCACAACACATGGCAACATGCATTTCTAGTCAAGACAAACATTACAGAGCGGTACCTGTAAAACTGCAGCTGCCGTTTGGGACTTCCATATCGAGCACTTGGAAAGCACAAGGAAAAGAAAGAAGAGAGATTGCAAAATTCACATTGTGCTTACTATGTATTTGCTCTCTTATACATGGGTACATTGACTTTGACAGGACATCAACAGCACCACCCTTGTGTTGATATTTTGCAACAGCCTATTCATCCTACTGTATGGTAATGTGGTACATGTCCAATGAGTTATTGGTTCCATTATCTGGAAACCCGTTATCCAGGACGATCAAAGTTGCGGGAAGTCCATCTCCTACAGATGCCAGTTTAATCAATTAATTCTAATTTTTTTTTTTTAGAATTATTTACTTTTTCTTTGCAATAATAACACAAAACCTTGCACCTGATCCCAACTAAAATCTAATTGATCCTTATTGGAGGCAAAAGAAATCTAATGTGTTAATATGATATTTAAATGATTTTTTAGTAGACTTGGGGATGAAGAGCCAAATTACAGAGATACCTCTTATCTGGAAAATCCCAGGTCCCAAGCATTCTGGATAACAAGTCCCATACATGAATATGCAACATTATAATGAAATGTCACTGTTATAAAAAAAAATCCTTTATTTAAGCATGAGTTCTGACCCAGGCAACAGCAACATTTCAGACCCAAAAGTGGTAGCTTAATAAAAGTCCACTTTAAGTCTGAAACATTTCCGTTGCCCGGGTCAGAACCCATGCTTAAATAAATGCTTTTAAGAAGATATTCCTTGTGTAGTGCTGTCTGCAGAAAAGATTTCTGGATAAGCAGATGGAGGTGGCCATCGTGTAATGTGCACTCTGAAATCTAAAATTCACTGCCTTGTGATTTATAAAACAGGACGATATATGATTTTAAAAGTTATTACAGATACAAAGATACAGGGTTACATACATACAGATACTGATATGTAGCAAGAAAAAAATGTTATATGGTGGTTTATACATCGGGGTGCTTAATAGCAAATGCCACAGATTTTATGATCGACAGTGGGTATGTGGCTTAAGCCCAGATTCCGTTTCCATTTCCAACACACACTGTAATTACTAGCGAAGCTCTCCTGTATCAGCAGACAGCTGGGTGTAACTACATTTGCGGTCACATTGCTCAGTATATCATGAAATGTTTATGCTACTGGGCAGATTTCGGAAAGCATTTTATCGCATTACCCTTCAAATGCTCATATTACATGCAAGCATTTGCCTTCTCTGTCTCAAACACATTCTACTTGCACTGCCATAAAGTAAACATTAGGCAGAACCTTACACTTTCCTTTCTGGATCCCTTATAATATTGCACCAGTGATTGTGCTGCAGAAATAAAAAAAAAACAACTTCCAAAGTACAACACTCAAAATGAACTGTCAGGATATATCATATTATATATGACTCTGCCTATAGGTGGAGAGAATATTGCTTTTGCACTTAATAGATTGTGCTTGGAGAAGAAATATTAAAGTAAAACACGTTCATGTATTTTCATGCTAGTAAGTGTGATACTATGGGGTTATCGATCTTCTTCCCTTCATGCGGCTGCGCACGAAAACGAAAAGCCAAACTTTAACTAAAAAGTCGTCTATTTCATTCAACGTCGAATGCGTTTGCCCTGGGAAATTTGAAGAAAGAAGAAGCCGGAAGAGTATCGATCCGTGGTGCTCACTGGTATAACCCCGGGCCGGTGCAGTTTCAGGTAAGTCAATACAATCACATGCTCGATCGATGACCCTCCAAAAAAAAAAAAGCGAACATCGAGCAGGCTGCTAACCTCTTACTTCTACCATTGACTTCTACTGAACCTCAACAGGTTTTAGGAGGTGCATTTTGGGTTTCAAGCTATTTCCAGGGACAGGGTGTAATAAATTTCAATATTTAAGTTTTTTTTTTTTAAACCCAAAAATGTGAGTTTTTACCAAAAAATACTCAAAATTTTTCTGCGGAAAGAACTCGAACCTTAATAAACCTAAGTCTATGTGTATGCTGCTCATATGTATGTGTGTCATTTATATAAACTAACCACATGGGGGGGGGCAGTGATGCAGTAAATCATAATCCAACTGGCACCTACATAAACAGCGGCTGAGATCTGAATAAAAAGCATCAAAACCACTGCAAACTGATGTTTATGTGAGCACCATTTGGATTATGATTAACTGCACTTAGAAATTCCTTCTGTGAGCAGCAGGAGTACCAAATAGAGCACCACTTACATGTATATACAGGAACATGATGCATGAATGGACTTGTGTTTCTGAATTTAAGACAATGATGCAATGCCGACATCTGCAACACTTTACACCACTAAAAATATTTAAGATGCCAAGACTGAAACAAAACACCCCTAACATGAGGGTGACATACACTGGATTCCTTCTAATAATCCTCAATGGAACTCTAGGCGTCTGGTTCTAAAAATTGTCCTTTCCCAATAAGATCTGCAATTAATTGGTACATGCATCTTTGTTACAATATCCAGCATCTGTTTATAACTGTGTTTGCACATATCTGTGTTAGTGTGATGGTATGTACTGTATATCACTATCACTGTGTGTATAAGAGTGGTTGTGTGTCTGTGTCCCTGCATCAATACTCCCTCTAAGGTGTGCTCTTGTGCACAGCTATACAAATAACTATGGAGAACACAGAGGATTGTACATCACCGCCATTTCCTTGGACAAGTGAATGAGAGCACAACCCTTCTGCACATGTGCCTAGCTTCAACAAGAAAAGGGGTTGGATATAAGTAATCGGTGCCTAATAACTTGACACCTCCAGCTGTGAAGTTGTGGTAGTCTTTCTCTGAAGTAGGAATAATGTGAGTAAATCTTTCAAGAAAGGGTTGGACTCTTTTAAGCAAATCATGGGTAATGGCACACAGGGTTTTTTGTATACCCACTATGCTCTGGTGAACAGCAGTGGCAGTCAAAACACCGTAGTCTGGCTGTCGCTGCACCGGATACAAGGGAATGAAACATCCCCTACTAAAGGTGACTGTTGGCCCTCAGCATTTCAGTCGCTAGCATTAGGAGTAGTGACAGACAAAGAGAAGCACTTTGTCCACTGCTGTTTTCTACCAGTCGGCATATTTAAAGCACAGACTCAATTCTTCTTAATGGGATACTTAATGAATTACATTTAATATATTTTATTAACAGTGGGCAGTTTTCAAAGCCTACAAATGTAGTCAACCTGGCCTGCAGGCGGTATGTGTGTTCAGTGCCAGATACGGTCAGACAATTTTGCAGATTTTAAGCATAGTGCCCAACCACCTGGGTTGGGTTTTGACAAACCACCCTCTTTTTCATCCTGCATTCATATCTGCCTACAGTATACATTTAAATCTGCTAATACACAAATTATCCTTCTGTTTTATTACATTTAGGGGTTTGTAGCAGGTCTACATTTATCCCATTAATACAAAGCTGCCTGCATTCAGCTGTGATGTATTTATGAGGGGTACACAGAGGTCTGGGGTGCAATACATGGAATGCCAAGAGAAGACCTGTACAAGTACATACTGCCCGTATCTGGAAAGTGTTGATAGGATGCGTTACACCCACAGCACCTACCTTGTGCTGAATTTAGCCAAGTGATGGCTTCATTGATGCCAGAGGCAAGTGATTTGTCAGTATATCCTAAGGGGGCTACAGCACTAGTATCCAAATCTTTTGTAAATAAGGACAATTATATAAATTAAGGAATTAATCTTTAGAAATTGAACATCCTGCTATCAGAGTCTCTGATTGTTTGCCCTCAAGTTGTTGAGCTTCAATCATTGGCATCCCCAGAAAGTTGAAATTAGGAGTAATTCAGCAGCAAAAAGGCTGTACTCAACACTATTATACTGAATGTGATACATATTCCTCCACAGCTTGTATTAGCTGCCTTTTACATTATTTTCTTGGTAAACTTTTGGAATGTCCCATCCAGGAAAACAAAACCTAAAAATAAGTCTCCAAAATGAATATTTTTCAGTTTATGCATATATAAGCTAATGATCAAGGAAAAGCTTATAGACCCCCAGACTAACTTCCAAAAAAAGAGACTGATCTATGCCTGTTTGAGTGCCGACGATGTTTTACCTGTAAATCATGCCGGGAGAGCCAGTCTGACGCAACGAAAGTCTAGCGGGAGAGTCTGTGGTCGATTCTGGATACATGGAGCCAGCTTCAAGTGCTGTGCTCTCTGTATTTGGTCACGGTCTACACAATCAAATAGAAAAAGTAAAAATGTGAACAGGAGAAAAAATAAATGTGAAAATCAAATGCTTAAGAAGTTTCTTTTGTATTTGCATCCACACCTAGGCACCAGGCACGTAGCTATATTGTAATACACTGTTTGTTATAGAAGTTCTTAAAGGGATCCTGTCATTGGAAAACATGTTTTTTTCAAAACGCATCAGTTAATAGTGCTGCTCCAGCAGAATTCTGCACTGAAATCCATTTCTCAAAAGAGCAAACAGATTTTTTTAAATTCAATTTTGAAATCTGACATGGGGCTAGACATTTTGTCAATTTCCCAGCTGCCCCCAGTCATGTGACTCGTGCCTGCACTTTAGGAGAGAAATGTTTTCTGGCAGGCTGCTGTTTTTCCTTCTCAATGTAACTGAATGTGTCTCAGTGGGACATGAGTTTTTACTATTGAGTGTTGTTCTTAGATCTACCAGGCAGCTGTTATCTTGTGTTAGGGAGCTGTTATCTGGTTACCTTCCCATTGTTCTTTTGTTTGGCTGCTGGGGGGAAAAAGGGAGGGGGGTGATATCACTCTAACTTGCAGTACACCAGTTAGGGCTAGTCCACACGGGGAGATAGCGCCGCGTTTGCGGTCGCGGCGACAAAGCGCCGCGACAGTCGCCGCGACCGGCGCAGGCGACAGTTTTGTATGGGCGCCTATGTAAAAACGCCTGTGCTAACCACACGAGGCGATGCGCTTTTCAACAGTCGCCTGAAAAAGCCTGGCGAGGCATTTTCAGGCGACTGTTGAAAAGCGCATCGCCTCGTGTGGTTAGCACAGGCGTTTTTACATAGGCGCCCATACAAAACTGTCGCCTGCGCCGGTCGCGGCGACTGTCGCGGCGCTTTGTCACTGCGACCGCAAATGCGTCGCTATCTCCCCGTGTGGAATAGCCCTAAAGAGTGATTGAAGTTTATCAGAGCACAAGTCACATGACTTGGGGCAGCTGGGAAATTTACAATAAGTCTAGCCCCATGTCAGATTTCAAAATTCAATATAAAAAAATGTGTTTGCTCTTTTGAGAAATGGATTTGCAGTGCAGAATTCTGCTGGAGCAGCACTATTAACTGATTCATTTTGAAAAAAAAAATTTTCCCATGACAGTATCCCTTTAAAGGGGTTGTTCACTTTCCAAAACTTTTTTTCAGTCCAGTTGGTTTCAGAGTTCACCAAAAATAGACTTTTTTCAATGACTTTCTATTTTCTATGTGTGGGTCACCGACCCTGTAAACTGTTGCAAATTGATACATTTCTTATCTGTGTCCCTACTGAGCAGAATCCCCGAGTTTTATAAAAGGCAGCTGTTAGAATTGATACAATAGTTGCCAATACTCAGAGATGCTGAAAAATTTATCAACTAAATGTTGGAAAAATGTAACAGTTTAGAGTCTGCGTCTCAAACACCAGTGAAAGGGACATTAAAGGGGAACTCCACAAAAACATAACTTGAGCTTTTTGAAAAGTAAACACAATTTCAAGCAACTTTGCAATATACATCAATTAAAAATATGCAGACTTTCATGATTTGTAATGGTTTGGAACAGTTCCCTAAGCCTAGCCCCCTGCTATCCTTCTGATCTCTCTGACTACTTTGCTGAGCTGGCTGATTACTGTTTCTTTATATCAATAGACAGCTGTCCTCAGCCTGCATCCTCCAAACCCCATAATTCCCTGCACATGTCATTTCAATAAGGAATGGAACATCACAGTGCAATGCATTGTGGGTTATGTAGTTCCTGCATGCTGTCTGTAAGCTGTGGAGAAGTTGTTACAATTTGTAACATCAATGTTTAGTCCCTCCTTCCCTGCCAGGATTTCAAATGATGCAGAAAGAGAAGAACTGTTAAACAGCTGGATTTCAGCATAGAAAATGGCATTTATTCATCCGTTTTAAATAAACCGGTAACTGTGATGGTTATATTAGGGGCTTCTGTATTATCAAATTTTATTTTGGAAGCCAGAGTTCCCCTTTAAACAGATTTTGAAAAATATTTAAAAAATGGAAAGTAAGTGGCAAAAGTCTTTATTTCTGGGGAACAGTCTGAAAACAATTGAACTGAAAAAAGTGTTTGGAAGGAGAACAACCCCTTTAACTTTTTTCACCAAGACTTATTATATTTAGCACTTTGATCGCTTTACTTAAAATATCTCTAAAAACAACCATTAGGCTTGTGTCATACATAACATTGTGATGCATCTGCAAAGTGATGCAGGTCCCTGACACCAAATGCATCATGGGTTACTATATGACTGTGTACTGCTGAAACATTGTATCAATAGTGAGCTCTACTTGAGCCAAAACTGCAGTTCCCACAATGCCTTGCATGTGATTAACAGAGACTGACGAAGAAGAATCATGGGCATTGTTAGAACTTCTTGGCTGGAAGAAATCCGATCATTGCAGAACCAGTACATATACTTCACAACAGAGTGGACGGCACCCCCATTTTCAATTTAAACTCCATTTTGACAGACACCAAATTTGCCTTGAACATTAAAATATATCCAGTCAAATAAGGGTTACCGTGACAATAATTAACCACTTTGTGGGCAAGTTACCAATATCCGCCACAGTGGATGGCTTAATTTGGCCAACTACATGTAAAGAAAAAATAACCAATATCCAGGTTGCCAAGCACAACCATACCATACAATGACTGCAGAGAGTAGTACCATGAAAGCCAATGATCAAGCCGAATATCTTTTATAGTCGATTTCACAAAGCATACTTTTGGAGGGATTCTTGAGTCCCTTCTTCAGGAAAGCTCTATTTTCTATGTATGCACCTGTGAACATGTTCCAAGGGCAGCAGCTTCTTGGGGGTGGACCTCAGATGAATATACAATAATTTTTTTAAATATTTTTAAATACCCCATGTTGCCACTGGACATTTGAGAAAATCAGTCATCAGAGTGGAGAGAAAAAAGAAGACCTTCCTCCTATGCAAATGCTTCATGCACATACGCTGGACACCAACAGAGTAGCTAAAGGGGCAATATAGGGGCCATGACTATTTATATAGCGCCATCATTCCCCATAGCACTTTACACAGTGAAAGGATACACTTACAAGACCAAACTTTTTACATACACATCAAAGCATTTCACCAAAATTGATTCCCAGTTACAATTGGATATTGTTAGGCGACAATAGAGGGAGGTCCTGCTTGTGAAAGCTTACATTCTAAAAGAGAGACATACAGCGAGGGTAACCAGTGTGATTGAACCTGTTGGTTAATGGTAAGTGAGATATGAATACCAGTACAATAGTTGTGTGTATGTAAAAATGTGGGTATGAACAGAGAGCAGGGGGCTTGGCAGCATGACTTGGGCAGTGCCGCAAATAAATCTGGAGCTGTAGTCATGATATGAAACCTATTTGTCACGTATTTATAAAGCGTCAACATATCCTACAGCGCTGTACAATAAATGGGTATCAACTATTGTAGCAAATTGTAACCATTCAAAATCTGCACTTGGATTGCTGAGCTGCCAGACTGAAATACCAAAGACAGGAACATTAAACTTTAAACTTCAATTTTGGAAAAAATTGTAAAAAAATAATAAAAAAAAAAATTGAAAAAAAGTCTTTATTCCTGGTGAACAATCTGAAAATAAGTTAACAAAGGTGTAGATTTGCCCAGTTTTAGCTAACTAATTTGCTGGATTGAGAAAAGGAAAAGTACAATTCCCCAAATTCCTTTTTAAATAGGGAAACAATTGAATAATCCATCATGCACAGCTTTACCCAAACTGGTGCAGACCAATATCAGGTGATTGTCCTTGGAAGGAGCCTGTTGAGTGGCAGGCTCACAACTCACAACTCTGAGAGCGTAGAACAAATAGGCAACAAACTGATTTTCGCATAAAATAGTTTAAGTGGCATAAATGCACCTGCATGTGTATATCGGTGATCATGGGGCATTGAAAAGGTTCTCAAAAACAAATGGCTTTACAGCGCTGGTGTCAGTGGCATATCTTCAGATGCACAGGCACAAAATCACCTGCGAAGTATGTAAAATCGTGGGTCACCTATGTTTTTTGCAAGAACCGCAGGGCACCCCTTGACCACCGGATCTGCCCCCTCTATCGTTATGCAACTAACATTTTTAACTCCATATGTAATAAAAACACTCAAAGTTTGCCCAGGAGCAATAACTCATAGCATCCAATAAAATGTTTGCTTTTAAACAGACAAGTATATACATATTCATACACTCTTTGTGCTATGAGGATAGATAGATAGATAGATATATCTATATATATATATATCTATATATTAACAATCTGATAATATACAACAATGCAAGAATACAAAAAAAGAATTGCAACACTCACTTAAGCAATCAGCACCAATACATTCAATGCACAGTCCAGCCCTCTACTGACAACAATCATTTTGCATCCGCAGAATCGACATCTTTCCAAATATTTACACACACACACACACACACACCAAGAAGCTGCTTCTCTCTGACAATATACAACAATTCAAGAATAAAAAAAAATTACAACACTCAGTGCCAATAAATTCAATGCGCAGTCCAGCCCTCTACTAACAACATTTTGCATCTGCAGAATCTACATTTCTAAATTGTAACACTTCACCACCATCTAGTGGTTACATAAATATAGTCACCTTTTCCAGGTTGCATGTCCTGTTTAAAAGCAGTGTCCTAAATCAAAGGAAACCTAAACAGAAAGCTATATCAACACTAAACCAGCTTACTAGCTGCAATGATAAGACTACTAAAGCAAAAATTACAGCTAATACAGGTCAAGTTTTGAGTTTACATATGCCTACAAATTACTTAAAGAGAAACTTCAACAGCAACACACATTAAATAACAGTACAGGATCCCTTATTTACTATCCTTCATATACATTTACTATCCTTCATTTTCAAAGAAGAAAATTACAGCTGTCCCCTCAATGGTCCATGTGCACTGCACTTGCAAATGTCCAAGTGGATCTGGGCACAGGCCGGCCAGTAATGGCTAGCGATGTCACCAGGAGAGTGGAAGGCAAAATCCTAAGAGGCAAGGAACAATATTTCCCTGCAAGTTTTCTACATGACGCTATGAGCACTTTTCAACCAAATGCATCATCTGATAAAAAAAAATGATACGTAAAAATTTACAACCTATGGCTACTCAAATTCTGTGGCCTAGCAATGACACTTTAGAAGTAACTATAAAAAAAGGAATTCGCTATTTGCAGAGCCTATGCAGCATGACACCACTGAGCTTTTACTGCGTTTGCATCAGCCACGGAACCAAAGACTCACTTGAGATGATCCCTCCTGTCATGCAAAGCTGAAAATTATTCATGAACTGAGGATGCTGCAGTTTCCTTTGAAGTCTTAAATGATATCAATAACTCAACTCCATAAATTAAAAGGAATGACTACACGCTGGTTACTATTTTGAAGACCAGTCTACAGGTGAATTGAGATGAAAGCTTGCATTGAAATAAACCCCCCACAAAATAAAAAATGAATAAGCAAGACTTCAATAATTTATGCAAGAGTATACTAATATACTATTTATCAAAGGTCAGATTTTAGTGGTTTTAGAGGTTTTTGGAACCATGACTAAACTCACAAACTCTAAAATTACGAGTGTCGTGAGATTTATATTAAAAATCAGAATTAAAAAAAGTACGACTGGAAAATGAATCTGAATAATACAGCAAAAAATACAAATAGCCCAAAAAACTGTGCTTTTCTGACAATTTCTAGCAACAAAAAAAACCCCAAAAACCTCTAAAAGTCAAAATTGATTTAGAACGGGTATAATAGGATCAGCACAGCTCCCATTGACAACATTTATCTGGTAAAGGTTTTCATGGTTTTTTCATTAAATACATCTCTAATTTTTAGAACTTAAGAAAATTAGAAATATATATTTTAAGTGATTTGTGGGGGGGGGGGAAAAAAGCAAGATTTGATTGTAAATAGGCCCCTTAGTTTTTGGGCTATGAATGTGCCTTTAAAAAAGATTACAGGTGAATAGAGAGCATGTGGAAGTTTTAATTCTTCAGTGCTGGAAATTGTCCCCCATGGGTACCACCTACATGGGCTACACCATTTTGTGCGGTAACATATTGTATGAAAAAACTGACAGTTTAACAGTTTCGAGCATTAAGGGAAATGGCACATGGTAAATTTTTGAAAAAATTGCGCTACCGCGGGTAACAAGTCTCCAGAGAACGGCATGCCCTTCCCTAAAATTTCAATCGGCACAAGTAAATTACATTGCTCGTGGTGATTTCTTACTGCAAATAAGCCGAATCACCATAAGTAACACAATTATCTTGCGCCAATTCAAATGTTGGCAAAGGCGAAGGTACTTTTGAGAGATTTGTCACCCACAGCAGCGCATTTTTACTATAGGTGACAAATCTGCCTATAAGAGATGGGCCACCCCATCACTAATATTACGATTACATTACTCGTGACGATTCAGTGAATTGCGGGAAAATGTGAAGGCAGACAATTTCCCGTGGATAAGCCGAATCCCCACAAGTAATATAATTCACGTGCACCAATTCAAATGTTAAAGGGAATGGCATCTTTGGGAGTTTGTCCATGATAGTATAAATTTAACACCGGCAACAAATCTTACCATGTGCCATTGCCTATAGTGTCTGCAACTTGATGGTATAGGCATTGCCTGCAAGTGCTTAAAGCAAAGTAAATGGAAAGCTAATTTTAAACAAGACAGCTACATAAGAGGTTTCTTAAAATGGTTGGATGGTCAGAATCAGATAATTGCCTGATTGTGCAGCTCCAACTGTCCCTTTTCACGGGACAGTCCCGGTTTTGCCAGCTCCGTTTGAAGTCCTGGATTCTTATTTAAATGTCCAAAGTTTCTCTTTGATCACTTGTACTGACACCAGAAAAAGATACAAAGTTTCTAAAAATTCTATTAAATAAGGTTTTTTTTGGCAGACAGCCCAGAATACACAGAGTCTGCACAAATATACATATGTAATAATGTAAGATAAGCAAAGATACAATTGTAACTATTTAAGATAAGCAGGTCCCTTGGAGAACTGAAACGTGCAACTTAAATAGCATATCTTTTTTATTAATAAAACATGACCCTAAAACTCCTAGAAATGTGTTCAAACTATCCACAACCTGCCAAAAGTTGTGAAATGGACATGGTATTTTGGGGGTGTAATCACAAATGGGCATGGTCAAAACTTTTCCACCGCAACTTTTTCGAGAGAAGAGGATCAGACATAAAGATTAGTTATAAAAAGTAACAATAACAATAATAATTTGTAGCCTAACGGAGCATTTATTTTTAGTTTGGTTTAGTTTGAAAGCTGGAAAAAGTCACAAGAAGGCAAATAATTTAAAAACTATAAAAAATAAATAATGAAGACCAATTGAAAAGTTTTTACATTTGGCCTTTCCATAACAGACAAAAAGTTAACTTAAACCCTAACCACCCTTTAAGGAATGGTGATCCAAATGAATGTAAAACCCCTTATGCGGAATAGCCCTGGTCAGAAGCATTACGGATATGAATACCCACACATGTATTACATACATATTACCTAAATGGTATTCAGCAAGGTACACATGCAATTAATTCATTTGGATATTCTAACAATAAAGTGACTAGGGAATATGCAGCTCTGTAGAAATTATTATTAGTATAATTACATTTTCCATGCTTTTGCAGCTAGTTATTAAGAAACAGTTATGGCTGGTAAATTCCATCAGAACTGTTAATTCCCTGTGCTATATTATTTTGCAACAGTATATTATTTTTGCACTGCTAATAAGGTTTTATATAATTTACAATGGGGAAAAAATGACTACTACCACAGTTGCTAGTAGGCTGCTGCCTCCACTATATAATTAAGCACATGGCTGCATAGACAAACTTGCTGTAATGGTATAAGACTCCGAAATTCAGAATCAAAAACTAAGGACTGAACCAGCATTTTGATCCCCCCTGTGCTAGTCTAAATTCTGATCAAGTCAAGTGGCTTGTGTCTTTTTATGTACCTACCGTACATCTGGCAGTCAGAATATTTCAATTGAAACAAAAGATTACAAAATAAATTTTATCTAGCAAGTTGAAACATGCAACGTGTAGCATTCCCTTATGACTGCCGTGTTGTGCCGTGAGCTTAATATTTCACTTGGTTTATAGATCAGTTTTCTAATATCGGTTACATCAATTTTAGACACGTGTGGCTACATCTCACTTGCCAGATTTGATCTATTGGATCCCGATTATATCAGATACAGGCAAATACAGGTATGGGTTCTGTTATCCAGAAAGCTCTGCATTACAAAAATATCTCCCCATAGACTTTATTTTATCCAAATAATCCAAATTTTTAAGAAGTATTTACTTTTTCTTTGTAATAATAAAACAGTACATTGTCCCTGGAAACTAGGATATAATTAAACCTTATTGGAAGCATAAACAGCCTATTGGGTTTATTTCATGTTTCAATTATTTTCTAGTAGACTTAAGGTACGAAGATCCAAATTACAGAAATATTCCTGATCTAGAAAATCCCAGGTCCCAAGCATTCTGGATAACAGATACTGTACTTTCACAAACAAGATGCAGTCAGGCTACAAAGTCTCTTTGCAAAGCCAGCACTGGGCATTTTTTTTAACATAACATGTTGAGGTTAAAGCTGACTGCCTTCTTGTCTTTTTCGTTTTATACTGAAAGCCCCTTTATCTTCTGATACATGTAAAGGAAAGCAAACAGCAAACAAGCAAACTTACCAAAAATCAAAGCATGTCAGATTTGATGCATTTCTGCTCTAACCAGGAACGTCTGGCGTTATCAAGGCAAAAACATTGATACTAAACTTGTGAATACACTTTGCACAAATTTCAGCAGCTTTTCTTTCAGCAAACATCTAAAAAAAAAAGAGGTTGCTGAAATCCAAATGACAATGGATTCTTCCACTGTGCCATTTAATCCGAATGTGTTTTATAATGTAATGTGACCCAGGAATCCTAGTTTAGCATTGTCGCTGAACAATGCAACAAAAGCTGTTTCTAAAAAGAGAATAGGGATCATTTCTAGTTAATTACAAAGTGTTGATTGCCTTCACCATTGTTTCCTAATTTGTTGTACTAGGTATGCATGATGGCCTAATGCCTGGAAGAAAACTTTTGTGTACTATACATAAGATAATAATCACTAACAAATTAGATAAACATGATCATACAGACTGGTGGCTGCAAAGTATGAAGTGCCGTTTGTCCCAAATACTTTCTATATACAAAAATTTCCCTAGTACACAGAGTGAATGTCTCTCATGGTACATAAGTATTTGTGCCCATATACACAGATAAAAATATACAAAATAGGAATGAGCATAAAATCTGGTTTGTGCACAAAAGGATATCATAATATCATTCTGTATTTAACAAGCAATCTGTCTCACAAATGTACAACGTCCATGTAATAGACACAGTTATGTGTAAAGTTACTTACAGAATAAATTGTGTAAAAGAATATATAATGGTGTAACTAACTAGTGCATGTCAAGCAACATTTTAATGACAAAATAGATTTTTGTGACAGAAAGTAACGGATTAATTCGATCAACAAAATGAAAACTTTGTTTCACAAAACAGATAAAATATCCATTCTATGAAGTAATATGGTCAGACACATTACTGAATCAATAAGAACAAATCTCATTGCCCTATAACAAACACATACTTCCCAACATTTTGGAAATAAAAAGAGGGACAAAAAAGTATCCACGAGTAGAAAAATTTTAGGACCACGGCCATTTTTGTGGCCACATCTCCTTATTACCAGGTTATAAAAGTTTGAACATATTTCTGTGTTTTTTTCTATTATTACAGTTTTGCTAATGAGAAGGTGAATTGTCCTTTCAGCTGTGAGTCTAACTTTTCCCAAGGGACCTGTTATCTTTTATTGTTACAATTACTTATTTGCTTATCTAGATTGCTTATTTAGATACATTTGAATTGTATCTTATCCTCTGTTGTGGCTGTTCTGTGCTGTCTGTTTTCTGTGCTGCCAAAAGTTAGAAACGGTTTCTTTTTCTGGCTTGTTCAGTGCAGAGAAAAATGGGACTTTCCAGTACAAATGAGGGACTGCAGGTTGAGCTGTCAAAAGAGGGACTGTCCCTCTTAAAACGGGACAGTTGGGAGGTATGCAAACAAGATGAAAAGTTACCAGCTCTGCTCCACATGGCTGCATCATCCCTAATGCATAGGAAACAATCTGGCCTGAGTTTTTATTTTGTGGAATGAATCCTGTGCTATAAAATCTTGCTTTCTATCAAAAACATCTATTTTGTCATTAAAATCTAGCTTGGCATGCACTAGTTGGTTACACCATTATGTACAAGATTTTTTTTACACAATTCATTCTGTAAGTAACATTACACATAACTGTGACTGTTACATGGATGTTATACATTTGGGAGACAGATTGCTTGTTAAAATGTACAGAATGCAGTTTCTAATATTATGATATATATTTGTCCCAAATACATCTGTATACAAAACTATCCCTAATACGCAGAATGAATGTCTCAAGTATTTGTGACCATACACCGATAAAAAAAATATACAAAAGACATTTCTATTAAAGAATGAGAACGAAATTCTGCCCCATTATTGCTCTCAGCTTAGACAGGAAAAGGGAGAGAGAGAGAGAGAGAGAAGAGAGAGAAGAGAGAGAGAGAGAGAGCGCGCACATCAAAATCTGAATTCATCCCTTTAGGTAATCTGGTGCTATGAGTAAATATTCAGAAGACCTCATGTTTTAATATTTTTCTTGTCAAATCCACCACCTGTTTGGGGTGCCATGACCCTTTGTATTCCTTTCTTTTATCTTACAAGAAAATGTAATCGTTCCATCAAACTATTTGCGGTAAATCCTTCGACTTCAATATTCGAAGTCGAAGGATTTGCATTCGGCTCAAAAAATTTATAATATTAATAATTTTATTAGACACTTTTTCATCAGGGGCCAAATATTACACAATTACAAAAAAGTACTTTTTTGTAATTGTTTAATATTTGGCCCCTGATGAAGACCACTCATGTGGTCGAAACGCGTAGGTAAGTGTCTAATAAAATTATTTTGGTATCTTTAAGAGTGTTGCAATCCTTAAATCCTTAAATTTTTTGAGCCGATACATGTTAGGAGGCTTCTTTGGGCGGCCCCCCTCGGTATTAGCACCTCAGCATTTGTTTTTGGGTGTGCACCTTCTAAACTGCAATTTGAAGGATTTACATTCGGCAGTCGAATATCGAGAGTTAATTAACCCTCGATATTTGACCCTATATAAATCTGCCCCCAACAGTATGTGAATTAGAGCTGAGCAGCCCAGAACAAAACTTGCGGGACCCACGGGTTGGGCAAGCTTAAGCAGTCATTCCCACAGGATTTGCAGATCGCGGACAGGGTCAGGCTGAGCTCTTCCTTCCATGATCTTACTGGTTGGTGTCTGCATCCAGCAGCCTCTATTTATAGGCATGTGCCTGCCCCCTTCATGACATCAGAGACAGGGGTGGGTCAAACATGGGTCTATTTATAGGAGGTGCCTTGCTGGGTCTGGTTGGGAGTGGATTGGGAGGGGGGTCTGATTCAGGTTGACGAGTCATTAAAATGCAGCAGAAAATGACACAACAATATAAAAGGTCAGTTTTGTTATGTCAGTATTATGTTAAGTACCTTGTTACTCATTTTACTTTACTTTACTTTCAGTCATTTAACATTGATTTGTTTTTTACCTTTGTTGTTAGTTCGGACCTGTACAGGCTCAATTGTTGTTAGTTCGGACCTGTACAGGCTCAATTGTTGTTAGTTCGGACCTGGGCAGCCAGCAATACCGAGCATAATACGAAGACATACAAAAGGCATTGTTTTCACCATTATTTCAGCTTCAGCATCATCCATATTAATACTGCAAATATGTACCTAGGATTCAAGGTCTCCATGACCCTGAAACACTTCAACAGCTACTTAAATTGCATATTCATAATTTCTATAACAAAGAACTAAATGACCTTCACACAATTAGTATGCTCTTCTCCACTGTGTAACGCCCTTCACACTAATAACAAAGCCACTGACTGCACCCTCCACTCTAGATCTTATATACCCTCTGATCAACCTTACAGATAAGAACAGTACATCCATTATTGTATATATTCTGCACACTATAGCAAAGACACCAACCTTGGCAAAGCAATTTTATAGCTTTCAGTTATATATTCCCAAGTATAGTCTCTCTCCACACTTGACATTATACGTTCCATATGCTACTATAATTTACCTAAACTTTTCTTCTGAGTGCCTCTTGTATAAATCCATCTTAGGTACACAATGGTCCAATTTACTGTTCCCTAGCTGTCACTTACAGACAGAATATACTAACTAGGGATGCACTGAATCCAGGATTCGGTTCGGGATTCGGCCTTTTTCAGCAGAATTCGGATTCGACCGAATCCTTCTGCCTGGCCGAACCCGAATCATAATTTGCATATGCAAATTAGGGTCTGGGAGGGAAATTGAATGACTTTTTGTCGCAAAACAAGGAAGTAAAAAAGGTTTCCCTTCCCACCCCTAATTTGCATATGCATATTTCATATGCAAATTAGGATTCGGATTCAATTCGGTATTCGGCCGAATCTTTCGCAAAGGATTCAGGTTTCGGCCGAATCCAAAATAGTGGATTTGGCGCATCCCTAGAATATACTTCCTTTTACAATCTCCACTTAATTTCAGCCCTACATATCAGCCCTACAGAATCATTTGCCAATCAGTTCTCCACTAGATGCAGTAGGCTCATAGTGCAAATTACCCTTGGGCTCATTTATTTTTACCGGACACATACGTGCCTGGGTAATAATTAATAGTAAGCGATAAGCAGCATGGTCTGGCTAGTTCGGTTCACTACTGCATTCTTAAGGGTTAATATAACTTCATTCAGGTATTTCTGGCTCTGCGTGCAAAAGCTTTTCACTGCACTAAAAAGACCTCTGCAACTTGCAACACTCTTGCTAAAGATCAGCAATGGTTTATTAGGCAATGTATTATTCCTTTATTGTTTTAATAATAGTACCTATATATTCATATGCACTACAGCAGTGATCCCCAACCAGTAGCTCGTGAGCAACATGTTGCTCTCCAACCCCTTGGATGTTGCTCTCAGTGTCCTCAAAGCAGTTGTTTATTTTTGAATTCCAGGCTTGGAGGCAAGTTTTGGTTGATAAAAACCAGGTGCACTGCCAAACAGAGTCTCAATGTAGGTTTACAATCCTCATAGGGGCTAGTAAATGGCCAATCACAGCCCTTATTTGGCACCCCAGGAACATTTTTCATGCTAGTGTTGCTCCCCAACTGCTTTTACTTCTGAATGTTGCTCATGGGGTCAAAAGGTTGGGGATCCCTGCACTACAGTATAGTGGTTTTCTTTTCTGAAATGTAACCTGAAAGGGGTGGTTCACTTTTAAGTCAAATGGCCAATTCTAGACTTCATTATTTTTTTTTGACAGTTTTTGAATTATTTGGCTTCTTCTTCTGACTCTCTCTAGCTTTCAAATGGGGGTCACTGACCCCATCTACAAAACTTCGCTGTAAGGCTACAAATGTACTGTTATTGCTACCTTTTATCACTCATCTATATATTCAGGCCTTTCCTATTCATATTCCAGTCTCTTATTCAAATTAATTAACTAACTAAAAGTTAATATAAGGGGTAAGGGCACAGGCTAAGATTTCGGGGAGAAATCAGCTAGCTAGAATCTAAATAGCCGGCAGGATGGCATTCGGAGCGCTTTGTTTTCCAAAGTTGCCTCACGAGGAAACTTTGGGTGACTTCAGAAAACGAATCGCTCAGAGTGCCATCCCACCGGTGATTTAGATCCTAGCGGATGGGAAGGCTTTTCGGGGAGATTAGTCGCCCCAAAGGTAAGGCGATTTGTTGCAGGCAAACTAAATCTCCCGGAATCTTAGAGTGTGCCCTTACCCTTAAGGTGAACAGCCCCTTTAATCCAATTATCTGTTAAAGCAAATTGTGCACTGTATCTTTTTTTGTGTAGATGGTCTGGCTATCATATAATAACAAATCACTGGTGTCTATGCTTGAGATATGTTTTGTTAAGCATTTAGGGAACAAATGTGGTGTACATTCTAAATATATATTTTCTTTGTGTTCTTTTTTTCCAGTTAAACCATTGGTTTATTAGGCAATGTATTATTCCTTTAATAATGTTACCTCTAAATTCATATGCAATACAATATTGTGGTTTTCATTTCTGAAATGTAACCTGAAAGGGTTGGTTCACCTTTAAGACAACTTTTAGCATGTTATAGAATGGCCAATTCTAGTCTTCATTATTAATTTTTTTGACAGTTTTTTAATTATTTGCCTTCTTCTTCGGACTCTCTCTAGTTTTCAAATGGGGGTCACTGACCCCATTTACAAAACACGTTCTCAGTACGGCTACAAATGTATTGCTATTGCTCATCTTTCAATTCAGGCCCTCTCCTATTCATATTCCTGTCTTGTATTCAAATCAAGGCATTGTTGCTAGGTTTATTTGGACCCTAGCCACCAGATTGCTAAAATTGCAAATTGTAGAGCTGCTGAATAAAAAACTAAATAACTCAAAAACCACAAATAATATAACATTAAACCCAATTGCAAATTGTCTAAGACTATTGCTCTACACATTATACTAAAAGTTATTATAAAGGCGAACAACCCCTTAATCCAATTATCTGGTAAAGCAAATTGTGCACTGTACCTTTTTTTGTCATGACAGTATGGCTATAATATAATAACAAATCACTGGTGTCTATGGTTGAGATATGTTTTGCTAAACATTTAGGGAACAAATGCGTTTAGGGAACAAATGTGGTGTACACTCTAAATATATATTTTCTTTGTGTTCTTTTTTCCATCTAAACCCTTTCAACTAAATTTGGCACTTGTGTTAAATTCTATCTTATTTCTCAGTTTATGCTTTTCACTTAAGGGGCATTTTTTGGGTGGAGAGTATTAATATTGTTTGATAGCCTTTTGCAAGGGCAAAAAAATGCTCCTAACAGTAAGTTGCCCCCAGAAAACCATATATTTCTGAATGAATTAAAATGCTACCAAACGGCAAATCTTTGCTAAACTCAGCAGGTTTAATGTCATTTCTAAAATCATCTCACCACTTCTACTACTTTACAGCATCTTACATTGTATCTGTCCTTGGCACAAAGATAAAATAAGATAATTATGAATGCCAGGGGTATCTTGAATGTAAAGCCCCAAACATTGTGTGTTTAAACTTATGAAATAATATAAACAAGCAGAACCCAGAAAACTCTCCATTAAAATATATATATATATATATATATATATATATATATATATATATATATATATATATATATATATATATATATATATATATATATATATATATATATGCGCATTAGGCATAGGGGTGGGGCAGGTAATTGCTTTCACTTTCCATTCAGCACTTCCTAGATGTCACTGCTCTCCCACATTCCCCCCTCTCTCTTTAACATTTAATTGTGTAGCCAGTGCATAGGGATGGACATGGTCCCCCATTCTGGTGCACAAACAAGATTTTGAGATGATGCAAGGCTTGCCTTAATTATAGTGTCCACAAAATGGCTCCTGCCTGCTTGCAATAATTATGAATTACCAGACTGAAGGAAACAAGATTCAAATTTATATAGTGTAATTAAAGGGATACTGTCATGGGAAAAAAATTGTTTTTCAAAATGAATCAGTTAATAGTGCTGCTTCAGCAGAATTCTGCACTGAAATCCATTTCTCAAAAGAGCAAACAGATTTTTTTATATTCAATTTTGAAATCTGACATGGGGCTAGGCATATTGTCAATTTCCCAGCTGCCCCAAGTCATGTGACTTGTGCTCTGATAAACTTCAATCACTCTTTACTGCTGTACTGCAAGTTGGAGTGATATCACCCCCCTCCCTTTTCCCCCAGCAGCCAAACAAAAGAACAATGGGAAGGTAACCAGATAGCAGCTCCCTAACACAAGATAACAACTGACTGGTAGATCTAAGAACAACACTCAATAGTAAAAACCCATGTCTCACTGAGACACATTCAGTTACATTGAGAAGGAAAAACAGCAGCCTGCCAGAAAGCATTTCTCTCCTAAAGTGCAGGCACAAGTCAAATGACCAGGGGCAGCTGGGAAATTGACAAAATGTCTAGCCCCATGTCAGATTTCAAAATTGAATATAATAAAATCTGTTTGCTCTTTTGAGAAATGGATTTAAGTGCAGAATTCTGCTAGAGTATCACTATTAACTGATGCGTTTTGGAAAAAAAACATGTTTTCCGATGACAGGATCCCTTTAAAGTTAATTTAGCTTGACAAACATGATAAAATATAATTTTTTCGGGTGACAGGTCGCCTTTAAGCACCTGCTACTCCCTGTGCGCACTTTGGCCCTTTCATTGTGTTGCAGAGGCTTCGATTTAATTTTGTTGTAATTTTGGAAGCTATTTCATGGATTTCATCAACTATTCCAGAGAAGCACGTCAGGACTCATCAGTAACAACAGGCTTTGCATTTAACTCAACAACTGTTAGACATCTCAATTTTTTTTAGAAACTTACATATTGAAGTGTTGGTAATTTATTTATGGTTATCCACAACCTAACAAATAGCATATGGTTCCAACATCTGATTTAGAATTTGTACATTTTGCATCAAGCCAGATTAAAGCATTTCCAGTTGCATTGCAAGGGGGTCAAACCATTATATTTAGGTCCTGTCCTGAATGTATCCAGGATATGATTTTGGGTAAAAACCTATTTGCTGTTCCAAATCATGAGTCACAATAGGTAAGGGTTAGCCTGAAATACATGACTGCCATACTGCATTTGCCTTTGCAAGTGTAGTATGGCTTAAAATCCTAGAAAACCAAAGAATAGGCACTCAAAATGCAAGTGAAATAAAAGGTAACATTTACAATGTATTAGCACAGCACCAAAGTGCATATATTAAAAGAATCAACTTGTCAGTTAAGATTAAATTGTTAAGGTCATTCATGAATATGGTCTTGGCAACATATACAAAAAGTTAATTAAAGTAATGAACCTCATATCTTAAATGGATACATTTCTCTTCTCCAAAGAAAACCTAAAAATAATTCCTCATTAAACGTATTATTAGGCACTGGTGATAAAACATAACTCTCTCCTTTCTTGCTCTTAGTTAGCCTTATAATGGATGACCATTTATGACTTCTGTCCCCTGCAATCCTATCACTAAACAGGAAACGAGAGAATTAAGATCACTTCAAAAAAAAAAGGGCACATAGGACACACAATTGATAGTACCAAAGAGCATAAAAGCTTTAAACAAACAATATTAGCCTTTTGAGTCATGAGAAAGAGGGGACTGTAACGTATTAATAATAAATTAAAAGTGCTTAAATAAATAACGAATGATCTTCTCCCTCATCTTTGTATGACAGTCTCAGGATTCAGTGGCAGAAAATAGATCACCATGACCTTGATTTGAGCAAAAGGGAAAAAAAGACATAGGAGAGCAACCTGTTCTTTGAGGATGTAAAAGATTTGCTCTTTGCTATACCGCTTAAATCATTTTTATCTAAATTTTGACTTTTTTTTTTAATCATGGGTTTTACTACATCCAACTAATGACTGATCACAGTGACAACTCAAGATAATTCTTTCATTGAAATAAAATCACTGATTGCACGTAAAATCATTGTGTAGGTTTTACTTTTTGCCTACAAGATCATGTTAGAGAATATATATTTATATACACACACACTTATGTATATCAGCATACATACACACTAGCACCATGAGTTATAATACAGTTTATCAAAAACTTTAAAGTCATATCAAACATAGTGTACATAAGAAATAAATAATTCCTGTACAAGTTTGGGATACATTATCTGCAAATTAGTTATTCAGAAAGCTCAAATTATGGAAAGGCTATCTCACAGACTCCATTTTAAATAATTAAATAATTCAAATGTTTAAAAATGATTTCCTTTTTCTCTGGAACAATCAAACTGTACCTTGTACTTGATCCAAACTAAGATACAATTCATCCTTAATGGAAGCAAAACCAGCCTAGTGGGTGTTTTTAATGTTTACATGATTTTCTAATACATTTAAGCTATGAAGATCTATTATCCAGAAAACCCCAGGTCCCGCGCTTTATGGATAACAGCTTCCACTCCTGTATTGGCTTACTTTTAGTTCTGATGGAACTGAAACCAACATGCATACAGTTGTTACAGAGGCTAAACTGAAAGGCATATAAAAGAAAATTGAACAGTTCTTCCAAAATGGACTTACCTCTCTTCTTGCACAGTGAAAAAAATGGACTTGGACCAAGCAAAGAGAATGCAAGAATGAGACTCTAGAAAAGGGCAAAGTTTTGCAGCTCATGCAAAATTTATAGAAACAACACTGAAGGATGCGTTTTAAAGTACATCCGTCCCCAGTCAAATTCAGGAAGGGTAAAAGCTTGCATACACTGTATTGCTTTTTGCTACTCAGCTGAAATGCATCTAATGAAAAGTGCTTCAGCAGGGAGGGGGCGAAACATATTTTCCAGTTATTGCAGGAACAATTCCTAATGCTAATCTCATATCCTGACTCTGCAGGTTTCTATCAACATGACAGAAGGAAAAAAAAAACCTATGTAATGTATAGTGACATACCTGACAGATACAAGCACAAGTCCAGTAATGTCAATTACATTGCTTTGCACCTGAATTCCTAAGATGTAGCGGCAAAGCAACAATTTAATGCTAGATGAAGGGGTCAGATCTTAATTCAGACGGACCCAAAGTAAGAGAATCATGTTTTCTCACTTTGCTCAGTGAAATAAAAGAGCGGTAATTACAACATCCAGTCGTTATTGCCATTAAGCTGTTCAGAGCACTCAAAAAATTCCAGAAATTATAAATAGAAAAGCTGAGAGATGGCACAGCCTGTGGGCATTTTCATTATGCTTTGAGGTATGTATTCATGCGTGGTTATAATTTGTTGTGCCTCACTTGCCTTTCAGGAGAATGAAGTGCAGTAAAAAATGTGACTGACTATATGGAAACCAGAAACACCAAAAACATGGACAATTCAATGTCACACTGGTCTTTCCATAAACCCCGCTTCTTGCAGAAAACTGGGTACAGATCCAAAACGATCAACAATCACATTTTACCCTTTTTTAGCAGCCACTGAATGGCAAAAGGGATGCTTTAGAAGTTTCAACAGCTTATATTTCCAGATCCACCAAAAAAAGGAGGAAAAAAGGAGAAAACATACATGTAACTATGTTTGCAATTATGTAATTGTATGGAGTGTAAATATATACAATACACAAAATCTATTAATATCTTGTAAATTATATTCTTTTTTAAACGGTGAGTTCTGATGTCATTTCTGTCACATGACTCACCGAAACTTGTGTATTATAATAAATAAAGTACCCCAGTTGCAAAATATGAGGATATAAGAAGTTACCTCGGAGTTCCATGACCTTATGTGGTCATGAAACTCCTCGGTAACTTATAATATCCTTATATTTTACAAGAGGGGGTACTTTATTCACTATATTATATATCTTTTTTTCTATTCTAGTCATGGAGAACATGTTTAATGAATGTATAGTATGTGCAGTAAAAAGACAAAAGGGAATAAGTATAGGCATAAGTACAAGAAATGATCATACAATAATTTATTTGTACTTCTAATAAAAACCACTTTTACTACAGCTGCCTGGAGGATTGCTCTTTGACTGCCTACCCTACAAACAACACGGTGGTGTTTGAAGGGGTTGTTCATTTTTGAGTTAACATTTATTATGATGTAGAGAGTGATATTCTGAGACAATTTGCATTTGGTTTTCATTTTTTGTGTTTTTTTTAGTTATTTAGCATCTCTCCAGTTTGCAATTTAATTTGCTGCTAGGGTCAAAATTACCCTAGCAACCATGCACTGATTTGAAGAATAGGCAAGGGGCCTGAATAGAAATATGAGTAATAAAAAGTAGCAGTCATAATAAATGAGTAGCCTTACAGAGCATTTGTTTTATAGATGGGGGTCAGTGACCCCTTTTTGAAAGCTGGAAAGAGTCCGAAGAAGAAGGCAAATAAATAAAAAAAACTATAAAAAAATAAATAATGATGACCAATTGAAAAGTTGCCTAGAATTGGTTGTTCTATAACATACCTGACGTTAACTTAAAGGTGAACCATCCCTTTAACATGGAATACCATATGAAGGAAATAAAGTTTTTGGATGTTTCACTGAAATGGTAGATAAGACAACTATTGGACAGTTTTTAATCAATTTGGACTTTTAGCAGTTATCAGATTTTTTTTTCATTGGTAAATGTCTGAAAAACTAAAATTTTTAGAGGTTTTAGAGGTATTCACATTGTTTAGCGCATCATTCAGCAGTTTTTTTCATTCGTGCTTTTTAAATTGGGATTGCTTAAAAAATGTTGACACTTGGGGGCAAATTTACTTATGGTTGAATATCGAGGGTTAATTAACCCTCGATATTCGACTGCCGAATGGAAATCCTACGACTTCGAATATCGAAGTCGAAGGATTTACCGCAATTCGTTCGATTCGAAGGATTTTAATCCATCGATCGAACGATTTTTCTTCGACCCAAAAAAGATTGCAAAGCCTATGGGGACCTTCCCCATAGGCTAACATTGACTTCGGTAGGTTTTAGGTGGCGAACTAGGGGGTCGAAGACAGTACTTTGACTATCGAATGGTCGATTAGTCAAACGATTTTTAGTTCGAATCGTTTTATTCGAAGTCGTAGTCGAAGGTTGAAGTAGCCCATTCGATGGTCGAAGTAGCCAAAAAAAACATTCAAAATTGGACTTTTTTTTTATTCTATTCCTTCACTCAAACTAAGTAAATGGGCCCCTTGTAGTTTAAGAGAAAGTGAGAATCGGGGTTTCAAAAACCACTAAAATTCGACCATTTATAAATGGGCCTGCAAAAGTATGTGGTTTTTGTACTCCTCCAACTATAAAATATTTGAGGTTTATAAAGTTTACAAACCTTGAAAAAACTATAATACAAAACTTCAGCAAGCAAAAGCAGTTGAGGTCCTCTGCATGATCCTAATGAACCTTTTTTTAGCCGTTCAGACTTTTTTTTAGCCGTTATGGGGCACACAGGCAGATCTGGGGAGATTTAGTCGCCTCTTCTGCAGGGCAACAATCTCCCCGAACTGCCTTCCCCCTGCTATAATGAGAAAACGGCAGCACAATGGCACTCGCGGGCACTTCAATTTCCGAAGTCGCCTCACGAGGAATCTTCGGGCGACTTCGGAAATCAAAGCACCGCGAGTGCATTGGCGTAGGTGATTTTTCATTTTAACAGGCGGAAGGCAGGGGGAAGGCAGTTCGGAGAGATTGTCGCCCCCAAAGAAGAGGAAATTAGTTGTCGGGCGACTGAACAACTGAAGATGTTTCTGGACATCATGATCTGCGTTGGATAATCCGAAAAAGTCAGGTTTCGAGCAAAAACTCGAAGAAAATTGTACAATTCGGCCATCAAATTTGAAAAAGTCGTACAACCCGAATTTTAGGATGATTTTATAGAGACTTTTACTGCACTGACTTTTTTGAGCTGATTATTTGATAAAAGAGATTAATTCATGGACAGGAGTTAGGTCAACTTTTATTAAAAAACAAAAAAGATACATTTGAGTTTTAGTTAATACTCCTCTAATAATTGACATTTATTTATTTTTTTGAAACTGTAGTCCGATCCTTTCTTTACCAGGATAATTGTAGACCCCCTGCAGTACCATCAGATGGTAGAGGTTTTGATCAACTGTAATTCAGAAAGTGGAGTTAAGTCTGGGTAAATGGAAAAGAAAGACAGTGGATCAGATCAAAGACTGTGTCCAAAAAGATGAACAGATGTCACAGGCAAAGCTCTCTTAATTATACATGGTTTTTTTTACCGAGACCTACCAGATTAGACAGAGACTTTGGATATCTATATATTTTAAGACAAGATGGGCTTTTTTTCCCATGTTTCATCAACAATTGCACAGCAGAGCCAGAACCTCTACACAAACTTCTCTAATATACAGTGCCTGGTACATGATCCAAACCAAGATAAAATTAGTCATTATTGGAAGCAAAACCAGCCTATTAGTTAATGTTTACATGAGTTTCTAGTAGACGTAAGGTATGAAGACCCAAATGACATAAAGATCCGTTATTCGTAAATCTTAGGCCCCAAGCATTCTGGATAACAGGTCCCATACTTGTATACACACACACAAAGTTGATGAGATACGATATCCCGAAACCCATTATCCATAAAGGTGCACAATTTAGGAAGGCCATCTCCATAGACTCAATTTTAATAAATTATTTCAAAGTTAAAAACATATTTCTGTATTTCTTCTCTGTATTATAATGCAGGAATCCCAGCTAAAATAATAATTACTCCTTACTGGAGGCAAAACAATCCTATGGGATTTATTCAAAACTTAAATAATTTTTTGACAGAATTAAAGGTATAGGGATTGAAATAAATATTTGGCTGAGCTCTTTTGCGCCATATTCTGTATCTTCGGATCCTCTCCTTTTCTTCGGCAATCTTATGAGCTTTCCGGCGCATGCGCAGTTGGCACGAATACCAAAAAAGGTCCAACTGAGCATGAGCGAAAAAGCTCAGTGTCGGCACTCACTTCCGTGAGGAACACAAAGACCTGTCCTTAAATAACTTCTATGTAACAAAAATCCTTCACTTTGAAATAGCTCAAATTAAAGAGAAGCAAAGATCAAATTTTAGTAATGATAGTAAGAATGAGGTAAAATAATTTATTGGTCATTCCCTGTAGAGAACAAAACCATTGCTACAATCAATGGTTCTTAAGAGCTGCCTCCACTATAAAATATATCAGTCGGAGCATATTCCTCAAATTTGATAGCAATCAAATTAATTTCAAACTGTGCATAATCAGGAGTTCAGAATAATTTAAACAGAAGGCTGCCATAACCAAAACAAAAAATCATTATCTTTATTCAGCTGACAAGTTACCTTGGAGCGCTGCCGTCATGAATTTCACTAAAGTGTCTGCATAGCAAATATATTACTGCACTTCTTAAAACTAGTAATGCATTTAGCAGCTGTGATTGAGCAGTTTTTGTAAAGAGGTTATTGCACCAAGCTGATTCTAGCATCTACATAACAGGATCAGCAATGCTCTAAAAAGCTTAATTAAATTGCAATCTGCTACCATGCGAAAACAAAAATCAGTGAAAATGTCTACATTCACACTTTATGTTTATATCAACCTAAGCAAATGCTCGACATTAAAAGTGCAGTTCTAAGCAATAAATTAAAGTTAATTAAATTAAATTGATTAGTAAAGCTATATAGCAGGGACTATTTTAAAATGCTACAATGAAGAAGTGATTTGCCACGCCACCTTCCCTTGCAAGCTCATTGAATTTGGCGACCCAGAATTTATTCTAAGGTCAGACACACACGTGGAGATTAGGGGAGATTTAGTCGCCCGGCGACAAATTGCCTCTTCTTCGGGCGAGAAATCTCCCCGAACTGCCTTCCCGCTGGGTAGAATCTAAATCGCTGGTGGGATGGTACTCAGATCGCTTCATTTTCCGAAGTCGCCCGAAGTTGCCTGACGAGGAAACTTCGGGCGACTTCTGAAAACATAGCACTCCGAGTGCCATCCCGCCAGCGATTTAGATTCTAGCCAGCGGGAAGGCAGATCGGAGAGATGGTTTACGATGGTCACGTCAATGGTTTAAGTGCAGTTTTGCATTTATCTGGTTTGCTTGTACAATACAGCTATCTTCCCTCCAGCTTACATGCTGAATGGGGGAGAAGTTTAAATTGAATGGACATTACCAAAAAAAAAAAAGCTATTAACGTGAAAACTCAGTAATCTACCTCTTGGAGCTGACAATTCATTTTGTGCACAGGCTTTTTAAAGTGACATCACTAGGTATAAGGAGGCTCTAGGAATGTTCAGGCAAACAAACAATTCATAATACAGCAAAGAATTTAACCTTTTCTTACTCTGTGCTTACACATTCACATGGTTATAACTATTAGGACTACTTTATGAATGTTACAGTGACCTATTTTCTTATTCTCCTTCATCAATATTTTCCACTAACAGCCAAGGTAAGCACCTAAGTAGAACCTGTCTGGTTTCCCTTGCCTGTAACAAGCACCGGCAGATATTCAGGTCAGGGACTATTAGTTGTTCTTTCCACTGACAGAAATGAGAAGCACCCATGCAATCAAAATGATCATAGCACCTAAAAGAAAACTAGAGACTCAAAAGGAACATAGCTAGAAATGATGTGCTTTATATAGTGAATTTACTGTACCATCCCAGAGGTTCAACAAGACAGTAGCGGAAACTGAGGTTGCATCGATGATAGGGGAAGTCAATTCTGATGTATAATGCACTACTTCCAATGACACAATGTAACATCAATTTAAAGAAATATAAATTAGCCTTGTATTTTGAATTTTATATGCCTACTGTATAATGTGAGTCAGTCCCGAAGCATGTGCAGTGAATCAGCAGAAAAGAAGATGGGGAGCTACTGGGGCATCTTCAGCAACATAGACCTTTACTACTAAAGAACAATGGAAGCCCAATTCTTTGTCAAGCTTTAGTTTTCCCATTCTGCTCAGCTTCTATTTCAGATGTTAGCACTATTCCTGCATTTTGCACAAAATGTGGAAGTAGAGACTATGTACTAGAATATTTTGATTATATTCCTGATCCAAACGTATCATTACTCTTAACACTGCTTCTTGCCAGCAAGACCCATCCCTTTTCAAGTTCCCATAGTCCAAAAGGTGAGGCATCTAGCTGTCTGGCAGAAAATGACATTACAAAGGAAAGTGTTTAAAGAAGTTGTTCACCTTCCAACACTTTGCTTCAGTTCATTTGTTTCCAGATAATTCACCAGAAATAAGGACTTTTTTCAATTACTTTATATATTTTTGACTGGTTTTCTAATATTGAATTTTAACTTTTCATTTTCACCTTTTTATGCCTTTCTAAAGCAGGTCTTGGGGGGGGGGGGGTCACAGACTCTGTAAACCAGGGGGTGTCCAAACTTTTTGCAATGAGGGCCAGATTTAGTGAGGTGAAAATGTGTGGGGGCCAACCATTCAGCCTGACATTCTTTGAACCATTAACATCATTTAACTCATTTAAACAAGGAATCGCCTAGCTGTAGCAGTAATATTTGGGCACATTAGTGAAATGATCTGACACTTGGTCTATACTGATGCCTGTGTGCTGAAGGTGTTAGCAATAGATACATACTGGCATGTAGTTTACTGTACTGGCACGTCAGTACGCCTATTGACACCTTCAGCCCTAAAGAAGTATGTGTATATTGCTAACTTCTTCAGCACACAGGCAGCAGTATAGACCAAGGGGCAGATCATTTCACTAATGTGCCCAAATATTACGGCTAGGCAATTCCTGATTGCACTGTGCAGGCGGGCCGCATTATTATTAATTTCATGATGGAGGCTGAGGGCTGGTGTAAATTTGAAGACGGGCTGCATTTGGCCCCCAGGCAGCACTTTGGACATGCCAGCTGTAAACCGTTCTAAATTTAGGGAAGTGTTACACAGAAAGATTTATCCCCTGTGATTTTTTATGCATGGGCAACAAATCTGCCAAAAATGCCCCTTGGCTACCAATAATTAAAATTGGAGGCGGTATGCCCAACTTATCGCTAAATTTCTGGAGGAAACTTCAGACGATTTAGCGATAACTTGGGCATACCGTCAGCGATTTCAATTATTGGCAATGGAGAGGCATTTTTCCGGGAGATTTGTAGTCCATGCATAAAAAAATCACAGAAGATAAATCTTCCCGTGTGCCACTGCCCTAATACATTTCGTTGATACATTTCTTATCTTTGTCCCTGCTGAGAAGAATCTCGGAGTTTCATTAAAGGCAACTGTTAGAACTGATACAATAGTTGCTAATATTCCGCTATATTTCAAATATATCTACATTCCTGAAACATCTGTATAAGGCATTTCTCAACAATTGAGAAATAACTGCTCCTTAATACAAACACAATATTGTACTGATACAGTAGTTATATTAAGTAAACAGCCATTAGCGAAGACAAAATATACATAAGCTTAGCATCCCAAATCCTATACATTTCTCTCATGTGCACAATATCAAGTTTATAATCCCCAAGCCTGTTATAGGTGCTACCGTAAAACATTAAATCATTCACATAAAGGAGATTATACATAATATGGGGCTTCAAGACCCTGAAGCAAGGAGTCTAAACAGAACACCTTGACTGGTCAAATAAAACATCCCCAATATGCTGCAAGTAACCACAAGTACCAACGCAGAGAGTTAAAATAGCACCGACTGACCTAGAATGCTAATGACTTCTGCCAAATGCACCATTGGACCCTGGCTGTCTGGTCAGCCCAGTTTTACATGTTGTATTTCATACTGAAACACTTGGATTTTCCATTTGTATCATTCCTACATCATCGTGGTTATTTTCAGCCAAGGGTGAATAATAATTGATATGAGCATTTCAACTTTTTTTTTTCCAGTTCCCAAAATAGCTGAATCTATTTGTAAGATTGAAATTGAAGCCACAAAGCACAAAAGGATTAATTTTTCACATGACCTAGATATAAATTCTAGTACTGCAATTACTATTTCATGAATGAAGTTATATACTACCAATGGCAATGTCATGCAAGATATTCTGAAACGGTTTCCAAACACATTAAAGTCAAGCCTCAGGCTAATCCCAGGGCTTTAGCATACTAGAGCATTTGCTTCTACTGGGTAAGGATATTCTACAGACACAGAGAACAAGCAACATCATCATTAAAAATTATCCAATTAAAACACAACTGAAAACAGACAGTGCAGACTGGAAAGAAGACGGACAAGACATAAAGCCTAAACAAAACTTAGAAATAAAAATGACCCCTAATATACTGACAGTTTTCTACTCTACCCTCATGTCAGATTTTCTGTTTAGCTCACACCTGATTATGTTAAATTAAAAATTTTAACAGCAATAAAATGTTTTTTTTGCCTTTAATTTATGCTATGCTGAGTAAACTTCCGTGTTAAGGTGGCCATAGACGTAACAATTACTAGCTTTCTTGGAAAAGATCATTCCAAGAAAGATAGTTTGTTTCAACACACGTGTAGAAACAATAGAATTCTACCTGTATTTGGCGATTCAGCACTAACAATGGCCGAAGCTTGGGTGCCTTCAAAGGTACCCAATCAAAATTTTCTGTCCAGCCTGATCGACGAGCTGACAGATATCCAAGTCTTCTGCCTATATCGCTCAGCTCTTTTCCCACCATACACGCAATGAATATTGTATGAAGCTGTTTTTGCTTTTACGTACATTCTGTGAGCTAGTTTCCTCTATTACTTAATCATATCCTCCTCCTGACTGGTAGGGTTCTGTTCCCATATAGTTTAAGACCACCAATTTTTTAATTCCGGCACACATATATTAAGGAAATCTAGATTTTGCCCCAAGTATTTGTTACTTGGTGTATAGGAAAATATTGTCTTGTACTTCATGGGGCGGAGTAAAAGAGATAAATTAAACAAGTTGACCCATTGACTAATAGGGTTCTGGTTCCCATCCAGTTTAAGACCACCATTTTTTTTTTTTTTTTTTTAAACAAATTCAAGCACACATATATTAGGGAAATTTAGATTTAGATAGTATTTGTTCACCTTGGCCCAGTACCACCTAGAGATATTTAACTAATTTGTAAGTGTGCTCTAAAAGTCTGTGCTAGTGAATTTTGGATGCAGCATATGTTTAGAGAATTTTCTGCAGAAGAATATTTTCGCCCTTTAATAATAATAATAATAATAATAATAATAATCATAATAATAAAATACAGTGGGATAGCTAGATAATGTAGCAGCCCTGCTTCAGTTGACAGATATGGCATACAGCCTGGAAATCTGAGGTAAAATCCAGGGCTAACATTAAAAAAATCAAAAAGAAAAAAAATGTCAACAGCCACATACATGTGTATGCTTATTTTCAATATGTGTATTGGGATACCCATATGGCCAGTATTAGGCTGGTAAAACAAAAAAGCAGGGGAATTAATCAGCAGTTTAGGATTCAATCCATATAGAACTTTAACCATCTGAAATATTTGATTACAGAAGAGATTAGTCCAAACTGGAAAAAAAATGTAACTTGATTAAACAAACAATATGGAGAGAGGCCGAGAGACTTATAAACCGAGTACACTTTATCCTAAATAGTGATCCATGATTTAGAATTCATTTTTTATTAAAAACAATTTTCTTATCTAAGCAAAATGTATGTACAGACTGTAAATAAATACTTATACATGTATGGACCTGTTACCCAGAATGCTTGGGACCTGGGGCTTTTCATATCAAAAATCATTTAAACATGAAATAAGCACAATAGAATTGTTTTTCCTCTGGTAAGGATTAATTATATTTTAGTTGGGATCAAGTACAAGGTAGTTTTTTTATTACAGAGAAAAAGGGAATCATGTTTAAAAATTTGAATTATTTGATTAAAATGGAGTCTATGGGAGATGATTATCCTGTAATTCGGAGCTTTCTGGATAACGGGTTTCCAGATATTGGATCCCATATCTCTATAGACAACCCTTTCAATGATCCAGATTTGTACAGGAGCGTTTAATACCACAGATAACAAAAGGGGCAGGCAGGGTTTTGGGTAAATTAGGGGTATACCTGGTAGAGAGCAGGCCCTAAATTAAATTAAACCTATTGGGAGGTAAGAGAGGAGAGCTAAAATACTGACCAACGGTGGACTTCCGTGAAATAAAAGAAAGATGGCAGACCTTCCTTTCAACGAGCCAGATAAATGAAAAGTCTACTACTGGACAAATAGAGAAGACAAATTTGGAATCTATATTTGAGGTCATCTTCATTAAGGCTCATTCTATACCCACCAATAAAGTACAGTCCATCCCAGTATGGTTATGAGAATATGAGTAGTGAAGGGGCTGTCAGAGGAATGACCTATTCTGGTTCAGGTCTAGAGTTCATAACAAGCCTTTCCTTCAGACAGCTGGACCCCCTTTCAAATCCACGGACCCTAGAACAAAACTCAGACTAATGTATCAGACAAACCCTCACAGCATTACATATAACAAAAAAATATCCTGCACAATCTTTGTAGCAGCTGTGCATTGGACTCATGTCCTACTAGCACGTTTCTAAAATACTGCTATCACTTTCATTCAGAAGTTTTACTGTATTCCCATTTCCCAAGCAGAGTGTTATGGATTTGGCTGCCCGTAACAGAGAAGCGAAGGCTCAAATAATTTTGAGTATCAGGCTAGAATCTGACGAGCTTTTACAGAAACGGAAATAAATGATCTTGATATACATAAAGCACTATGGTACAAGACACCGCAATTTAGCAGCCAACAACTTATCAGCATCACTTTACAGTAAAGGTGCCTGGTTTAAAGAGAAATGAACAAGTTCCAGAAGTGACATGCAAGAAACCTACCGGCGGTTACTCATTTCTCTTACCACAGGACAGTGCCGAAAAATCAGCTAACTGAGCACAACTATGATAATCTCTACTGAGATTGTTGTGCAGCTATCCTAATGAGCCATCACAGTAAGCAAAGTTAAAACTTCTAGGACTTCCCTGTCAACAACCCAAGCGCCCAAATCTATCATTTTATTCTACCAGCAGTCTGCTCCAGAATACTCGCCAACTTGCTAGTTCATACGACCCAGCCTTAACTGAGCCAACATGTCATACATACAAGCCAGGAAATGTGTTGGCCCCGGTGCAGGCACCCGTGTTGGCGTTTCGGCAAAGAAATGCGAGAGTTTGAATTCACGCCCTGAAATCCACCTCGTGTGCATGCTGCACCCAGGCTAACACAATTGTTCTGGGTAGAGGCAGGACAGGAGGCTAATGCCAGTGTAGGGGCGAATAATCTCCCTGTCTGGAATAAGCCTTAAACTTCAACATTGTAAACAGTATACTATGACAGATCACAAATCGAGTTCAAGCACCACTTTGAGCTTAAAAAGTTGGTCAGGTCTTCTGCAGTTCAGAACAAGGTTAAAGTAACAGTAACAAAATCATTTTTTGAAGTAATGAAAATATAATATACTGTTGTGTTGGACTGGCACAACAGGTGTGTTTGCTTCAGAAAGACAACTATAGTTTATATAAACAAGCTGCTATGTAGCCCTGAGGGCAAAGCTGAAAAAGAACAAAAGGCACCAGTTACACAGTAGATAACAGATAAGCTCTGTAGTATACAATGGGATTCTTCAGAAATTATCCTTTATCTACTGTGCTTGCATGGCTACACAGCAACGTATTTATATAAACTATAGAAGTGTTTCTGAAGCAAACACATTGGTTTTATCACTGCAGGGCAACACTACATTATGTTGTCATTCCTTTAACACTTTCATATTTTAGTGTTACTGTTCCTTTAAAGATAAATTAAACAATTACTCAGAACAATTACTCAGCTATAGTCCAGTGAGTAAACAGAGCAGTAAATAAACATCCAGAATTTGAAAAAGTATTTACAGAAATTATCATCCTAACTAGGAAGTTAAAACATTACAAATTGATGGCCCACCTAGTGTTGGATTACTGGCCCTACCAACCACTAAGGGCAGAGACACATGCTCAGATTCGGCGAGATTTAGTGGCCCGAACTGACTCACGCTGGCTAGAATTTAAATCGCCGGCAGAATGGCACTAGGATCGTTTTGTTTTCAGAAGTTGCCCAAAGTTTCCTCGTGAGGCAACGTCGGACGACTTCAGAAAATGAAGCAATCCGAGTGCCATCCTGCTGCGATTAGCCCGTGCGAGGCAGTTGCCCCGAATCTGAGTGTGTGTCTCCCCTAAGGGTGATAGAGTGATAATTGATTTTGCTAAAACGCTACTTTAGTAGAGGCAATTCTTGATATTGTCTATGGCAGGGTATTTTATAACTACAAGTAGCTGCTACTAGTAGCAGCTACAAAATGTAAAAAAAAAAAAAAAGTGCCCTGCCATAGACAATAGCCACTGCTAACACACACGTAGTGTCTTAGCAAATCCAATTATCACTATTGTCTATTTTGTAGCCGTGACAAGTAGCTGATATTAGTAGCTCTGTGTGTCTTCACCCTAAAGTATGAACATATTTTTCTGAAAACATATCTTTCTGGTTTTTTCCTTTTTCCTTTCAATACTACATGTTGCATCAAAAGTTCTCCAAGTAAAAAATAAAATGTTGACTAAGCATATCTATAGCGGCTGACACTTCATTTTCAAATCAGGATGTATTATACCACTCTGCTAAAGGCAAGTTTTAAACTGAAACCAAAGGATTTCATAGGCCTGAAGGTGGGTGCAGAGTAAGCATACATATACACAGCTATTTGTATACAAACTTATTAACAGGAACCCAAATTCATGTAGAAACAGGCGCACTGCAAGGAAAAGAGCAGCATCCATTTTTTTTTTTTTTTAAATATATGGACATATAATGAACGTCCATGCAAACCTAATGGTAAAAATAAAGCGTCCAACAATCAATATCTAGAGGGCCACAGGTTGCACCTTTCTGGTATAGTGCATTAACAAAATTGCCTGTATGCCTTTTGCTGTAATAAGAAAAATGTATCTCCTTACCAAGCAATATTGATAAAAGATGCATGGCTGCAAAGCCAGACTTATTTACTCTTAGAAAAAAAAATGCAATGCCGTATAATGTAACTGAACGTTTCATCCCTTCGCCCCCTTTTGCTTGCTCATGAGTTTGATGCAGATTTTATGGCTGCAGCACTAGCACAGTTTAAAAAAGACTGTGTATGCAAATTCAATGGTGAGATCAGACTCCTCTCTATCACACTCCTGCTGCAGCACTGACATTGACCAGTCTGCAGAGGGAACCATTCAAACCAATCACAAAGGATAATGCCACTGCGTTTTTTTTTTTTTGTTTTGTTTTATTTTAACCCAAGAAAAGTGTTCCGTATTTCACAGCAATGCAGGGTAGTGCACTGGGTGGATAAGAAATGATCTTGTAAAACAGGGGGGTGACAAATGATGATACAGCACTATGTTGTGCACCAATGCAATGCGGCTTCCATTGGCACCAAAGAGATCTGTGTTATAGAAGCAGCTGGTCACTGTTGTTGGGTAAATTCATTTTTTTTTTTTTTTGATCCGTTAGCAGGAAATTCCTAGCTCCTGTTCGTGACATACCAGCAACTGCCACTTTTTATCTTTGGCTGCTGATGTAATTGGCTCGGTACAGATATAATGAAAGTACTAAAATATAAACAGTGTTATTATGTATGTAGCAAAATCTCAGGGGAAGTATGCCTTGCTGGCAGGGCCAGATAGTAGATTCTGGCAGATTCCAGAGGTGCTGCTCTAAGATGCCATAGGCAGTCACTATTTATTGGGCATCTGGTATACTTGAAATGGCAGGGCCTATGTAGAATCTCAGTCTGCTTGCTGCAGTCAGTTAAAAGTATTGTGACTGTTCCATAGTAAGCTATGCTGTCAATCATTGTTATTTTGTTTTCAAAGCACAACAGTGATGGGCAGCATTTTCCAAGAGGTTCTGCAGCAGCTATAGACTTGCCACTGTTTCCAACTCTAACAAGGTGGTAATCATTTAAAAGGTATGGTCGTTTCTATTATGCCCAGAGCCCACCAATGAACTGGATAGACACAATACAGCAAAGCACTAATAAAACACACACTCCTAGACATTTTTCTTTTATATCGGATTTTTTTTAAGGGGGTATAATAACTTTCAAGCTTGTCTCTGTTCACAAAGCGATGTCCCCCCACACTGACTAAAGCATGGGACACCTGCATTATGAAGCATTTATTGCTACAGATCAAAGAGCTGCTGATGCTCCAGCCAATACAATGGAATAAAGAAGAGCATGTCTGGTCCCTACAGAACTCTGTATGTACAGTCGCACAGGCATCAGCAACTGCAGCTTTTCCCCACTAATCTTTCCTCCGCATCTCACTTGCCCTCGCTGTGTGTCTGCCACAGGATGTGGTTGAAGAAGCTGAGCTAGAACTGCGATTTCCCTCCTACAATGCTGCAGCCAGGGGGATGGTGTAGAAAGAGTCACGTCCATCTCTAGCGATGGAGATTCAACCGGCTGCAGAAACTACTCCTTTCAGCATCTCCCTGCATTGTGGGTCGGAAGCTGGCAGATGCAGCTACAGAAACGCAGGTAGAAGAGCCCAATGCTGTAATATCGAGCCTGGTGCCACCCCAATCCCCCAGCCATTATCCATGCCAGACACAGCCATAAAACACAAACAGCAACGTGTGTACCTGTTTAATTCCCACGCTGAGGTTCTCCCCAGTCCCCCGGTAAAGCGACTGTCCCTGTTATTTTTGCCGCCGCCAGTCGCAGCCTGTCTCTCCCCCTCACTGTTGACCTCGTGGGAAAGCGACTGTGAAGCCACGCCCATCCCTGGCGTGCTCATTTTTATCTCCTTCTACCCAAAGCGCAAAGTGATAGGCTGAGGCGCGTGCCAATCACGGCAGCGAGGGGGCGGGTTCTGCGTTCCAGAGACGTGATTGCCAGGCGGGTTTTCAGTTTTGATTCTGACTGACAGTTGCTTTGGTAGAGTTTCCCCAATCAATAGGGAGGGGGGTAATATTTATGCCTCCATACTGCGGCTTATATATAAAACATTAGTGGTTAGTGTCAAATCTGCTTTTACCTGCGTCTACTTTGCAGTAGTAGTACGACATTTTTCACATTGCCTGAAATCGCGCATCTCCAACAACGTTTACTAATAAGTGACAATGGGCACTGGGCGTGACAGACATTTCACTGTCCCATCCTGCAACTCGCTGCCTAGAAACACAGGGGCAAGAATGGGCACAGACAATGGGGGAAATATGTGCAAACTGAGGTGCAAAGCTCAGTGGTAGTGGGCAATTTGTGCTTTCCCTTGCAGTCAGTAGTCTTACCAAAGACTTGTTAAGGGCAAGGCCAGACGTGGTGTTTTTGCGGCGTTTTTACGTTGCGTTTTTTAAAAAAGAACAGCCAAAAAAGAAAACCATATGCGACCGTCAACATGCGTTTTTCAGCACGTAGGATTCTTTTCACAACATGCACTTCTCATTGTTCTCATTGAGAATTTGGACGCCATATTTAAAATACGCTGCGTATTTATGCAAAGTGTGGTTTCAAACGTGCAGATGCCATAGAGTCTATCGATCTGGTAGTTTCCTGACGTATTGGCGTTTCTGCTAAAGAACGGAAAAACTGGCGTCCTGTGGCGGATTTCAGCTTGCAAGCACCCTGTGTGAATTGCCATAATGAGTTTTCCATTAATTTCAGTGGTAGTGCAGTTTATGCGTATTTACGCCTGGCTGTTCTTTTTTAAAAATGCAGCAAAAACGCCACGTCTGGCCTTGCCCTAAAGGTACTTGTGTCCAAATGTAGGGCCGGATTTCATGTGTGGGCACCCAGAGGCCAGTATCATCCACAGCCCTTGCCTGCATGGCCTATATTCAAAACAATTTCGATAAACAGACAGCACCACACTTGAAGTAAATTCTTAAAAGGCCTTTATTCCAAAAGGGCTTATTTCAGGATGAACAAATAGCAGCGACGTTTCAGGCTCACAATCGCCTTTTATCAAGCTACTAGATACACATTGGTGAAAGCATTTTATACCTTCTACAGAACGGGTGGAAGTGGCCACCTCAGACCTGCACCTGCATCCAACATACCCTATGGGTGAGTGCTGACTTCTAATCTTCTTATCTATATTCAAAACAGACAAAGGCTATCAAAAAAAACTAGCCAAAAAGTAGCCAAAAGCCATTTAGGGTCAGGGCACACAGGCAGATACAGGGAGATTAGTCGCCCGGCGACAAATCTCCTCTCCTTCGGGGTGACTAATCTCTAAACTGCCTCCTTCTCTTGAGAGAACCGAAACGCATAGATGTGGGGAATTATATGAAAAACTGAATAAAGACACTTTTAAGAACCATCCGTGAGTGCGCCTAAATAATTTCCAATATTCATAAACAGGAGGAACACCCGGGGCTTGACTTTGTGATAGGTGAGTGCCGATGTACTTTGAAACTATAAATATATAAATATATATATATATATATATATTTATTTACAGTATATGATTTTACATACCAAACACAGTAGAAGACAGTGGCGTAACTAGATGTTGCTGGGCCCCACAGCAAATTAATTTTAGGGCCCCCAACATATCCAGTGTTTATCCTGATTTACCAATATATGTTCAAATTGCTCATCAATGAGAACCTCATGGGGCCCCCTGTACCTCCTGGGCCCCCCTGCAGCCGCAGGGTCTGCTTCCTCTGTAGTTACGCCCCTGGTAGAAGACATCCACACAGTTGCTGATCTTCTCACTGCTCCCCAGCAGCAGGCTTGCACGCTTAATTTGCATTAGAAAATTGGGCGGGTTTTGAAAGTACAAACCTGCGGCAACTTTAAAAACTAGCCCAAATCTGTACATTGCCAGGTTTGGATTTTTAAAACCCACCACCAATTTTTAGAACTAGCCCAATTTGGCTAGAAACCCGCCAACCTGGCAACCCTGATGGCCAACTGCGCCCATGGCTCCGCCCTCCACAGGATCACCCTCATGTGCCCTCATGCATAGTTGTGCTTGGCCCCACTGCCCTTCCCCCACTGCCCTTCTCATACTTCACACAAACTAGCGCAAAAAATTCCTGGCCCTTCTGCCGTCAATATTCCTTTTTTGCTGGCCCAGGTGCAATTGCACCCACAGTGGTAACGCCACTGGCACTTGGTGCCACTCTATCCTGCTTTCCATTTCAAATCAGTTGCTGCTGTCCGTATTGACGCAGGGGAACCCTGTAGCTACCCTGGCCATCTCCTCACCAGGCGGTAGCTCCAGAATTCCCTCAGAGCAGTGTAGTTGTGTTTAGAGAATTAGTCACAGATGCAGAGCCGGGCCAACCCTGCCAGGCGCCCTAGGCAACCTGGTGGGCCACGGCGCCGGCTCAGTGCGCGTGAAACTGCGCATGCGCGAAAGGGCGCTCCAGCGCGCATGCGCAAAACGGCACTCCAGCGCACATTTTCCGGAAGATTACACTCACCAGCTTGCGAGAGACGGGCCGGACATGGGGTAGGCGACAGAACAGGTACGTGCCTGGCGCCCCCCCAGCCTTGCGCCCTAGGCACGTGCCTACTCTGCCTACCCCTAGTTCCGGCCCTGCACAGATGTAAGTAGCATGCCAAGCAGCAGAAATCACATCATGCAAACTTCGGAAGTATTAGGTGCAACTGTGTCCAATTTGCAGTGAAATGCCCACAAGGTTGCAAACCAGGCACAGTCGCAAAGCTGAATTGACGGAGGAAAATGGTACACTGTGTGGAAAAAAACATGATGATTGCACTCAAAATTGCACTTTGCTCACTGAATCAGGGCAGTCCTGGATTTCCAATTTGGGCTGCCCTAGGCCACAGGGCTCTGGTGCCCATTGTTGCAAAAGCGCCCCCCCCCCCTGTGAGCATACGCACGGATGGGGCGGGATTATGCTGGATAGGGCTCCTTAGAATACAGCTAGGCGGCATGCCACCCCTAAAGTCTTGCTGCCCTAGGCCTGGACCTTTGTTGCCTTGCCACAAATCCAGGCCTGTGTCAGGGTAAGTAAATGAACACTCTGTTGCGACATTGACCTAAAAGAACAAATAAAAATGCAAATAGGTGTCAAGGATAAAAAGTAGGGATGCACCGAATCCAGGATTCGGCCAGGATTCAGCCTTTTTCAGCAAGATTCGAATTCGGCTGAATCCTTGTGCCTGGCTGAACCGAATCCGAATCCTAATTTGCATATGTAAAAATATTACTTTGAAGAGAATTGAAAAGCAGAAAGAAAAATCAGGTTCCATGAGGTGAATTGGAAAACTCGTCTCAGGTTTTTATTTGCACCACAAAACAATACATAAACGACAAAGCAAACATGTTATTGCAATTATAAATAAAACTTTGCATAGTGAGGTTGGATCTGGTCTGCACAGTTTCCTTGATCTTCCCCAATCGCAAAAAGCATAAAATGTATCTGAATTTAGAATTCAGAATTTTGTATGTTTGGATATTCTCTCCTGAAATAAATTTTTTAAAGATGTGATTAGAGTTGGCACCTTTTCTGGAAATAAATACTGGCCTGTCTATATATTTTGTATGTTTGGATATTCTCTCCCGAAATAAATTTTTTAAAGATGTGATTAGAGTTGGCACCTTTTCTGGAAATAAATACTGGCCTGTCTATATATTTTGTATGTTTGGATATTCTCTCCCGAAATAAATTTTTTAAAGATGTGATTAGAGTTGGCACCTTTTCTGGAAATAAATACTGGCCTCTCTATATATTTATCTTTTTTCCCTATCAATAACATTGTGATCAACCATCATTTTTACCAGCCAGGCCAATAAAATAGCAAGCAAAATCCCAGGTCCCGAACATGAAAGGAATTTATTCTCACAAATGCCTGCCATGTTTCAATTTATAATATAACTATTAAACAATTAACAGTAGGTTGATTTTCAAAACATTTGATTTGAAACATGTAACCAAGGATCATATATCCATCAGGGTGATTCTGATGTCCAAACCTTATTTATTTTTCATCAGGATCTGAGATTTGCTCTTTTATGATCTTCGTAACACAGGATGGAATAGGTTATCTTACTCTCTTTCTGAATATTCATGAATCCAATGGAAAAACCTTTATAGGCAGTTTTCTGTAACTTTTCTGTAAGTCTGTTATTATGAAATAATTCCTGTTACATAAAAAACATCGCTGACAACATTTACACATTTATGTTGTGAAATCATTACCTGTTATCCTGAGCATCCCATTTAATTTAGTTTAAATTGTTCTAGTTATTGTTCTATTTATGGTGATTTAGTAGTGCAATACACTTTGAAACTGACTTTCAAAGGGCTATGACACACAGGGGGTCATTTACTAAAACTTGAATTTATCTCATATATAAACCAAGCTCTACCAAACTTCCATCCACAATTCCACCTTATTTATTAATAAAATAACTCAAAAAAGCAGGTTGAGAAAAAACGCAATAAAATCAAGTGAAAACTCGAATCGTACAAATTTTACGGATTTGACTCCTGAATCGCTCGATTTTGTCTTATTGCCTGAAAAACTCTGAAACCCTGACGAAACCCAGCACAAACCATGGTATCTTCAAAATGTAAAAGGGACATCTTCCATTGAATTCTACATGACTGGTAGATTTTCGGATACAGGGTATAATAAATCTCGAAGAATTAGAGTTTTTTTTCATGAAAAATGTGAGTTTTTGACCTACAAAAACCCTGACCAGAAAAAATCGTGGTTTAGTAAATAACCCCCACAGTGTGTACTATCCACTAGCGTTCTACATCCAGGGGATTTTAACACTACACTCGTAGCAATGCAATAGTGGAAAATTATGCTTTACAGCACCCTAAAATACTGTTTTCTTGCTGAAAAGCACCAGTTGTCTCTGCTTTGCATTTCCCACTCATGTTCTGAAGAAGCAGTGTAAGGGATTTCCCCACCAAATAAGTGTTGGTGGGGAACATGCACTGTATGCAGGGCCACCATCAGAAATTACGGGGCCCCGTACAACAACATTTTCTGGGCCCTCTAGCCCCCCTACAAGTTAAAAAAAATTATTGGTGGTCAGGGCCCCCCTATAAGTTAAAAAAAATTGGTGCCAGGGCCCCCCATAAAAGTTTTTAAAAAACATTGGTGGTCAGGGCTCCCCTACAAATTAAAAAAAAAACATTGAAGCCATAAAAGTTTTTTAAAAAAACATTGGTGGCCAGAGGCCTATATAGTGTTAAAACAATACAGGGGTTTAATAAAATAAAAAAAAGTGGAACTTACCTTAGGCTCCTTTTGTGGCTTCGGGTCTTTTCACAGCTTTGGGGCTTCAGCTCCTTTCTCGGCATCAGGTCTTTTTGCGGCTTCAGGACTTCAACTTGGGTCTTTTCGTGGCTTCGGGTCTTTTTGCGGCTTCTGCTCCGTTTGCGGCTTCGGGTCTTCGGATCTTTGGGACTTCAGCGTCACGGCGCTGTCAAGGGGGTCCTGGCTAATTTGAAAAGTGCAGCACGACTTGGCCCCATTTAGGCCCAATTCAGATGAACCCCCTGTGCCCCCCTGATGGTGGCCCTGACTGTATGTCAAGAGACTAAGTTGAATGGCACATGAGGCAACGTTTTCAGTCATATTTCAGATTTATTAAATTTTTAAATCCAAATTGCCATGTGCCAGACTTTCCTCCACAATTACAGCATAATTGCAGCCATGCATCAAGTGAGGTGGGATACCACTATCTAACTGTCTCCATCACTGTTATTTCATCAGAGCTGCTAGTTGGAAGGGAACAGACAAGAGGGCATATACTCCTGAATAGCATAGAAAAGCAGCCAGCAGTAGTTAAAGGAACAGTAACACCAAATAACGAAAGTGCACAGGTTACATAGCACATAACAGATAAAGGCACAAGTTACAACGCACATAACATATAAGCCCTGTTTATCTTTTATCTGCTATGTAATATGTGCCTTTTCTTGTAGGGTGTCCTTCTGACATTTTCATTTCTCTGACAATGGGAGACATTTGGTTGGGCTATACAGCTGATATCAAAGGATTTTTATCTTGTGCCCAGCCTGCAGTAGAAGAATGTTACAGTGTTGGAATGAGGCTGGTGTCTTTTTGGTGTATCTAGGTGTACTTTTTGCCATGAATGTAACTATCTTTGTTTTGTTCTCTTACCTCCTGCATGCACTGAATCACACGTACAATCAAACTGACTGAAATTCTTCTTCTACATTGCATTTTCAGTCTGTCGGACACCAGCAGTAAAGACAAGGCTCTGAAAAAGCACAGCCTTTTCCCAGGCTGAAGTTCTCCATGCATGAGAACTAAGGGGCTCACTCTTGTGGCTCTTTGTGCTCTTCCACCTCTGCCTGGGAGCATAGCAAATTCCTCCAGTGTTGAGTTTGGATACTTAAAGGAGTTGTTCACCTTCCAACGCTTTTTTAAATTCAGTTGGTTTCAGATAGTTCATCAGAAATAAAGACTTTTTCCAATCATTTTCTATGTGTTACCATTTTTCTAATATTTTAAAGTGTAAAGTTTCATTTTTCATCTTTTAAAGCAGCTCTGGGAGGGGGGTCACCGACCCTGTAAACTGTTCTAAATTGATACATTTATTTGACACATTTCTTATCTTTGCCCCTGCTGAGCAGAATCTCTGGGTTTTATTACAGGCAGCTGTTAGACTTGATACACTAGTTGCTAATATTCCAGAGCTGCTGCTGAGAAATGTATCGACTAAATGTTGCAAAATTGTAACAGTTTAGAGTCTGCACCTGAATTACTGAGCTGCCAGACTGAAACACCAGAGACAGGGACATTAAACTTTAAACTAAGATTTTGAAAAAATGGTAAAAAATAAAAAATGGAAAGTAACTGAGTATTAGCCATTCAATTTTTTTCTTAAATAACCTCCCAGTCGGGTATATTTGAATTTTAAAAAACTCGTTTGATAAATGGGCCTCTAAAAGTAGTTTTTGGTCAGTTAATGATACCAACTTTCCACATCCAATTACAAATAATCTTTTGACTGTATTAAAACATTAAGAACATTCTTATTTTAACTTGCAACACTTCTACTTCACTAACTAAACATTTTTCAGGGCACACCTGCATTTGAAATTGAGTTCTTAACCCTTTTACTGGCAGCTGATTTTGCAAATTTGGTACTTTTATCGCCTGACTATTTTTAAACATTGCACTCTTGCACTTTAAGCGCCTTTCCTGTTGGGGTCTTTTAGTTTACCCAGGAAAACAATATTTCAAAGCAAACATTACAATAAGGAGCAGATTTATCAAAGGTCGAGGTGAAATTTTTAATTGAAAATATTCGAATTTCGAGCTATTTTTGTGTACTTATACTAGGGACTAGTCCAAATGCGATTCGTATTTGCAAAAAATTTAAAAATCTAATTTAAAAATTTGACTTCGACCATTCGCCATCTAAAACCTGCCGAATTGCTGTTTTAGCCTATGGGGACCTCCTAGAACCTAATTGGAGTCAATTGGTGGACTTCGAATCAAATTTGATCGAATGCAACATTCCTTCGATTCGAACAAATTAAATTTGCCTGAATACGGACCTATTCGATCAAAAACTGACCAATTTGACCTAAAAAAAAACTTTGGCTTAATTTCAGTTGGTGTTTTTGAAATCAAATTTCGAGTTTTTTTCAATTCGAAATTTGACCCTTGATAAATATGCCCCTAACAGTAGGTTTAACATTTTTGGAAAACAGATTCAAAAAGGGTAAATATATATCTTTCTACTGCAAACTATCATGTCGCAATTCTTTACTAAATTTATTGTTTTTTTCATAGGAAAAATAGTGAAAAATAACCTCAAAGCTTCCGGTCAACAGCATCTTATCTCCCACATAAACATTAGGTAACCAGGTAATACATCCTAAATATGAATGCCAGGGATCCACTGAACAGTGTAATGCCCAATGTGCATCAGTTTACCTAAGTATGTGGCCTATAGGGGCTTCAAAGTTTCTGTAATGTCAGATACTGCAAAATGAACACATTTACTGCATTTTATGAGTTGTAAAGCTTATAGACAAAAACAGGTCCTCTGCACTCAACCCATTACAAAAATATGTTTAAGACATTGTGCATACAGCTACTAAAAATGTCTCACCCTTTAAACAAAACAGGAATTGTTTGTCCATTTATTGCAATATATTTAAACTGGCCAACTACATCAAAGTCATCCCATGTCCTACGCTCAATTTACATCTGATACTTTAAGAATTCTATTGCTTCATTATACATTTTACCTGCAACTTACTTGCTGTTTCAAAGTACAACTCCCAATATTACCGAAAAGAAGATGGTGTCCGTGAGCTCCGCTGCCTCACTCTGCATGTGTGATCGATATTTTTAGAGTGGACAGAATAAAAGGGTAAGACTGTTCCAAGTCATGGAAATCTTGGGGAAGGTAAAATGATACTGGATCTTCTCTAATGAGAAATTAACCAGTATCTATCTTGATAAACACCAGCCTTTTTGGCAACCATGGAGCAACTTTTTTCAAGAATGAATACACAAAGGGGCAGATTTATCAAGGGTCGAATTTCGAAGTAAAAAATACTTCGAAATTCGCCCATCGAATTGAAATACTTCGACTTCGAATATTGAAGTTGAAGTCTTTTTCACCAAATTTGGCCATCGAATGATTGAAGTAAAATCGTTCGATCGAACGATTTTAGGGTATGATCGAACGATTTTACTTCGATGTGTGAAGACTTAGAAAAGTGGTTTAGAAGGTCCCCATAGGCTAACATAGCACTTTGGCAGGTTTAATTTGGCGAAGTCGAAGTTTTTTTTTAAAGAGACAGTACTTCGATTATCGAATGGTCGAATATTCAAACGATTTTTACTTCAAATCGAAGTCGAAGTAAATCCGAAGTTGTAGGGGCAGATTTATCAAGGGTCGATTTCGAGGGTTAATAAACCCTCGAATTCGACCCTCGAAGTAAAATCCTTCGAATTCGAATATCGAATTCGAAGCATTTCAGCGCAAATACTTCGATCGAATGATTGAATAAAAGCCATTTGTTCAAACAAAAATCGTTCGTTCGAACAAAAATCGTTGGATTTTAATCGATCGATCTAAGGATTTTTATTCGATCATAAAAAACTAAGAAAAGTGCTGGGGAAGGTCCCCATAGGCTAACATTGAACCCTGGTAGGTTTAAACTGGTTAAGTATGTAGTCGAAGTATTTTTTAAAGAGACAGTACTTCGACTATCGAATAGTCGACCGATTTTTAGTTCGAATCGTTCAAATCGAAGTCGAAGGTCGTAGTAGCCTATTCGATAGTTGAAGTACCCAAAAAATTACTTTGAAATTCGAATTTTTTTTCATTCGAATCCTTCACTCGAGCTTAGTAAATCTGCTAGTAGTATCCTATTCGATGGTCGAAGTATCCAAAAAAATACTTCGAATTTCTTCAATTCGAAAATTCCCTCGAATTCGCTTCGACTCTTGATAAATCTGCCCCTAAGAGTAAAATTAGAACCAAATTATCTGATGAGCACCTTGAGAATTCACTGAGAATTGCAACTACTTCCATTCAACCAGATATTGATATATTAGTTTCTCAAACACAATGTCAAACATCTCACTAGGTTTAGGATACCCTCTTTTCTTTTACAATAAAATAAATCAAAAGCTAGCGTTAGTGTTTGTGTGTATTTCGAGTGGGGCCCCAGAAAATGTTTCTTCTTCCAATGTGGCCCAGGGAAGCCAAAAGTTTGGAAACCCCTGGTTTAGAGTCTGCGTCTGAATTACTGAGCTGCCAGACTCAAACACCACAGACACGAACATTCAACTTTAAACTTCGATATTGGAAAAACAGTAAAGAATAAATAATGGAAAGTAATTGAAAAAAAGTCTTTGCCTCTGGGGAATAATCTAACAAGAACTGAACTGAAAAAAGTGTTTGGAAGGTGAACGACCCCTTTAGTGAACTTCAGAGCAGCTTTTGGTTAAAAGAACAGATTGATGAAAACCTATACACAGTATTATCATTAAAACCTGATTTTAAAATATCGACAGAAAATCCTTAAAGGAACAGTAACACCAAAAACTGAAAGTGTTTTAAAGTAATGAAAATATCATGTAGTGTTGTCCTGCACTGGTAAAACTGATGTATTTGCTTCAGAAACACTACTATAGTTCATATAAACAAGCTCCTGAGTAGCAATTTGAGCCTTTTCTCCTTTGAATGGCTGCCCCCATTGCTACACAGCAGTTTATTTATATAAACAATAGTAGTGTTTCTGAAGCAAACACGGCAGTTTTACCAGTGCAGGGCAACACTGCATTATATTTTTATTACTTTAAAACAATTTCATTTTTTGATGTTACTTGTCCTTTAAGGATGTCAAAAAAAAAAAGTCTAGCATCAGACAGATCTCTCTGTCATCCACTAAGTCTCCCAGGGTCTCAGGCAGACACTGACAGACTGAAGAAGCTGATTTTGTGCACCCTGCGGGGCAATACTTTGCATTAACAGGCCGAAGGCTACACTTTCAGTACCTCGCTGTACCATATTTCAGGCGTTTCCCTGACAACAGTTGCCCGCGTCCATACCTTTTATTTTGAGCCTTGCGTCCTCCCCCGCCGCTTGCGTACCCCAACGTCCTACGTCACAGTGTAGTTCTTCCTGCCTCTACCAAGCACCAGCCTGGCTGCCCTTCCTCCTCCCATGACTCCGTTAGACGCTCATAGTTACGCGAATGGTGCTGGAGTAGAGGACGCGGCAGCCGGCGGGAGTGGGCAAAGCAACTAAATGGCAGGTGACAAAGGCGCTGAGGCTGCGACCTTTCTTATTAACAGCCCAAGCTCTGCGTATTATATATCAATCCTACAGCTCCATGTGTATAATGAGCGGAGAGATACCTTCTCTTCTATAGATTATTTCACGGGTGCTTATGGGAACAGCTGTCAAACCGAGAGCAGCTTTTATATCAAATCACGGCCTGGTTTGTGCCTTTCTGTTATCCCTTACATCATTTTCTCTCTTGCTTTTAAGGCGATCACTAACGCCTTTAAGTTACCTTTTTACTAGGATGTAGCTAGTGATGATCTGGGACAGTTTGCAATTGGTCTTCAGTATGTATGTTTCTTTTTTTTAAGATTATTTACCTTTTATTCAGCAGCTCTCTGACATGGCATTTTGGCAGCTATTTGGTTGCTAGGGTTCAGTTTACCCTAGCAACCAGGCTGTGGCTTGAATGCGAGCATGGAATGTGAATATTAGAGGGCCTCAATAGAGAAATGCATGATGAAAACAATTTAATAATTCTAAGATTTTAGCCTCACAGAGCAATACTTTTTTTGGGTGTCGGGGTCTTTTGAAAGATGGAAAGAGGCAGAAAAGGAAGGCGTATAATTCAAATAAGAAAAATTAAAGACCAGTTAAAAACTTAACATATAAGTATAGGCTATTCTACAACATATTATAAGTTGACTTAAAAGAGAAGGAAAGTCTTCTTCCACTTGGGGGTGCCAAATGATAGGCACCCCCAAGTGATTGTATTGACTTACCTGAAACCCCAGGCCGGTGCTCCTATCAGCAGAAAACTGCACCGGCCCAGGGTTATACCAGTGAGCACCATGGAGTGATTCTCTTCCGGCTTCTTCAAATTTCCTGGGGCAGACACTTGCACAGTTTAACGAAATAGGTGACTTTTAAGTTAAAGTTCGGCTTTTCGCTCTACTGCGCATGCGCGCGAAGAAAGAGGAAGACGGAAGAGGTTCGCTCGGTTCGCTCCGTGGTGCTCACTTGTATAACCCCAGGCCGGTGCAGTTTTCTGCTGATCGGAGCACCGACCCGGGGTTCAGGTACAACACAATCACTTGGGTGTGCCTAACATTTAGCCCCACAAGTGGAAGAAGGCTTTCCTTCTCCTGTAAAGATGTGCTATACCTCAGCAAGAGTACAGAGCAACATGCGAAATGTTGAGTTCCCTACTAAGAACTGTGTTTATTTAATAATAATCATTTATGCATATTTAAAACAAGTTTTTACACTTTTTTTCAAGTGTGTAATATACCCATAATTTGCTTTATTCACTGCTTGTACTTTGTCTGGCATCCGTTACGACAGATGTTATATAGAGGGAAAGCAATAAGACTAATTTTTGGATCTGTTTGGGATCATTGTCCTGTGGGGAAAAAATACGCTCTCTCCCAGCTTTACAGTAGCCAGGATGGCATTTCTTTCTACTTGCTTTTTATGAGTGTGTAGTTGAACCACTGCTGGGCCTTCCCACACTTGTATATATTCCCAAATACTCTAGGTTGAATAATCTGTTGCTTTAATCTGTAATGCAGCCTTTTCATAGCACTATGTTCTTTATTCGATTTTACAGCAGATCTCGGGGGGTTGCGATACCACTCTCTGATCTAACTGGCATTTGTACATAGACTTTTGTGCACTTGGTGCTGAGCCTTCATATAAACTCTGAGATTACAAATCTGAACATGACAATGTTAATATTGTTTGGACTATGCTAAGGGTTTCCATTTGTTTTGTTGCCAAGGAAGTGATTAGGAAACTGCTTACATTTTGCCAGTTGCCTTTTATATACATGACATAGGGCATTCCTTGTTCAGCTGCTTCTGAATCTTGGAAGCAGGTATTGTTTGTCTCAGTTTGATTTGGTACATACGTCTTCTATTTCTTCACAGTCTCACATTGGGGCTTATTTACTAAAGGGCGAAAGATAAAATCTGGTGCATTTATGTCAAAAGAGGAAAAGTCACCATGCAATCAGCAATATACTAAACTGCAAGTAGAACAAGTTTTGACGTATAAGGTTTTCATTTCCTCACATCTACATATTTTTGACAGGTTAAATTTAGCCAGTGCAAAAACTTTGCTGATTGGACAATTTAGCAAGACTGCCAGAATTAATTTTGCCAGGTTCAGGCTGGTGAAATACCTTTATAAAGATAGACCAGCTGCTTTTGCATCTCCATATTCTCAGTGTACTCCCCAGAAAAAAAAAATATCTGGTTTTATAGAAGCTGCTTTTGCACTTCTGCAAATACCAGCTTCTGTTAGGTTTTTTTTCTTTATTGAAGAGTGTAAGGTGCAGGTATATAAATATATTATAAACAAAAGATATATTTTGTTTTTTTAAAGCAGACATGTCGATGAGAAGAAAGGCCGGTGTCAAGATGAAGGACTGGGAGAATATTTTTTCTCAAAGTCACATAATACCACCACACAAGCAAAGATGTAAACATGCTCCGTCTGAGAAAGCAGGATATCAGATCTGCATAGAAACGCTGGAGGGAACCCCATTTAGACAGGTAATTTTGGATCCACAGCGACTTATTCTAGATACATTGCTTCATTTGTTTCAATTACATCACTGAGAATAACAGAATCATTGTTACTTTTGAGTTTAAAACAAGGATTCATTTGAAACTAGGACTGAAACCTTTGCCTGGATACCTTGTATTGTATAGTACTGTATATATTAGGATAATAAAGAAAAACGTAGCTCCTTGCAATATAAAGTAGTAACTGTTGCATATGTATAGCATTGCCATTCTATTAGTGACACAATCTCCTTGTTTGCCAGGACAGGACTTTGTATTTTCTACTTTCTTGGCACAATTACTAGCCAGTGGTTTGCAGAATGTTATTCCCTCTAGAGTTCTAGTTAAGCTTGGTGCATACAGTTACACCTCTATTGTACATACCTTAATTTTAAGTTTTTCCATATTTTATACCATTTTTTGTGGTCTCACCAAATTATAATGCATAATACATTTCCCTGACTTTACGCCATTTTTTCTGGTCCCCTGAAAAATGTAAAATAGGGGTTCTACTGTACATAAAGTTGAGTAACAGCAGCAGGAAGAGGTTGTGCACAACAAAATGTCACTCGTATAGAATCTATGTTTACACATTCTGTTTCAGTCTAGGGGAAAGCTGCTTTCTTCCCAGAGTGGCAGAAGGGTTAAAGGATAAGAGTCATCCAAAAAGAAACAATGAGGTAGATACAGGACAGGGAAGTGAGGTGCTAAAATATATATTTTAATATATATATTTCTATCTATACAGATATATAGAGTGAGGCAGAGGGTTATTCGTGATGAAGAGGTGAGTGTGGGGGTAACTCAGCAGAATGAGAAGGGAAAGGGTCAAAGAGGTGAGTGAAGACCATGGATAGGTGGGGGATTCAATGGAACAGCGGGGCAAGGAACTTTAGGGGTTAATGTTCTTTGTGGCAAAAGAGAGAATGGTTGTTGGCAAAACTCATAGCCAACCTGTACCTATAAGATTGAAAAATGAATGTAGTTACACAGTTATGCACAGGTTCATTATAGTCTCTATAACTCACACACACAGTCTGTCAGACCTTCTTACACACAGTTGCCCGTAACACATTAACACTAACAGTTCATTTTACACACCGACACAGATTTGTAATTATTGCAGGTTCTAAGTGGTAATTTTAAGAAATGCTTTCATATAAAAAAGAACAAAACAATATATGTATACATATGGCAAAAGAATATCCTTTATTATAAAGTACAAATGATTGCCAGGAAGCTGAGGTATTTGAATGAAGAAACCACACGACAGTTTAGGACCTTTTGAAAAGCTTTAGTAGCCGAAGGCTTTTGCATTCTTAAATTGGCCACTAAGAATGTTTAGTGTGGAAACATGAGTATGCATATTTGTGCCATAAAACGCTGTGTATGTGTGCCCCCAGGCTGATGCAGTGCCTCTTGGTGCAGACACAGGAATGAGTGAAGTATGATTTCTGGTCTGCCTTTATATGCAGGTTTACAATGAGCGCTGCATGCCACTACCCTAATAGTGCTGAATTTCATCAGACAGTATGCAAATTGCGTGTGCAGTGGTTTCTAAAAACATATTTTGAAGTCTTATGGAGATAACCTACTAGGAATCCAGGGCAGTGGCATCACCTAAGAATCATAAAAAAGGGGCTTCAAGGATAATAAGTTATGAAATGTTTTGAGGACAAGCCCTTAAATCAAACACCAGTATGGTACCCACCATGGACTATTGTGGAGGTTAGTCACGCTAAATAGCAGCAGTGATGTTCAGGCGCTAAAAGGCACAGGGTCCTTATGAAGTAAATATAACAATAAAAAAACAGATGAGTGCCCATAGTGCATGTTCTCATAAAACACTCGTGTTTATTCCTAAAATCTTTATACTCTCAAACATATAGGGGCAAATTTACTAAAGGGCAAATTGGCTAACGCTAGAAAAAATTCGTCATTTCATTACTTCGCTGATTTAATAACGGGCGCTGGCGTAAATTTGCTAGCGAAGTGGACCTACTCTAGCGCTACTTCGCACCCTTACGCCAGACGAAATTGCTCTATGTCGAAGGGACGTAACTACGCTAATTCACTAACTTGTGCATTCTTCTGAACGTTACCTCTTGCGCCAGACTTGCCTTCGCCACCTCAGACCAGGCGAAGTGCAAAAGAGTAGATAGGGCTTGCTTCAAAAAAGTTTACATTTTTTCTAAGTCCCAAAAAACGATGGCGTCTTTTAATTTTTTATGGGTGATAGGCTGAAAAAGATTTTTTTGGGTGTACCCTCCTTCTCCCCTATATTTCCTAATATATGGCACCTAAACTATACAGTGTGCTAATGTATAGGGCAAAGTAACAACTCTATTTTATTTTATGCAACTTTCCCAGGCTTGTGTAGTGTAATGTATTTGCTGCTACATATACGTCCATTGTACTTTAACTTGGCGCCTTATGCAAACTAGGCATCGTTAGCATAACTTCGCTTTGCTTGACGAATTAACGCTAGCGCAATTTCGCTACCTTTCACCTCCCTGAGCGCAACTTCGGATTTTAGTGAATTAGCGGCGCCCTGGCGAAGTGCGGCGAAGCGTTGCTAGCGCATTTTCGGCGCTTAGTGAATTTGCCCCATAGTACTTACAGTTGTGTCCCAGATTATTATTATCATATATATAAGGAATGTTTGGGACATGTTTAATTCTAGATATGGCTTCCCCCCCCCCATAAATTGGGTCACCAGACCTTAAGGCTACTAAAAAACATTTAAACATTAAATAAACCCAAGTGGATTGATTTGCCACCAATATGGATATATGTTGCTAAGTTACCATCAAGTACAATGTACTGTTTTAATATTGCAAAAAGAAAAGAAGTCATTTAAAAAATTTGGAATTACTAGTTTGAAACATTTTGGCAGATGAGCTGCCTGGTTATTGTATTTCTGGATAAGAGATCCAATACCTGTATAAACTGTCCTACATATATGTGCAAGTATCTGTGATCATGTAAGTCAAGCAAATTAGCAGTTTTCACTGGATGCCGCTCACAGACTTTTTGTATTGCACATCAGGGCTCCACAGTCCGTTCCCGCATCCAAGCTAATCCAGAAACTCAAACCAAGAGGGCACACTCAAAGTGACAAAAGTGAGAGAGGGTTGAAAGCACACAGAGTAGTCTGATATTTTACTCTATAACCTTGATTGTTAAATTAATGTAATGTCAATAAATTTTGATGATGTTGATGGCAGCTTCTTATATGTTTCATATCATACAATCGATCTCTAGGGGATCCTGCCTCTCACTTTCCCATTGACTCTTTAAGAAACCGATTTGTTATACAGGTTACTTTATAACTTAAAGAAATTCAAAGATGAAAATATATATTACTTCCAAATAAAATACCCGCTACAGAAGACCAGATTTATCTTCTCTAAGGCTCATTTAGGAAGCAAAATGTCCGTAGTCATTATGCGAATTGGCACCATTCATTAAAGATCCTTGCTCTTAAAGCCTCTCCTTGAACCTACTCTGTGTTCATCTTGTCCCCTCTGCACCTATTGAGACAAAGAACCCTGGAACTAGGTTTCCCACAGAAACCTTCTTCGATACTTTCAGTGTACTTGCACCTAGTACAAATGTCATTTTGATACTGATACGCCAGAAGACAAAATCCCAAGATTGCTTTTTGACTCTTTGGAACAAATGGGTCATCTCACCCACCCCTTCTGGCCTTAATTATGAGAAACACACTGCCGAAACAAATGTATTGTGGTTAAAAAATGGCAAATTGCACACATACTTGCACTATACACACTGCACTTGTGCTTGTAAATGAGAACTTATTTCTATATGTCCTTAAAGGGGTTGTTCACCTTTGAGTTAACTTTTCATATGATGTAGACCATTATATTCTGGACAATTTGCAATTGGTTTTCATTTTTTATTATTTGGAGTTTTTGAGCTTTTTATTCAGCACTTCTCCAGGTTGCAATTTCAGCAATCTGGTTGCTAGGGTCTAAATTACCCTAACAACCATGCACTGATTTGAATAAGAGACAACATTATAAACAGGGGAGGTGCTGAATAGAAAGATGAGTAATAAAATGTAGCAATAACAATAAATGTGTAGCCTTACAGAGCATTCGTTTTCAAGTGGGTTCAGTGACCCCCATTTGAAAGCTGGAGTCAGAAGAAGGTGAATTATTAAAAAAAACTATACAAAAAAAAAAAAAAGAGATAATGAAGACCAATTGAAAAGTTGCTTAGAATTAGCTATTCTATAACATGCTAAAAGTTAACTTAAAGGTGAACCACCCCTTTAAAACATGTATTTCTATCTTCTCATTGAGACCTTCAGGAGCAAGTGGAAAAAGATCCATAAATGCGCCATTATCTATAATAATCGGAATCTTACCTCCTAAGTCTGGTACTGGGTATATGTTGTAATAGCTCTCCTTAAAGGGGGAACTCCAGCTTCCAAACCAAAATTTGATAGAAGCTCACATAACACAGAAACCCCTAATATACCCATCACAGTTATCGGTTTCTTCAAAAAGTATGAATAATTGCCATTTTCTATGCTGAAATGCAGCTGTTTAACAGTTCTTCTCTTTCTGCATCATTTGAAATCCTGGCAGGGAAGAACGGACTAAACACTGATGACAAATTGTAACAACTTCTCCACAGCTTACAGACAGCATACAGGAACTCACATGTGCAGGGAGTTGTGGGGTTTGGAGGATGCAGGCTAAGGACAGATGGCTGTTAAAACAAATTAACAGTAGTCAGCCAGCTCAGCAAAGTAGTCAGTCAGCAGGAGAGCAGGGGGCCTAGACTTGGGGAACTGTTCCAAACCATTAAAAATCATGAAAAGTCTACATATCTTAAAATTTAATATTGTAAAGTTGCTTGAAGTTAAGTTTACTTTTCAAAAAGCTTGTTATGTTTGAATGGAGTTCCCCTAAAATGTACTGGGCCAGCATATCTATGCTCTCCTTTCTTTGTAGCTCAGATATGTTCTAGAAAACAGGAAACATTCGTGCTCCTTGATATTCATCCTACATATGTCATTCCTGGGCGCCCACATTAAAGGGGATCCGTCACCCAAAAAAATTATTTAAAATCCTATTGTATCACATTAGTCAAGCAAAATTAACTTTAATTACACTTTATAAATTAATTGAATCTTGTTTCCTTCAGTCTGGGAATTCAAAATGATAGCAAACAGGCAGCAGCCAATTTGTGGACACTGTTTTTAAGGAAAGCCTTGCATAATCTCAGAATCTTGTTTGTGCACCAGAATGGGGGACCCGATGCTACAGAATGGGGGCCCTGTCTACACAATTAAATGGTAAAGAGAATGGGGGATGTGGAGAGAGCGGTAACATCTAGGAAGTGCTGAATGGAAAGTTAAAGTAATTGTCTGCCCCACCTCTATGCCCAGGGCATAGAGGAGGGGCAGACAATATTTGATTGACAGCTGAGATTTTGATATGAGCTTACAACCGCTATGAATGCTTTAATAAAAAATAGAAATTGGATTTCATGTTTAATTTGAAAAGGACTTTAAATATACAGATTTTTGTGTCTGGGTGACAGGTCCACTTTAAATCATATTGAAAACAATGTCTGATGTGCAACTATAGGTTACATTCAATCAAAATATTTCTCCTTATTCAGTAAGCACAGTATTATTTGTTGTCATCTTAATATATTTATATGCATTTCAGTTTCTTTTCTGTCTCTGTGTCTATGTCCCTTTCACCATGGTAATATTCTCTGAATTGCACTATTTCTTTTGATATTCCTTTCACCTATTTTGCTTTAATGGGTAATACCCTCCTAAAGAAATTATGTTAACCTTATTATACAGGTATGGGACCTTTTATCTGGAAACCCGTATCCAGAAAGCTTAGCATTACGGAAAGGCAGTTTCCCATAGACTCCATTTTATCTAAATAATCCAAATTTTTCAAAATGATTTCATTTTTCCCTGTAATAATAAAACAGTACTTTGTACTTGATCCAAACTAAGATATAATTAATTCTTATTGGAGGAAAATGTAGCCTATTGGGTTTATTAAATGTTTACATGATTTTCTAGTAGACTTAAGGTATGAAGATCCAAATATGAAAGACCTGTTATCCGGCAAACCCCACGTCCCGAGCATTCTGGATAACAGTCCCATATCTGTACTTATATTTGCTTATGCTTGCATTTTATGTTGTACAGGTAAGGGCAATGGCACAATGATAGAAATGCCATGTTTTTAAGCAGCCCCAAAAATGTGTCAACAAAGCACCCCATATCACCCCATTTGGGACTAATATGGTGCACTTTACTCCTTTGGTTTCACACTGCTTAAAAATGCAGCTTGTTAAGCATGAAACCAATCTGTGTGCCATTTTTCAACCTTGGAAGAAGACACTATACTAATTAATTCAATTAAAACATTTGGTTAGTGTAATTGTTTCAACTGGCCAATATGCAGTATAAAATGATTTCAGTTGATATACTTAATACCTTATACGTTTTGTGACACTAGGCACAATCATTTAAACCTATGATTAAGTGCCTTCAAGTGGTACAAATGCGTATGGCTTGTTTCTACATTGTTTAAGAATGTGATACTTTAGAATACATGTTTTAAAAAGGTAGCTCACCATTAAATTAACTTATTTTATGTTATATAATGGTCACTTCTTGGCAACTTTTCAGTTGGCCTTCATTGTTTATAGTTTTTTTATTTATATACTTTATATGACTTTGTATTCAAGCTCTCTCCTATTCATCTTCAACCCTCTGATTCAAACCACTGCCTGGTTTCTGGGGCAATTAGGACTTTAGCATCCAGATTGCTGCTGAAATTTCAAACTGAAGAGCTGCTGAACAAACAGCTTAATAATTTTAAAAAGCACACAAATAATAAAAATTGAAGACCAACTGCAGATTGTCTCATAATAGCAGTCTTTACATCATACCAAAAGTTAATCTAAAGGTAAGCAATCCCTTTAAATTTCACATCAGCTGGGAGATTGCATGTTGGACATCCCAGACATGTTTTGCCTTTACTTACCTACTTGCATGACAAGGTCCCCTTTAATTTAATTCATTGCACGCCTTTCGACAATGTTATATTGAACAAGCACCCTAAAACCAATTAGCAGGAAAGGGTTACAAAATTAAAAATGTAATTTCTTAGCTATATAATTGGAAAACAGTTTACATTATACACATGCAGTGTGCAATTGGTATAGCCTCAATAGCTTATCATGGTGAATAAGGTGACTTTAACCAGCAGCAATGCAGTTCTCTGACCACTAACCGCATAGCTGTATAATAAGCCTCTCCTGAGTTTGCTAGTTCAGCTATTTCTGACATTAGTTTTTAGAACTAGAACATTTTCCTTATGCTCTGCTGTGGCATTTACGCAGGGATTACACCTGGCTTGGCTTCTTTGTGCAAATATCATGCCCATTTTGGCCTCCCTGTCCCAGTTGCAGATGTTACGACGCAGGAACTTTCCGTGTTCTCCATAACATTTTTCCCTTGTGGCTACTTTCTTGCTGATGTCACAACTTTGTGTCAGTTTGAATAATGCAGGTGACACTTTTAAGACTCTGCAAAGGGGAAGCTTAAGCAAAAATAGACATTTAACAGGCTCCCTGCAATTAGCAGGGGAAAAAACCTTTGTTCAGCTACTTTGATCCATGTAATTCACCTACTTAGTGACAGAGCTTCTGTACCTTGCAATTTATTCTCTTTATTCTCTTTATTCAGTTTCAGTCATAGCCAAAGACAGAATGTAAAATAAACGGAAGATTCTTAGTTGGAAAAGAGGCAGAAGGACCTTTTAGCTGCAACGTTAAATAGATTTTTTAATGAAATATTATTTAGTAAAGATCCTTTAAAACTATGCCTATGGTGGCCCCAAACTTGTGTTTGACAATTCTTTCTATAGTAAGCACAGAAATTCTGTCTATGGGGCTACGAGAAGTCCAAAAAAAGTGCAAAAACAACAAATGCCTTTCTCATTATAGGCAAATGCAAACTGCCCACTAATAGGGGTCATTTAATTACTGGAAAGACAGTGTGCTAAGTGCAAAATTGAATGAAGGCATCATGTTTTCCCATAATTTGGAAAATAAAAAAACTTTGATTCTGGCGATCCTCTTGTTAGGCTTATGGTCTGTTTAATTCAAATATGGTACCTCTAAACTAAATCTAAAATCAGTGTCAGGATATAGTAGTGAATAAACAGATATTTAATGCAGAATCTTCTCTGCTGTTTGAGTTTTATTGTGCCTTCATACATAACATGCTTTGGGGTGTCAGCTTACTATACAGTGAACACATTTAAACATGTCACCCCACCCCTTGTGATGTCACATCCTCAGTGTGGTCCCAGAACTCTGGACTACAACTCCCATGAGTCATAGTATATGCATTAATATTTAAATGTTCAACATCAACTTTGTGTCAAGTCCAAGCATTCAAATGAACCATAACAAGTGCACTCCTGCGCAAAAAGAAGTAGAAACCACAGAGAGTTGGGCACAGAGGGGACCGGAAGGGAGGTAGGCGACAGAGGAGGTAAGTGCCTGGCGCCCCCCCAGCTTTGCGCCCGAGGCACGTGACTACTCTGCCTACCCCTTGGCCCGGCCCTGGTCCTGAGTGGGAGATGTGCACAACTTTTTTCTAATTTTAGCTCTGTACATTACCACAATGAATCTTAAATGAAACAACTCCGATGCAGTTGAACTGCAGACTTTCAGCTTTAATTCAGTGGGTTGAACAAAAAGATTGCATAAAAATGTGAGGAACTAAAGCCTTCACTATCACTTCAAAAAAGTTGTCTCTGTCCAAATATATTGACCTTACTGTAGATCTGTAGGCATAAGTGCACTGCATCTGTTGACGCAGGCCACTGTGGGAACCCAAGAGGAAGGTGGAGGTAGCTTTAGGGTTCCCCTATATCAATATGTGCACAATTTTTAGAATGAACTGCGACCCAGTGCTTATACGTGGAATGACAAGGACGGGTTTTGATCACAAGTGCATTAAAACTACAGGATAAGTGAAAGCTCCCTTATTTTGTAAACAATAATGAATAATAGATAGTGCTGGTTTTACTTTGGACTAAAAACTGTTATCTTCAATAATGAAGCCTTTATTGGAGCTCCCTATAGATCTGCTATGGTCCCTGTCTGTGTTTCAAACGAGGGGTTTGCGTATCCTAACTGTTTTTGCCAGAAACATAGTAGAAGGGGAATAGCTAATCACAGCCCTGCAGCCACACAAGCAAAGACAGGATTCAGTTCTCTATAATGTCCGTCTAGCTGCTGATTGGTTTATATCCTACAGTGCAATTTGCTGAGTGCCGGCGGCTCCCCTACACATCCAGAGAATTCAGCCAGAAGGAAGTGGAACGGATGGGCGGAACTAGTAGAGTTTTTGCTGATGATGTTAATAAATCAAACCAATACACTTCTTTTTAAAGCACATCCCTTCAATATTTAAAGAGTATAATGAACTGGCACATTCTTGTTTTTCTCACAATACATCTGCTTTAATGAATGGCAATTTTGTGTACAATGGCTACAGCCATTTTGCTGGATCCCAACTTAATTTGTTTGTTTGTTTTTAACGACCCATTATATATCGTCATATTTAGCCATATTCATTTTTAGGGATTAGTTTTCCTTTAATCATCTATTCATTACCTAGATACGAAAATCCCATTAACCCCCAAATAAATATCTTGTCCTTACCTTGCTAGAGAAAAACATCAAGTGTCCTCTATGAAACAAAGAGAGTGTAGAGGCTATCTATCTTCATATGAACTCATGCTACCACAAAGTCCCTGATTCAAAAATAACCCGCCCATATTCTGCTTAACCTCATACCTTCCGACTCCCAAATAATCAAGATTTTTCTGCAGGACAAGAACATTTACAGATGAACATACATTTTTTAAGATGTGAAATGTGAGATACATTTTCTTTTAGGAACATATGGTCTGTTTTCATGATGGGATTTAGAATGTTTATGGAATATTAATCTTGCTTTTGCCGAATTTTCCTTTCTTGAAAGGGTGTTTTAGAGAGAAGCGTGGAAGTAAGCTGCCAACTGAGGATGACCCTCTTTGATAGCACCTATCATCATTTCTTTGGAAGGACTTGGAAAAGTTCCACAAAACCCATAAAAGCAATTCCAGGAAAAGCCTCAAAGATTCTTTTTAACGAGGTAAGACAACCTGAACCCTAATTAAAGCTTGTGAATTCATTCTTAATAGTCTGTATGTGGCACAATATTCATGCAATGCCTGTGTTATATCTTATTATATGCACATCTCTTCTTGGGATATCAGCAGTGATGTCTTTATATAAAGAGTGCATATTTGAGACTCACAAAGGTTCATTTACTGCAAAACTACAAAGCACAGCATATAAACCAATCAGGAATTGACTATTATTTGTATAGCTGCTGGTTATTTTCTGATGTGTTGCTGTAAATGATATCCCTCAGGTTTTGTAGCTGTGTTAGTCAGCTGAACTACACCCTATCCATTATCCCAAATGTCCAGGTTATATATTTAAACCAAATCATTCTGCAGAGCTGCATAGAATACAGGTATTTAATGGTAGAAAGTATTTATGTGGTTCACTGCCCAGGGTAGATAATGTTTATTGTTGACTACAGAAAAAATACAGAATTTAACTTGGTGGATGAGAATTGTGGAAATTTCCAGTTCTGTAGGATGTCTTTAGTACTGTCACAGTTTCATCTTCATGGAGACTTACATTTATGTTTTTACCACTTGGAGGCAGCAAAGTACTATAGATTCTCTTGTTCTTCAGGCTTCTGATGAATTCCTGACATATTTTCTGTGCTGCCTTTACCTGTCATTCCCTTGACACTACTTATTCATGGGAGCTGCCTGTTGCATAAGTGGGAAGCTGTTTTATAACTTTCAAAGACCAGCTTGAGCTGGCAGCAGGCTTAATAGGAAGATTCAAATGTTTAATAGTACTCCGTTATTTTAACAGCTTAGAAGGTAGAAGGTATTTGTCAATAAGTATATATCAGTTTTACAGACTACAAGAGAAGGGATAATAAGGTCAGTTTCAGTATGTAAATCACATTGATGCAGTAGTCTCTTTTAGCCTGCAGCCCTGCTCAGTATAGAACCTAAGTGTCCCTGTAGACATTGCTGCACCAGGGATGTATAGACGTTTATGGATTTTTTTTCCTTGCAAAAGCACAAGTTAAAAGATATCTCACATTGTTTCCTTATTTGACTACCGGCTGTTGCTTTGGCTATAGCACATGTGCAACAAGTGTAACTATTACCATTATTTCTAACTTGAGAAAGTTCCTAATGAGCCCTGTCAGTTTAAATTTTTCGATTGGTCAAATTTCGAGTTCATGGGAGTTTTCAAAACAAAAAGTCCCATGAACTTGAAATTCGACCCTTGGTAAATCAGCCTCTCCCATAATATGCAGTTTCAGAAAGCTTTTGGCTTTTGTGCTTCCCATAGTTTAATGTTTCAAGTCAATTTGTATCTTTTTTTTTTTTTTCCAGTTGCCTTACGAAATAATCATATATTCACAAGTTGTTGTACAGGGCATTTCTGAAGCCGTTATACATGTATATACATTTTTCACGCAAAAGTAGCAAATTAAAATCATGGTTAGGATTTGAAAAGTGAGAACAGTAATGGCAGACTTTTGAATATTATTTACAGACCGTGATTTAAATGCATAAAATGCTGTACATAAGGCTAGCAATAGCAATCATATGAATGCTGCCAATGCAGTGTAGTTGTAGTTCCAACCAGCAGAGGGCAGATGTCTAATGCACTGTCTGTATCCCTAAATGAAAGTCACTTTGCATTCTCAGCAGAGGGAAACCACTTCTGTTTCCACAAACTATTTAAGGAAACGGCATGCCTTGTTGACAACAGGGATAATTTAATTTTATATTCAAATTTAATCACTCTCATTAATGCAGCTGTGGATAAGCCTCGATTAGACAGATCATATTAATTTTATGATCTTCTCATAAAGACTTTATCCTTAGAAATGTGTGTTTCTCCTGGGTATTATACTAGGTAAGCTTTAAAAGATAGACCGTATAACTGGGGAATTTATGAAAATATTGACAGGTATATACACACCATAGTGATGGAAGGTGATACAAAAGGTGATACAAAAACTATTAAGATTTAATTATGTGAGAAGTGTTTCTATCATTTTAATTTTGATTGTTGTGTTTGTCGGACTGTATGATTTCCCTTGTAGTCGTTCTGGTCAGGGAGTTATACGCAGGCAGGGATAATGTGTGAATGCATGAAGGTGGCAGTTAGCAGGTGCTATACAGGTGCTATACACAGGGCTATCAAGTGGATTTTTCTGCCTGATTACTTCTTGCTTCAAGCCACCCACGGGGGAGATGTTTGTTCTGTGGTCTAGTGGCTTCAATATTCCCCTTTGAGTGACGGCATAAACATAGTAATAATGATGGCAAAGAATCAAGGTACATAATAGTGGTTAATATTAACATGATAAATATATGATTTTCACATGTTATCATATAATGTACCACAGTTTATAAAAAATTGAAAACCAATAAAAATGTATTGAGCGAAACAATCAAGGTACATATGTTGAAATAAAATAAATAAAATATAACGTACACCCCCAAAATGAACACTTAAGCAACAGATAGTTTATATCAAATTAAGTGTCATATTAATAAATCTTATCAAACTGGTATATATATTTAAGTAAATCTTGCCCTTTTACATCTCTTGCCTTGAACCACCATTTTGTGATGGTCTGTGTGCTGCCTCATCACCTGCCCAGAAAAACTGCAAGAACCATCAGAAGAAGCTGGCACAGGCCTGAACCCAAAAAGTACTAGAGCCAGAGTCATATTGTGAAAGGTTAAAAAGCTTACATTTTATTCTCCATAATTAAGAACCAAGGCCTGACGCGTTTCGTGTCTACCAAGGACACTTAGTCATAGCCTATGACTAAGTGTCCTTGGCAGACACAAAACGCATCAGGCTTTGGTTCTTACTCTTGGTTCTTGCTGACGGTCTGAGGCATGTGCACCTGGGCCCACCATACATAGTGGTAAGCTGACCTAACACACTTAATATACTGCATATTCTGGTTCCGTATTTGTATAGTTCAAAAATACTACAACTCTAACTGTAACAGGAAGAAGTTTGGAAGCAAAAGACAGAACTCTGTCTGTTAATTGTCTGTTAGTTGTCTGTGACCCAACATTTATGGTTTGTTTGTATGCACCTTTTTTTTTTTTTTTTTTTTTAAATGGCAATTTTCTATTTATGATTACCCAATGGCACATAATGCTAAAGTATATTATTATTATGAAAATGGTTTATTTACATGAAGCAGGGTTTTACATATGTGCTGTTTTATGCAATATCTTTTATAGAGACCTATATTGTTTGGGGGGTATCGTTTTCCTTTAACAGATTATCTGCTATGTATCCAGAGTGTTGAATGGCTGCCCCCATGGCTACACAGCACCTTGTTTATAAAATCTATAATAGGCAGAAACAAACCTTTTTTTTCTCCCTTCCTTTCTTTCTCCCTCCTCAACCATAACTCTTTCTCATCCCCTTCTCATACTCCTTCCCTCTTCCCTATCTCACTTGTTTCCAACCAAGCTGTTACTTTCCCCTCTCCCTACCCCCTTACCATTTCAAGGCACAGCTGACAGAAGATAGAGTAAAGCATAGACGCAAAGATCCACTCATACGAATCGAGGATTTATATGATTTTCGGACCGTGTGGAGAGTCCCGTCATTTTTTCGTCCCACGGAAATTGGTCGTTTGGTCGATCGGACAGGTTAAAAGATTTCTGTCGGCTACCGATAATATCTCTCTGCATGTATTGCCGATCGGGCGATATTCAGCTTTGGATGACATAAACTTTTGTACGATTGCTGTCAGGGGCAGAACATCGGCTGATCTGTTCTTTTACTACTTTATTTGATCTGAATGGTTAGTGGCAGGTTGGGAGATGGGGATCGGATCTTTGTGTCTATGGCTAGCTTAAGCCTCCATGAAAAAGCTAGCTTACAGTAACTCATATGCTTATATGATGCACTATGTAAATATACCCGTTGGCGATCGATATGCAGCTATCTTTCTGTCACTTTTTATCTTGAACTTTTGTTATGCTATAGAAAATGAATAAAAGCAAACACACCAGTTTTACCAGTGCAAGGAACAGTACATTATATTTGAATTACTTTGGCACACTTTCATTTTTTGGTGTTACTGTTCCTTTAAATGATTTTATTGTTTGTAAGCTCTGCTGTGTGCTAACACTGATCCGGTTCTGTTTATCAGTTTATCTTGTTCCATTTATTCCTTAAAGGGATACTGTCATGGGAAAAAATTTTTTTTTCAAAATGAATCAGTTAATAGTGCTGCTCCAGCAGAATTCTGCACTGAAATTCATTTCTCAAAAGAGCAAACAGATTTTGAGAAATTACTTGGGGCAGCTGGGAAATTGACAATATGTCTAGCCCCATGTCAGATTTCAAAATTGAATATAAAAAAATCGGTTTGCTCTTTTGAGAAATGGATTTCAGTGCAGAATTCTGCTGGAGCAGCACTATTAACTGATTAATTTGGAAAAAAAAAATTTTTCCCATGACAGTATCCCTTTAATTATATTTGTATTTAAAAAAAGATCCTTATTTTTGTCCTTTTTATTATTGAAATCAACGTCATAATCATGCTAAGAGAAAAATAACACCATTATATGTTATGCACTTTTTATTTCCCTTAAAAAAAATTTCAAACAAAGAGCTTGACAATATGTTCTACATCCAGGAGTTACTGGCCCATTTTACATTGCCATGTTTGATATGATCTTCCTTTGTTTGCACCATTATTTGCTTTTTTCCCACTGATCTGTTAGAAAAAAGGCTCTGTCTAGATAAGCAGCAGAGAATATACAAGTTCTAGAGACAATTAAAGAGGAAAAAATGTTGTGTAAATAATTGCGTATTACTGTGCCTTTCGACATTTTGCAATGAATAGGGCTTTTTTTTTTTTTACTGCAAATTGGTTGTTTCTACAGAGACTTTTCAGTGGATTGCTGATTTGTTTTAACCTTGCTTGTATGAACAAAAGTAGGTAGTGACACAAACAAAAATACAAAAACCATGCATATTTCCTAATTAAAACAATGGCTAAAAGTATCTTAAAAAAAATATTTTAAAAAAATACTTTAATGAATATCTTAAGCCCTGTTCATTAAAGTATTGTTGAAAAAAGTGGGTATACTGCCCCTTTAATGGGTTATATTCTTTCCTAAAAAATAACTGTGTTACAGGATTCAGATATGTGTCTTGTTCTCCAACACTTTAAAGGGTGGTCCACCTTTAGATTAACTTTAGTGTGTTATAGAATGACAAATTCTAAGAAACTTTTCAGTTGGCCTTCATTTTTTTCTTATTCATAGTTTTTACTTTGTCTTCTAACTCTTCCCAAATTTCAAATGGGGTCACTGGCCCCATCTAAAAAACAAATGCTCTGTAAGGCTACAAATGTATTATTATTATTGCTACTTTTATTACTCATCTTTCTATTCAAGCCCTCTCCGATTCATATTCCAGTTTCTCAACGCATGGTTGCTAGGGTAATTTGGACCCTAGAAACCAGATTCCAGAAACCACAAACTGTAGACGGCTGAATAAAAAGCTAAATAACTTCAAAACCACAAATAATAAAACGTTGTCTCAAAATATCACTCTCTACATCATACTAAAAGTTAATTTAAAGGTGAGCAAACCCTTAAATTATAACAGTAGCTAGAGCATCCTTTCCTTGTTCCTTATCTGTACTGTGAATGACATTTCAACCCTCAAGATTGAAACATAGCTGCAATTTTTACACCGCCAATTTAATGGAATTAATATAGCAACACAACATGTTGGTCATTTTTGCCAACTGGGCTGACAGTTGGGAGAAGTTTCTGCTCAGAGAAGACCAGAGAAAAGTCATCTGATGTTTTATGAGCAGAGCAACATCATCAGCTTCTCCCTGCTGTCAGCAAAACTAACCAGCAGGCAACACGGTTGTGTCAAATTCATTACAGTATGTTAGCAATGTAAAATAACTTAATATCTTTAAAACTAGAAAAAAAATTAATTTGCATAAGTGCTTAGAAGAATGCAGAGCAATTTTAGGTGATTTTGGTTTTTTTTACATTTCCTTTAAGAACTGAAGCCACTGAAATTATAGAATATTTGTGTTTTCATTTCTGGCACCTGCAGAGAAATATGTTTTATTTAAACCAATGAGTTCTGACACAATAGGGTTAAAAATGTTTTCTTGATGAAGGGCATCCAACTCCTAGCCCTTTTTAACTACAGCTCCCCAGACCCCCCTAGCAGCCATTCCTTAACATATTTGGATTGGTAGTAAATCAATACAGATCAGTTCTCTAATTTGAAAAATGCTAAGGGCACCTTGAATTTAGTGTACATTGACATCTTTGTACAATATGTGACATTTTCCTATTCATCCCCGATGCTGCATTATTTCAGGATCTTCATATTCTCTAATTTGCTTCTATGAAGGAGGGAGTAGAGGGCCCCTGCGAGGCACGGCACAGCTATTTCATTTCTCTCTGCTCATAGCAAATGCCATCAGCACATATTCCTCTTTTAACAAACGAATGAAATTTTATTGGAAAGGGAATTTACTCTGAAATACTTTTTATAGTTTTTAAAAAGCGACTGTTTTCTTGACAAATAATGTCATTATCACTCATAAAATAGATAAATTGAGCTGTATTGGGATTTGACAGTGGAGAACCGAACAAGCATGGCTATTAAAGGGGAATATACAACTCAATTTAACATAAGCTCAATCAACTAAACCTGTAAAGTTATATAAACCCCCTCCAATATTAAAGGAAATGGTTATTTTTTACTGATATCTTGGAGCAAAATCCATGTATATGAAGTAAGGGCTGGCCCATGATTTGAGCCATTTTCCTACCCGTAGCAGAAAGACAGCTGTATATCTGTCACTAAACATATACTTGAATGACACTATACCTCCTTGTTCAACATGAGTGCAATGAATAAGGCTTGTGATGAACACACTTTTTGCCCATTAAATCTGTGGTTTTGTCAGTTTGTTGTTGTTGCAATAAATAGGCCAAACATTGAAGCTGCTATATTACCAAGTCACGAAATGTGAACACAGGCTAAATATCAAGTTTTTCTCTAAATATATGTAGTGATTTGGTACAGCAGGGCATATTTTATCGTATACTGAAAACCTGTATTGATGGGTTTCCTTGTCCTTTAATTTTCACTGACTAAAATTTCCACCAGCTGCTCTGTCTGCTTTAACTGTGAAATTGAGTGTCTAGGTGCTAGCCAGGCTGCCATCATTAGGGTACCATGGCTACTGCAGGCAGGAACCCCGTGGCAGTGGGGGGCCCCAAGAGATGTAAAAAGTGGGATAGAGCTTTTGAGGAGTGGGTGATGTTTGAGTGGATTCTGGGCAGGATTTTAGCATAATAGATTGTGACTGGGGGCGTATTGTGTGTGTGCAAACAATGTTAAATACATTGGGGCTGGATTCTGCTTGTTGGACCCTCTGCTCATGAGTCTTGGTGATCAATCAGTTAATAACAAGTAAGAGGGCCCTGCTAAATCTAAGTTATTAGAATGGGACCCCATGAGTCCTGAGGCGGCCCCGGGTGCTAGTCTATGTTTGGCACTCAATCCAGCAAGGCTGGGGTTTCTTTAAAATCGTATTCAGGGTCCGACTGGGCGATCGGGACACCAGGAAAAAACCAGGTGGGCCCCGCCGACCTAGACCCGTTCGCTGCTGGCAGAGCTTTGCTTCTTATCTGACCCCCCCCCCGCTGCATGAAGAAATAACATGCATTGAAGAAGGTACTCTCTGGTGGGGGAAGGGGGGGGCGGAGTGCTCAGTGGGATTTGTGGCGGGGGCCTGAATACGCAGGGGGATATGTGGCGATGGCCCATGCGGGTGGCAGAGGGGCAGTCTGGGGGCCATGCGGGTGATGGAGGGGGGAGTTGGAAACCGTGCGGGTGGCGTTGGGGGGGGGGGTCGGAGTCCGTGTGCGGGGGGGGTAGGGGCCAGAGGTGGTGCAGGCCTCTGATGTGGCAACCCCGGTAGGCTGATCGCACTTAATTCTTACCTCACACTTGAGTGAAGGTGCCATTCCTGCCTAGATTTTGACCACATTACCTGACTGTCACTGCACTGTGCCAAGAGAATGGTTTTAGAGTAGTTAAAAAAACAAACAAAAAAAAAAAAACTCATTCCTCAACCTTGTCCATATGCAGTTGGTCTGGATCTTCCACAACTCTGAAAATGACCTGCAACGACTTCTCACTTCCCTTCAGATCTTTTCATTCAGGCAGACAGATCACCTAACAAACCAATCCTTTTTGCCCGTCTGCCTGTCCAGACCAGTTCCCAAGTGTGATCACAGCAATCACTTTACAGCAGGCATCATACTTTGAGCCATGTCAGATCTGGCTAAATGACTGGGCACGCAACCAGTTCAGTTATAGGATGAGGGCTAAATACTTTAATGGAAACATATGTAGCAGTGGCAGGAACAGAGCTCAAGCTAAATCCTGCCTGAGGCTGTCAGAAATAATCAGGAATGGCTCTAGTTTTATGATATATACACTGTGTAATATACAGACTCTTTCTAAAGAAGGACTATATATGAGCTGAGACAGATAAATCTACAGTTGTGTATTTGCTTAAATGAGAACTAAAATAAGTAGACTAGATATGTTGTACATTATGTTTTAGGCTTTTGTACCAGCCCAAGTCATTAATATAGATAATAACTAAAAGACAGCACAGAAACTAGTGCAACTAGCACCATAATTTAATAATCAGCCCTGTAGCATCAGCTTATATAACAGGCCAACCTCATTTTCTGCCTGATAATTTGCGACGACCCCTAAAGCTTCTCAACAGCTGCTCAGAGCCCACTGAGCATGTGAGTGTCACAGACACTTTCCAAGATGGTGACCCCCTGTGACATGTTGCAGTCCTGCATCATTGCTGCTATTGACAAGCTGAAACTTTAGGCTGGTGCAATAAGTTAATTTTGGCATTTTTAGCCATATTCATTTTTAGGGGTTAGTTCTCCTTTAACTGGGGCACCAACAAATACATTTAGGCAGCTCTGAAAATAGAGTGTTTTTAGCAATAATCCTTATAGCTTCTTTTTTAATAATTTGATGAATGCTAATATTGCCATTTTAATAGAGGTTCTGTGGAAATGTAAAACAAAACAAAGCAAAAAAAGTAGATTGCACTTTGTTTTTTATGCCCTCGCTGGAGAAATGAAATCGCTATCAGATTCTCACAGCATGCAAGCCATTCTGTGCCTAATTTTCATTATGGTTGTGCTGATGACAAATGGAAGGAAGGCATGAGTGCTAAATGGTCTGTGTGGAGCAGAAGATGAAAGCATTAAATCTGAGTATTTTTAAATGATTTAGTAACCTGTTTATTCATTCAAAGACTGGAACTGGCAAATGTTGATAAAGGAAAGTGTAGGCTGAATGTCACCGGCACTGAAGTAAACAATATCGCTAGCAGGTTGGGAATAGCATTCGTATTATATGAATAGGAATTCTCGGAAATAAGATAAAGGCCCTATTGGTTGTTAGAGCTATCTATCCATCTATCTATTTTCTCTTTATTTGTATAGTTCTACTTGTGAACACAGTTCTGTTTGTATTCCATAGTATAACATATTGCTAGAGAAAATGTCATAGTGTTACAGTGTTTTCTATGTCTTTGTCTAGTTTTTGGAGAACTTATTCCTATGATTTAATGGGGTTTTATTGGGTTGTTTGTAGTACTCCAGAAAAGTGCTGTCCAACTGGCGGGATGCAGCCCACAACCCCCCCTTGTGTGGCCCCCCCAAATGAAAGTCTTCCTGCTTACCTTGTGTAAGATTTAAAAGGTATCACTACAGAGATTAACTGGCCCTTGCATTGTTTACACCTCAAATTCAGACCATAACATGCTGCATTGTTCACACTTGTAATCCCCCTGCATTGTTCACACTTGTAGCACACTCCTAAATCCATGTACTGTTCACACCTTGAAACTGCCCACATAGTTCACCTGTTCACACCTGATACAAAATGCTAATGGACACTAGCACTGTGTCATTGTATGTAGGATACCTTAGAGTGGTCCTGATAGGTCTCCCTGTCTCCTGCTCTGTTCTGCCTGCCCTGTTCTGCCTGCCCTATGCTCACTGTGTGTGCCATACTCTGCCTGCCCTATGCTCCTTGTGTGCCATACTCTGCCTGCCCTGTGCTACCTGTGTGCCATACTGTGCCTGCCCTATTCTCCCTGTGTGTGAAATACTCTGCCTACCCTAGGCTCCCTGTGTGTGCCATGCTCTGCCTGTCCTATGCTCCCTGTGTGTGCCATACTCTGCCTGCCCTATGCTCCCTGTGTGCTGTATTCTGGCTGCCCTATGCTCCCTGTGTGTGCCATACTCTGCCTGCCCTTTACTCCTTCTGTGTGCCCTACTTTGCCTACCCTATGCTACCTGTGTGCCATATTCTGCCTTCCCTGTGCTCCCTGTGTGTGTGTGTGTGTGTGTGCCCTACTCCGCCTGCCCTATTCTCCTTGGGTGTGGCATACTCTTCCTGTGTGTTTTTTTTTTTGGTGTGCTACCACAAATTAATGTAGACATGATCTTGTGGTAACATGGGTGTGGTTTAAAGTGGATGTGGTTTAAAAACAGATAGTAGCTAACACTGGCTATTAAATTGATCAAGTTTTTGGGCTAAACCCTCAGAAAAAAACTCGGACATCATGAAGACTATTAACAACTTCAAATGGTTTAAGGGACCTCTGCCATTGACTTCTACATGACCTTGGGTCAGGTGGTGTACTTTCAGATTTGAGCTATTTCCTGGGTTGAGCCATATAAAAATCAAAAAGTTTTTCTAAAACTCGAAAAAAATAGAAATTAATGTACCTCTAAGACTGCCATTGCTTGAAATGTCAGGATAGTTTTATCATCACATCTTATTTAGATGAGTGAATGCAGTTGAGGATATTAGTCTATAATAATCTAGGTAGTCTAAAAGTTGTAATTTACATTTTTAGTGTCTTTCTTGATAGAAAGAAACTAGTCTTTTTTTTTCTTGTTGTTCCTCTAGTGTTATTGATATACAAATGTGATTGAGCTAGCTGAACTGAATACAAAACAAAAGGTTGTGAGGCTATCACTTTGATTCATACACCCATATATAGGTATTCAATCTCTTATGCAGAAATCTGATATCCCCAGAGTTTCAAATCCCTTTCAAGCCCGTTTCAAGTTAATAATTCAAAATAATTTTGACTGAGCTAATACAAAAATATTGTTCTTATAAAATGTATGTTCTAATAATTCTTTCCGTTTTTCAGCCAATCTACTTTTATACAACACTAATTGACCCCAGCATTATGGCTGTCATCGAGGTTGTTGCACTTTCAAAAAAGCAAGGTGGATCCAAGCAACAACTCTCATGTGGCTTTGGAATAATGAGTTTGTTTAGCCATCAGCTGGAAGATGATTCAAGCATTCAGAGCGGAAGGTGAGTATTTCTCTGGCACTTGTTGAACTTTTTAATTCACTTGAAATGCCAGGTGAGTCCATAGATAAACTGCTTCCAAAGTTACTCTAGTGAGGGACAGATAACTCACAGCAACTCTCGTTTCTTGTGTTCCTGTAAATCATGTGCTTTTTTTACGCACAGTGTATCCTTTTACCCCTCATTACAGAATAAATGATACTGCTTAAAATCACATTGCACTCACCCAGGTCTTGTAAAAAAGTTTAAAATCATATGAAGCAGAAGGGGATTGCCATTACTGGTAGGGAACAACCAATGCATGACTGCTAGTAAATTCACATTTTCATGACCTTAAAGAAAGCCTTTTTTTAAATGAAGAATCTGCTAAACACATCGCCAATTGTTAGTCATGTGCTCAATTCAGTTGCTGCACAGCAAATTGGATTACAGTAGTTGTATTTATGTAATGAAAAACCAATCTATTTTTACAGCTTTTTATTCTTTTTACCAAGTTTCACAAAAGAAATACACTGCCTTTCACATGTTTCCTTTTTAATATTATACAGCCATGTATAATAAGCACTTTCTTTTAAAGGGGAACTATTGATAATAGTCAAAATATATAAAAGTCATAAATAGACAGTACAGGTATGGGATCTGTTATCCGGAAACCGGTTATCCAGAAAGCTCCAAACACTTCATAGACTTCATTTTATTCAAATAATCCAATTTTTAAATATGATTTTCTTTTTCTCTGTAGTAATAAAACAGTTGATCCAAACTAAGATAAACTGAATCCTTATTGGAAGAAAAACAATCCTATTGAATTTATTTAATGTTTACATGATTTTCTAGTAGGTATGTAAATGGTGAGACAGTGGAATGCTGTTGGCATATTCAGTTTATAAAGCTTAGGATGCCTGAAACTGTGTCCAATGAGCAATACATTGCAAGTGGCTGACAGAATGGTAACGAACAACAATGAAGGTGAATGGCAACAGGGCATATAAAGAATGTAAAAATCAGAGATAGTTTACCTTCAAGTTAACTTTTAGTATGCTATAGAATATAATATTTTAGCAATATTTCAACGTGTCTTTATTTCTTACAGTTGTAAGAGGTTTTATGGAAACAAACTGCTTGGTGGTACTTTCGGCTGGTAGAGGTCTTACCCAGACTGGCTTTAGGGCAGTAGAAACTCCCTGCTACTCCCATTAAGCTTGTGCTAAATATGACTCTTCTAAATTAGGTGGGCCCTCACTTTCTGTTGGAGGAAGGTTTAACCACACTGTATCTCCTCCATAAAACAGATTCTTCAAATAACGTGGGTGCCAGATGTTACACACTTTAGGTTGGTGGGTGTTGATTTAGATAGTACAATATAAAGTCAGTAAGTGCTTCATGAACTTTCGCAATCAGTTGTTTTTCAGACAATCACAGATGTAGTGTTTACAGCACCTAGAGGTAGTTCTCACTGCCTTGGTGAAACCATTCCCAGCATTAGCAAAGCTCACAGAGGTATATTACTCCAGGAATCTCTCTATTTCTGAGCTTGACCGTTTTAAGTCCCTATACTGACAGTATTGACACCCTTATTATCCTCTCATTGGAGCCTCTAACTGATCTACTAACTAACCTAATCCTACTTCTCACTCCTAGGGTGAGCCATTACGAATCTTTACTTGTATTTTCTTCACCTACTGGAAGCTACCTCTGTGGCCCTATTGACACACACACAGACACACACAGACACACACACCACTCACTCCAGCAAGTGGGAGACCTAAAAAACTGAGCATGTGCTTCCTTTTTTTTTAAAAATGTTATTATAAACTAGAGGAATCCTGACACCTCATGGCCAGTTACTGAACTGCCAAGGGCCCTACTCCTTTCTTCAACTGTAATAAAGGCCCAACTAGCTGGCCAAGAACCCTCCTGGGGAAACTAAGGAATTACATGTTGGCAAACTTTTACCCTCCTATATAGCTTTAGTTATTACCATTCTGCCTCTGCCTTAGTGGGTGCCTCTGACCTCGGCAGCCTAAAACTATTAGTTAGTGAGGATACAATTGTATTGTTATTTTTTTGTATTACTTCTCTTTCTATGCAGGCCTCTCCTTTTAAACTCCCAGTCTATCATTTCATCTACTTGCTGGTTTATAATGTAAATTGGAACATAGCAACCATATAGCTACTAAAGTTCCAAAGAGAGCTGCTAAACAAATTCAAAAACCATAAAAAAAATAAAAAATTAAATAAAAAAAGACCACCTGTAAATAGTTGCATAATATCCTATTGTCACTATACTACAAGTTCATTCAAATGTGAATTTGGAAATGGAATAGGAAAGCCAGAAGTGAAAGGCAAGTGATAAGGGGACTCTGTGTGTAACATGTCTCATATTTGATTGTTCACATAAAGAAAAGGCTAACATCAATTTTAGCAGAGCAGGTAAATGTAACCTGTTGCCCATCTTCATCTGGCAGCTCAACTTCTTTTTCAGATACAAACCTGTGCATTTGGGACTATGCTGTCGGGTCTGTGGGGGATTTCTTTTTCATATGGTGTGCGTGGGCTGTTGTATCAACCATTCCATATTCCAGCTAAAGTCAATATGTTTGGATACACCCTTGGTTGGTTACAATGGGTTAATTCTTTAAAACTAAAGTATTGTTTTTTGTTTCAGAAAAACATGAAGTTAGGATGACAGCTACAGACTCTACCATGCTTTGGGCAAAATGACACTTTGTCTCACTTAATATCTTCTATATGAATATATATGAATCCAGTCTGTTTCAGAACTAACAGATTAAAAAGTTGGCAGCAAAGGGTGTCCAGATGGTAGACATTTCTCACAGTTTTTAGCATGAGAAAAAAAAAAAAGCTGCAAAAAAAATGTTTTGAAATATTTACAGCAATATCTAAATATAATTTAGCCAGTGTTTTCTCATTCAGATGGATGTAATAGCATAGCACCAAAAAGAATGCCATTCCGCAAAAGCCGCTTAATAAATGCAGAAACATAGTCATCTCGCTGAGAAAGCTGTCATTACCTGAAACACTCTTCTCTAAAGAGATGTCTCTATTGCACCACGCAATATTCTGCTGATGTGAATAATGAAATGGATAGCTAATAGAAAATTTTGGAGAGAGATATTAAGTCACTAGAGCATGAATAGTAATCTCCTTTTTTTGAGGTCACACAGCTGCTCATAGAATTTTAATTGCGTGGCAGTAGATCAGAATTTCCTTTTATTATGAGAGATCACATTGGAGTAGGCAATTCTACTTAATTCTATCCTATCCTTTAGTGTGTTGGTATTGATAATTTGCCAAATCATCGAAAATACGAATGCTGCTTATCTTGCACAAATGTTTTTATAGTTTAATTAGGCTAAATGTATATTTTAATATAGGGCGTGCATTGAACAGTATATAAAAGGCTCAAACATAATTTCTGTTAAGATTACTTTATTCTTTTTGTAAAAGAAACAAAGACACAAAAACCAAAACACAGTAGGCTTGTGGTATAAATGGATTGGATCAGTTTAGTGATCTGTTTAGAGATCTGAATCTGTTGGTTTGGGATACAGCATTGCTGCCAACTTATTTACCATACCACCAGATTATTATAAAAGTGATGTCCAAGATAAAAACATGAAAATTCAGCTAATAAATTCTGTATGGTGTTCACTGTGTAAGGTGCAACACAAGGTGAGGTTTTGACCTTGCTTTATGGCCACAACACCTGTGTTGGCAATAGCGCCAGACTTGGCCTGCAGACTTCCAGTTTGACAGTTTTAGATATCCAGTTTTGTATATAGAGCAGGATCACTAGGTTTAGGGTGTACAGTAGGGTGCTGAATCAGTAGTTTTGGGATAACGTATAGGACTTACGGATGTGCAGGTTTGATTTAGAAGATGTGTTGACTTGATGCAAAATAGAGGTGATGCATGCACAGTTTTGGACCCAGCGGATTATTTTTTTTAACCCTCTGTCCTTTTACTTATTCCTTTAAAGCCAGTTAGTGTCAACTGTTCAATGAAAGAACACTCATCTGCTTGGGTGTGTGCTAAACAGGATCACCACTGTCATTGAATCTGTAAACAGTCTCATTCTCAAGATAATTGTAACGATTTCCCAAATAATCCCTTTCCACAGTTCTGTTGGACAGGGAATACAGCTCGATAGGGAGAAGAACACCTGAATGAAAATAATACAGCACAATTTTTGTTCTCTTAAAGGGATTCTGTCACGGGAAAACATGTTTTTTTAAAAAAAAACAAAAAAAAACAACGCATCAATTAATAGTGATACACTGACATCTGTTTTTTTTAAAAGAGCAAACAGATTTTTTTATATTTAATTTTGAAATCTGACATAGGGCTAGATATTGTCCGTTTCTCAGGTGCCCCCAGTCATATGACTTGTGCTCTGATAAACTTCAGTCACTCTTTACTGTTGTACTGTAAGTTGGAGTGATATCATCCCGTTCCCTTTCCCCCCCGAAGCAGCCCATCAGCAGAACAATTAGAATGTAACAAGAAAACAACTACCTGACACAAGATAACAGCTCCTTGGTACTTAGGAGAATAGCACTCAATAATAAAAATCCAAGTCCCACCATGACTCCTTCAGTTACACTGAGTTGGAGAACCGATAGCTTATCTGAAAGCAGTTCCATAATGAAGTGCTGGCTCTTTCAGAAAGAAAAGGACCAGGCAAAATAACCTGAGATGGCTGCCTATACACCATTATTACTAATAACTAAAAATATACTTGGTTCAGGAATTACATTTTATATAGTACAGTGAGTTATTAGCAGTGTAACCAATGTAATTTATAAATAAAAGCAACCCCATAAAAATCACGAGTCCCTTAAAGGAAATGGATAGGTTTAATCACTGGGGGGACACAGCCACCCCAACAGTGATTATATATGATATATATATAATTATGTAATGGTTTATTGTGCTGTTATGACTTATCATAAATTATAATACTAATTAATAAACTCTGTTTTCAGGTTAAAACTTTATTATGGAACACCTCGAAGTCTTTTGCATCCAACTCTGAAAGATCCAAATGAATGTAAGTGAGATTGTCATTCATTAATGGTTCAACTGATTGAGTACGTACAGATGACTAAAATGATTTTTGTGAACACGATTTAGTTGTATCCGTTTAGATAATAGCACTATAAAAGTCAGTCGGAACATAAGGAGCAGAACAATTTAGTGCCTTTATTATAACAGTATTGTTAATATCAAATAAGGTGCATGCACTTTGTATATGTAGAGAATGGATCTACAGACTCACAGAGTATAAAAACACAATTTCATTACCTTTCAAGGAAAAGGCAGATGAATTTCACACAGGTTACAGATGAAGCATGAGTTATTTCAAGCTTCTTTGCACTGTAAGAAAAAGCTGTCTTTCCTTGTTATAGTGGGATAAAGCATGCCTTCTTGGAGCTGGTATGCATTGCTGGCTGCCTACAGTCAAATGGGACTTTGTGCTTTGTGGAGCTGTTATCTGCTCACTCCACTCTTGAGGGCAGAGATAATCCACCCCAGAAATGTAAACACATTTTATTTCAATCATTATTCTTCTAAATCGCTCCCACTACAGTAAATTCATAGAAGGGTGTTCAGATGCATTATGTTCCAAAATTAGTGCAATGCGCTCTCTTCCAAAAAAAAAGGCACGGATTTGCCTTTTAGCTCATAGCATGTGCAAAAATGCATACTTTCAAGTTACTGCACCTAACTCTACTCTGTGTGCAATATTACAGGCCAGTCGCTAGACTGATGCATAAATATTCTCAGGTGCACACAGCAGGAAAATACATATGATAATACAGATAAATAAGGTACCCTTTATCACAACTAAATCATCACATGGCTGTCTAAACCCCAAAAATGAATGTGGACTCCTGACATTTCAGATGATCCCTTAAGTCTATCCTACCTTTGGGGTATAAATGATATTGTGCCATTACCAATGCAGATTGATGGTGGTCCTTTAGACTGATCCGGTAGCTTATCTGCCAGTTTATGGAGCCCTGCAACGGGCCTCCCAGAACGATATCTGGCCGAAAATCAGCCAGAATTAGATCAGGCAGATATGATTTTCCCGCCAGAGGCTAGTTGATGCTGGCATGCCGTCGTAATCCGACCATTTGCCTATAGAGCCGAATGATCGGATTAGCCCGATATCGCCCACATTTTGGTCGGCATAACCTTGCCAAGCAAGCAGATCTTATAGTGCATGGCCATCTTGACACTTGTTATGATGAAATGTATCTGTAGCAAATAAAGCAGCAGCACTCCGGTATTTTTGAAAAATTTGCAAAACTTTACTCAAATGCCATAGGCAACGTTTCGGGCTACGCAGGCTTGACAAAGGGCCTGCGTAGCCTGAAACGTTGCCTATGGCATTTGAGTAAAGTTTTACAAATTTTTCAAAAATACCGGAGTGCTGCTGCTTTATTTGCTACATGTATACTTTGCCCTGGCATGGGGTACGGCTTGCACCTGGGGCTGCAAAGAGCCTAATCCGCTTTTGAAGCACACTTTATCTACATTTATTTGATGAAATGTATCTGTGTTTCCTTGTAAGTCTGTTAATAACAAACCATCACATGATGTTATAGCATGACCCTAGTCACACTGTATTCTCTCGTAGCTGACTGTCAGGGAAGATAATAGAAAACAAATGCCAGAAATACACATTTGAATTCGTCCCTCATTTTGTTTTTTATTGTTGGGTAATTGCAGAATAATACAGCGATGGCAGTGTTACTGCACAGCAAGCATTAAATAACCCTTCTATGCAAGGAAGAACACTTCAATTTATCTTTTACTCCTTGATAATCTAGCATAAAATGAAGTCTTGGAAAGTTTGTAAATCAGCCTGAAGGAAAACTGGCAAGAAAGTCAGAAAACATATCAAAGATAAATGTTCTTAATTTTCTTTTATATATCTGCTGATAAAAAGTAATTGCAAGTTTGGTTTATGCTGTGCCTTATCACTTGCGCTAAAATCCATCATTTTGTTGTGGAATCACAAACAATCTATTGTTTCCTTGTCACATGAACTCTTTCATGCTTGTTATTTCATTGTTTTACCACTTAAAAAGGATAATGCCAAAGAATGGGTATAAAAATGAAATGTTCCACGGCAAGTCAGTGTTTACGTTACTTACAAAGCAAACATAAGAATACAAAGAAGTTAAGTGTATACATTAAACAACCGGGAAGCCTATAAAGTTATTTGCAGCCTGTAATGTCACCATCAAGCTGTGAGCCACTGATTCCTGTAAGATAAGACAAAGCAGCAATTTCAGTTTGTGATCACTGCCAGCTGATTCTTTTTGGTGCCATATGCCTCCATATCAATAGTCACTGTGGGGCATCTCAAAGCAGAGGAAGAGGGCAAGGTTGGTTAGTTAAGGGAATATGAACTGAAGTAGTTAAGGGGACCTGTCACCCAGACATTAAAAACTGTATAATAAAAGTCCTTCTCAAATTAAACATGAAATACAAATTCTTATTTTTATTAAAACACCCATACCAGTTATAAACTTGTTTAAAAGTCTCAGCTGTCAGCATAGAGAGTATGGTAGGGTTGCCACCATTCCCCGTTTGAAACTCCGGGATGGGCCAATGACGTCATAGGGGCGGGTAGATGATGGTGCTTGTGGGAAAGTGACGTTGCACAGGTGGATCGGTGGGCGGAGCTATGACGTGGTGTTTGGCTGATTGCTACGTCGTTTTTAGATAATCTTGCCCTTTTTTCCAAATTATGAAAACAGGGCAGGCAGTTTTTGACCTGGACAGCCCTCCCGAAAACCATGCTGTCCGGGTCAACACCAGGCAGGTGGCAACCTTTAGTGTATGCAATGTGTTGTAGCCCGCTCGCACAACCCTGGCCTTCAGCAGTTCAGCGCCTGGTGCACGGTGTTGGAGGGATCGGCACCCTCCTCAGCAAACTATCCAAGAAAACACTGGCACTCAAAGGCAAGTAACAGCAGGGTTATACCCTTGCGTATTTATTCTGCAAACGTACAACATTTCGGGGTCAGACCCCTTTGTCAAGCAAAGGGGTCTGACCCTGAAACGTTGCACGTTTGCAGAATAAATCTTAGTGTATGGGCATCAGGTGCCCAATTCTGCTGCATAAACAAGATTTTGATATGATGTAAAGCTTGCCTTAAAAATAGTGTCCACAAAATGGTGCCTGCCTGATTGATTTGATTGTGAATTGCAAGACTGAAAGAAACAAGATTTAAATCATTTTATATGGGGAAAGTGAAATTTATTTAGCTTGACTAACATCATAAAATAGGATTTGGGTTTATTTTATAGGTCGACACATCCACTTTTAGGAGATTAGGGGATACTGTAAATAGCGGGCAGCCATGTAGTAGAATCTCGTTTTTTCCACCCAAACATCATCTTCCCTGACATTATTCAGAGTTTTAACCAATAATGACCTGGATAGAAATTGTGATAAATCATAATGTGTTTATGCTGATGTATGGTTGTCCCATTCTCTTTAGGTACAGCTTACTGTCTAAATGTTTTTTGTGCTACAGTTTACATGTTTCCACAATTACGGTCTGAATTTTTAACGTGTGATCTTTAAAAAAATTACATTTAAAAAGAATGGAAATCTATCTTATTTTAGGAATATGAAAGTACTGCAAAAAAGTGCATCACCTCAGTGAATGTTTTGATATATGCCTCCTGCTCTCCCTTGAATTTGGCCATGTTGTGCATTCCTGTTACAAGGTTGCAGCTAAAGGTATTATATCAGTATTAAAGATAAAGCTGACTGGTTGATTGTACATCAAACATAAGAAAAGTAGCTGGGAGGGGCAGATCTTCCTATATTGACCTAACTTATTGACAGTTTTTTTTTTGTGCTTAGTAAACCAACATATGACATTAATTGAAAACACCAGTATTCAATACTCCGTGCGACCACACAAAGTCTTACCGACAGTTGCCCACTTGTTCCCAGAAAATGTGCTCGTTTCAGGCTCAGAGACAATCCCAGGGATTATGCCATCATGTGATGATTCAGGTAAGACATTGAACTGACTAAGTAAAGACTATGGATACTTACAGTGATTGCACTTTTTCTATATGGATAGTTATACATTTTGTGTTGCTTCATTTCTCAAACACGAAATGCAATATATATTTGCTATGTGTTGATATGTATAATGGTACTAAATAATTGGAACAGCCAGGGACAATGGCTGTGAGGGATGCACTAATTACAGTCTTTCTTTCTGTATATCTATGTAGTTATCGTAAATCTCTCACTCACCTACTTTTCATTCAAATCCATGTACTAATATGAACATATGAGCACAGTCTTTAGTCTATACCAGAATGATATAGGCCGCTTGTCCAAATAGTACCTTTGAGGTTGCTCTATTGAACTCTTTTTATTGCATTTGGGGTGGCTGTTTTTATGTGCCCTTTATTGTTTAAAAATATTGACCTAATATTTTGGCACTTATTTTGTGACTAGTGAATCAGCATGGCATTCTATGTATTCCTGCATTCAATACTGCATTCAGTATACTGTGTAACCAGCAATCTGTATATCTTAATTAGTGGCCAGTAGACAGAACCAGCGTTCAGTAGGAGGATTACCGAATATAAAGCAGGAATCTGGGAGACCAATTCCTCTCCCCAACCATTATGTTGTTCTGTAAAACTTGACTGTTCTTTGTTAAAATGGCAAGGTGAACTGAGGTTTATCGGAGCACGAGTCGCGTGACTGGGGGCGGCTGGGTGGCTCACGGTGTGTCTGGCCCCATTTCAGGGTTGAATATGGGGAAGTCTGTTTGGGTTTCGGTGCGGAGTTTTGCTGGAGCGGCGCTATTGACTGAGGGGTTTTGAAAAAAAACATGTTTTCTGCTTGGTTGGCAATGCATAAACATCTGCTTGAGAGATAATGTGAATATTTATATAATGCCCCTAAGTTCTTCCAAATCCACCTCCCGCCCAAAATATGGTTAAATCTCTTCACTAATTCAACATAACCGAGCGTTTGCAGCAGATGTAAGCGCTGTTCCACCTCCATTAATGTGCATACATTAGTATTGGAACAGCAATCATCATTATGCTCATTTATTTCATAAATCCGCATATTTACAGAAAAGGCTATGTCATTAAAATTCTTTTTGCATAAAATGATGTGTCAGAAGAAATTTGCCTCCGTGCAGCAATCATGCCCGCCTAGTGGCCATAATACCACAGATGTCTTTACTGGAGCAAAGGAAACAGAATGAAGGGGAAGTGCGCAGAGGAAGAGGAATTCTAGAAGCAAAGTACTTGACTGTCAGAGACAAGTGCCCGCGGCTCCTGCAGCACTCGGCAAATGAAATGTTTGTGCTTTGTACTGCGTTCCACAGTCAGAATGGAAATGAAGAAAAATGAAGAAATTATTTTGATTTGCATTGAGCCTTGAAGCTGTCAGAGGAGAAATAAAATGCACGTCGAAGCAGAAATGAACCATCAGTTTCTTCAAAAGAAACAGTCCCCTAGATGTATAATTCACTTGACACCACCTCTTGTGGCCCTTGAGAATCTTTCTCTTTCCTTTCCTCTGTTTCTCTTTCCTCTCTAAGGTTCTATAACTTGTTATGTTGTTTTGTGTTTATTATGAAAACTCAAAAAATAAAATCTTTTAAAATGGCAAGGTGTGCACAAAACAGTTGAGAAATGTACATACTTTGTTATGGAAACAGAATATGTTAAATTTATATTTGCTTACAGGGGACCTGTCATCCAGGCGTAAAAAACATTATGATAATAGTACTTTTTATATAAAGCCCAATTTTTTTTTATTAAACCATCCATACCTGATAAAAATGTATTTAAAAATCTCAGCTGTAACCAGGCAGGGATGCCCCCTGTCACCTCTTTTGTTTGCCCTGTCCATTGAACCATTGGCAGCATATCTAAGACAAACTACTCTGGTTAAAGGTATCTCAATAGGTAACATGGAAGAAAGAGTAGCTTTATATGCATATGACTTTTACTTTTTCTGGAGGATGCTGGCTCCTCCCTGCAAGCTGCACTAAGCGGGCTGTGGATAAACAAAATCAAATCAATCCTATTTCCCTTGGGGAACCTGGTGAACACGAGAGATGCTCCGGCACTCGCGCTGGTAACTAGATTCCACTACCTGGGTATCATTGTTACTACATATACTTCTCTATATGTAACTAAAAACTTGGAGCCTGTGTTAAGATTGTTAATTTTGTTTATTCCTTAATTGTTTTGTTTTTGTTTATGTTCAAATTGCAAAATAAAAACCTTTAAATAAAAATCTCAGCTGTCATTCATATATTGCCTGCCCCATCTATTTGCCTTAGGCATAGAGGCGGGGCTGGCAATTACTTTCACTTTCCATTCAGCACTTCCTGCACTTTTCTCATTTCCCCATCCTCCTCACCATAGGCATCAGATCCCCCCATTCTGGTGCATAAACAAGATTTTGGGATGATACAAAACTTGTCTTAATAACAGTGTCCACAAAATGGCACCTTCCTGTTTGCTGTGATTGTGAATTCCAAGACTGAATGAAACAAGATTTTAATCATTTCCATAGTGTAAGAAAGTTTATATTTGCTTGACTAACATTATAAAATAGTACTTGGAATTATTTCTTAGGGTGACAGGTCCCAATTAATCATGTTTTTACATTTTTTTTCTCTCTTGGGTTGAGCAGTATTGGGAATGTTGAAATTTGCAGCAATACCATTTAGCTGCTAACAAGCAGTAGCAGTGAAATGATTTTGAAGCCACGGCACCTGCTAAGAGTTTTTTCTGTGCATAAAATTTTTTTTTTTTTTTTTTGTGCAACAAATTTGCAGCTGGAACCCTTTTAAATGTATGGATTATGTACAAGGCTATGTTTTATTATAGCAGAATTGCTCATAGGGAGTTAATGTATAGGAAATCAGACTTAATTATTTTATTCCATAAAGGATTCAATGAACAATGAACTAAATAGCTGAATGTTAAACATAGAAAGAATTTTTCCTCTAAAAATGATCAGTCAATTTTGTAAAACCAGAGCAAAGGAACAGTATGACATGAGGACACAGATACAGCTGTTAAGCAGCTAATGAAATTAACCTGACAGAGAGCAACAAGGCTCAAGACTCAGTACCTAGTAGCCCTACTAGGACCAATTTATTAACATTAGGCAAATTTGCACCTGGACAGTAGCAACCAATCAATGATTAGCTTTTTTTCAGCTAGCTTTTGGTAGAACAATGCAAGCACACATTTGATTGGTTGCCAAGAGTTACTGCCCAGGTCCTTTGGTTTAACCTCATCTCCACATTGTAGGATTCAGTAGAAAAGCTGAGATGCATTCTGCAGACTGGTTCTATGCAGATGTAATATCACAGTGCACTGTTTAGGAAATAATTACAGTATGTGCGTACATTAGAAGTCTCGAAGTTCATAACAATATATGTGAGTCCGCCAAATGCTGTTATTTTGGCCTTGGAACTCCAAGGAACTCTCATTGCCTTTCAAGTAGTGGATTTATTATTTTTTATTCAGCAAAGCTTGTTAGTCATGTAATATAACTGATATCACTGATAACATCACTATTGATTTGATTATTCATAAGCATATATTTTACACATTACCTATGCTCCTATACCAAAAGCAGGAAAATTATGACATAACATCTTTTCTTCTAATCAGGCCATTGACATGTTTGCTTGGATTTATTTTGTGAATGCAGCAACTATTTTAAAACTTTTTGTGCCTCCTTAATTCCTTGTGTGCCGTTGCTACTTAACCACTTGTTGTGCTGCTCCGCCAATTGGTTTAGTAGCTGGCGCAGCTGCTGAGTTTCTTATTTAAAAGTAAAAACCATATGGAGCAGGGAGTTTGCAGCTGGACATATTTAATTAGCAAACATATGTTTCATGTATGAGGCAGTGCAATGTAGAAAGGTTGTCTTTCGTACACAAAATTAGATTCCATTCTTCGCTTCCATAATGCATAAAAAAATCAAGCCCACAAAGGCCCTTCGAAATGGATTAAAACATGTAAATGTGTTTTTGTTCTTTTCTTAAAATGAACAATTTAAGCTGTTTGTATTGTTGAAACCAGCGACAAGGGACCGTAAGTATGAAGTCAGAACACGGACGCAGCTGTTGAACAGTCCTCGTCTGAAAATGGAGCGGCGTTTTCAACCCCTTTGAGATGCAATAAGAACAGTGTATATTCACATTCAAATCTCCAAAGACTGCTACCATACACAATCTTTTCTTTAATTTACCAACGAGATATGTTACAAATATTATTTTGTAGTAGCAAAAAAAACCCCAATATGATTATCATTTATAAATTACTTATTTAGTAGCATGTTTCTTTCATGTCAGTAATGTTTTTGTATTGTTTTATTGTTATAGCAACTTAAAGGTGAATTTTCTCAATTTGCCTTGTTTACCTTTTAGATTCATCCTACCAAATCATCTTTTGATTAATTATTTCTGAAAGCTTAGAACAGATTATATCCTAAAACTAGAGTACAAGCACTGTAGGGGTTCAAGCTCAAAGAACCAGCCCAGATGGAATTGGTGTAGGTAAAGAATTATACGGAAAAAAACAGTATATGCTAATTAGCAGGAACTTCAGCATCATCTCTATATGTGACTCCCCTCTCTCTTTACCATATAATTGTGTAGCCAGTGTATGGGGATGGACATCAAGTCCCCCATTCAGATGGATAAACAAGATTTTGAGATGATACAAGGCTTGTCTTAATAACAGTGTCCACAAAATGGTACTTGCCTGCTTGCTATAATTATGAATTTCCAGACCAAAGGAAACAAGATTCAAATAATTTATGTAGTGTAATTAAAGTTTGTTTTGCTTGACTAACTTGATAAAATCTGATTTGGATTAATTATTTTGGATGACAGTTCCCCTTTACGTCCTATCATTTTTTTGTCATTTGAATCTGTCTTATAGTGGAAGTAGAAGAGGCCAATTATTATAGGGTGGTTATCCAGTATACAAATGTAAGACTATTATAATTAGATATAGTGTAATTATGACATTTTGACTATAGCACCTAGGGAGGCATGAGAAGATGAGCGGTTGGGAAGATTGTAAATTAAAACATATCCAACAGGTAGGAAACGGCTGTCGTGAAAAGAAGAATAATTTCCGCTTTAACATTGTGCAGGGCTCAATTACACAATAAACTCTTTAGGGAACATTATTACATTACGAAATGTGAATTTTTATTCTGTTTGTTTTTTATTACAACCCTGTTTTCATAAAAGTTGGGACACCATCTTAGATGCAATAACCAATAAAAACAACTAATAAAAAGAGAATGGCATGATTTGCAAATCACTTAAAAACCCTGTTTCAATAGATTTTTATTACACACACTCACTTCTGTCGGCATAGTAATTTCCTGCAATGTTTCTTGGCCGCAATGTTTCAAACACACATGCAAATAATTTGTATGAAGTATATGTGACAGCTGCTTAGCTCTGATATTCTAAATCATGTATAGCTTACAATATGATATTTAAACCATGTAAACCACCAAAATTAAAGAAAATTAAAAAAATAAATTAAAGATAATGTTACAATAAATCTCTCTAAATTACAGTATAATTTGTCCTTTGCTAAAATTGTCTCAAATGCCACAGTGGTTATTGCCAGCAACATGTTAAAAAAAAAAAAAAAAAAATTGGGACAGGGACATGTTTCCCCCTTTTTTTGTGTCACCTAATTTTTTAACAACTCTGTAAAAGTTTGGGATGTAGTTTTTAAGATGGATATATTCTATTCTATAGATTCTATTCTTGCCTGATATAGGATTTCAGCTACTCACAGTGCAGAGGCTCCTTTGTCTTATTTTTTATTTCATAATGGGCCAAATTTTGTCAATGGGTGACAGGTCTGAACTGCAGGAAAGCCAGTTTAGCACCCAGACTCTCTTACAATGGAGCCATGTTGTTGTTATATGCCCAGAATTCACTTTGGCATTGTATTGCTGAAATGAGCAACGTCCTGCCTGAGAAGACATTGTCTGGATGGCAGCATATATTGCTCCCAAACCTGTATATATCGGTCTGCATTAATGGTGCCTTCCCAGATGTGCAAGCTACCCATGCCATGTGATTTTTAAAATCCCCATACCATCACACATACTGGCTTTCAAACAGGATGGTTTTCCACTTCACCTCAGTCAACTTTAAATGAACTTGGGCGCAGGGAAGGTGGAAGTGCTTCTGGATCATGTTCATATACTGTATGGTTTCTTCTTTGCATGGTAGAGTTTCAACTTGCATTTGTAAAATATAAGGAAATTTGACGTCACTTCAGCCTTGTGCCTTTTTATGGTCCTCAATTCTATTATTTTACAATAGGGGATACAATATACAATGTATCTGTGGCAAGTGTTAAAATTGATACCATCTCATTTTCTTCTTTATCTTAATGCGATTTTCAGGTGATGCTTTAAAAAAACCTCATGTGCAGAAGACTGTTATTTGCTACTTAGATCAGATCTGTTTGTTTCTCTATCCTACACTGGAGAAGTTTGAGGAGGAGCTGACAATGCTGGTTAACAGTGACTGGCTACCTAAGGTAAATTCCTGTGGATTTAAAATCACTATTTTTTCCGTAAACTGAATATAAGACCCACAGCTACAACACAACAAAGCCATTTTCATTTTCGAGAACTGAACAAACAGAATGAAACTATAAATATACATAAAGTATTTCCCTTATTTCTTTTACTACCCCATTATCCAATTAGAGTTGTAATCTTTATGTTGTTTTCAGTGATCACCATTAACTAAATAAAATATGTTTTAGAGATTTAGCATGCAGGATAATATATAGCTTGCCATATCATAGCACAGCTGGTGTTAGATGCTGGCAATGGAGACAAAATTGTACGGCTTACAGACTTTTCAAAGTTTACAACATGGGTGCGTTGTCTTGTTTATAGCAATATTGCAGGGATGCAGGTCAGACTTACATGCAGAAATAATCACTTTTGGGTATATGAACATTCTTGAGTTTCTTTCTGGTTGTATGGGTTGGCCCTTCTGGAAGAAATGTAAGGTGCAAGATCAGTTTATCAAGATTATCAACATATAATTTGAGGAATGTAACATTGGTTTCTAACAAAAAATCATTCACTATGTGAATAAATGTTCGCAACTCACGTGACAGTAGTATAGTGACTGCATATTTCATTGTTTAGTGCACAGTGTATGCAAAAAAACTTCTTAATAAAAGTTGTAACGTTTGCTCCAAAAGTTTACACTACCTTCAAGCAGGTCTTAAAGGTTCTCAGTGTGCAATTATGATTCACAATGCAATAAAGCCTAATGAAAAATATAATATTGTAACATGCAAATATTTATTGGAAAATGTTTTATCTTTGCAAATTGTATTACATTTCCCCCATGATCTATTTTGCATGTTGTTGATTTCAGGAACAGTTTTCTGTCTGATTGGAAAAGTCTGATTGGAAATGTAATGCTTGTTAGGCTCCAATATGAATACAATAGGTATCATCCTGAAATGGACCAATTATTGGCATGAACTTGAATGCACAATTCATCACTAATCTGTTTGTGCTTACAATTATTATTTGTTGTATGGGGTCATTCAGTAGTAGTAGTTTAGAAAATTATCCTGTAGCCATGATCATTTTTACTAATTTGGGATTTAGACCTTTGGAAAATGTACCCACTGTATTTCAGTGTTTTATAAATGCAATGTATGCAGTATGGTTCAGTAGTACAGCACTTCACTGCAAATTTTACACTGGTTATTTTAATGCACTGCTTGAAACAGATGTAATTTGTATGTTTATTTTGTCAGGATGATGGCAACATCAATGGAGGCTCTGTGTCAATTCAGGAACGAAGACTGCATATCGGTGTTCACAATGGCTGGGTGTTTGTGCAAAAGCCTCAGATTGTTGTTGTAGTCCCAGAGGCTGAAATGATGAGAGGACATTCCACAACCAGTTTAAAAAAGAAAAACATTGCCCAACAAAAATTAAGGTATTTAAAGCCCAACCAGTTTTTGATATATTTGCTATATTGCCAACATTATTTGATTTGGGCTAAAGGTTTTAATAAAAGTTACAAGCAGAGCCTCTCGGTTAACTTGAGTCTTATTTTGAAACCACCAAAATGTGATATTAGTGGGAGCAAACTGGGGTTACACAAATGATATGGCTATAATTACCCTAGGCTTTCTACCCATAGCAGTGGATTAAAGGGGTTGTTCACCTTTGAGTTAACTTTTAGTATGATGTAGAGAGTGATATTCAGAGACAATTTGCAATTGATTTTTTTTACTATTTGTGATTTTTGAGTTATTTTGATATTTATTCAACAGCTCTCCAGTTTGCAATTTTAGCAATCTCATTGCTAGGGTCCAAATTATCCTAGCAACCATGCATTGATTTGAATAAGAGACTGGAATATGAATAGGAGAAGGTCTGAAGAGAGTAATATGAGTAATAAAAAGTAGTAGTGACAATACATTTGTAGCCTTACAGAGCATTCGTTTTTAGAAGGGGTCAGTAAGTGGAAAGATTCAGAAGAAGAAGGCAAATAATTAAAGACCAACTGAAAAGTGGCTTAGCATTGGCCATTTTATAACATACTAAAAGTTATTGAAAAGTGAACCACCCCTTTAAGGTTTCTTTCATTATTGCATTATATTAAACCAGTAAATCTTACTGATGATTTAGTTCTATGGGCTACAAAGCTAGAGAATACAGTGTTCGTTTGAGGACAACCTATTCTAATTACTTTGTTCTGCATCAATGATATACTGTGTCAGTTCTCGGCTATCCTAAGACATCCTTTTACAGGTCTTTGTATTTTTATTGAGGATGTTATGCTTTCTCCATCCTTCTTCTTCCATCTTCTTTCAGACCTCCTGCATCTTTTGTAGCATAAGATTATTGCCAGTGTAATGGTAAGGAGGGAGGAGGACTGTGAACCCATGGTGGAGGGCTTACAGTGTATGGAGGAGATTGAGTAGGGCTAACCATCAAGATGGTTATGAAATGAACACTGCAAGGGCAAGAACTTCATCATCCCTATAGAGCAACCATTATTCTTTTTGTCCTCTGTAAGTCCATGTGAGTGGTACACCACCTTGTTCGTGTTTTCCACGAAAGTCGATTGTTCAAGGTGATTTTTTTTGGTCAAAATTCACATTTTGCGGTTAAAAAGACCCCACAAATTTTGAAATTTAGTATACCCCAACTCTGGAAATAGCTTGTATCTGAAAATACACCATCTAAAACCTGTCAAGGTTATGTTAAAGTCAATGGCAGATGTCCCTTGAACCATTTGAGGATGTTAAAAACTTTCATGACGTTCGTGTTTTTTTCAGGAAAATTCTCCCGAAATCTCGAGCGATTGGAGTATTTTTCCGCCGAAACCTCGAGCGATCCGAGTTTATTTATTTTTTTCACGAAAACTCGATTGATTCAAATTCACAACTCGAACTCCCCGAATAGAGTTTTTCCCTTTCAAGTTTTTTCCATTCAAGTTTTTTCTTAAATAAATAACCATTCGAGTTGTGAGGTCATTCAAGTTATAAAAATTCAACCTTGATTAATAACCTTCTTAGGGAATAAGGGGGCAGAGCTTAGCTGGACAGTATGCAATTGCGGCTCACTTGCTGATGAACAATAGCTTACACACAGTCAGAAACCTGCACAGCTGCAGGAAATAATTCAACTGTATTTTTCAGGGGTTGCACTACAGACTATAACCTTTCTAACTGGAGAAAACCAACATTTCGATGAAAAATGAATGTAGTAATGGCACCCTAAAAGTTAGGATACTGCATTGCCAATATATCTGCAGTTGTGAACAGAGCAAAGCACAAGCTTTGCAAATTTTATTCTGCAGAAATGTTTTAATAGCTATTAAAAGCACAAGCCATATGGCTACTTTCCTCTCGTTCAAGTTTTTATCTTGTAGTGATTGATTAAAACTAATAATTATGTATTATAAGCTAATTGCTTTCATAGGGATTGCCCTTTTCTGTGTGTGTAGCTTCTGGTAAAAAGGGATATTGTGCCAACAAAGGCTGGAAAGTTAGTCTTATGGTTTTACCTGTACAGGTGTCAGACTTTTTTTTAGATCCATGTATTATCTTTATATGCTGTGTTTGTAAAATATACTTTCTAAAATCCCATAAATACAACATTTGTAACTGTACGGTATACTGTAATTATATCTTTATACAATCTTTATAGGTTGACATAAGATTTCTTTCCAACAGCTCCACAGTGCAAGCACTAGTCCTGAGGAGTCGTATACGGCTGCCTGAAATGGTTAACCACCATGGCTTTGCACTTGTCTTTCTGCTTGAGTATGTCTTTTCTATCCCCAATGGAATCCACAGCAAGGTATTGTACAATTTACAAATTTCATTAAATTATCCAAAGGTCATGCACTCACTAGCAAAAAAGGAATGCCCAGGTCCAGTCATCGAAGTTAATATAGAATAAGCAATAATGATGTATTACTGGGCATTCAAGGTCATACAAATGAAATTATATACTCTACACCTGCTGGTTGGCATGCAGTTGGTGAGGCTAGTTATTAAAGGAGAACTAAACCCCTGTACCAACAAAGTCCCCCATAATTGCCTGGCATTGACCCCCTTCTCCTTCCCTGCACTGTGCATTAGTATAAAAAAAAAAAGACCCTTAAAAAAATCTAACCCTAAAATGCAGAGCAGCGGAGCTCCAGGGCACATCTTCCGCTGTTTTGTATTCTTTCGAGACTCAACGCCGATTTGCGCATGCACAGTTGAAGTCAATTCCTGACTTGGCCCAACTCTGCTCCTGAGTCTGCTCCTGCAGGCTTCGTATCGGTGTTGAGCCCTGAAGGAATACGAAGCAGTGGAAGATGACACCCTGGAGCTCCGCTGCTCTGCATTTTAGGGTCAGATTTTTGTTAAGGGTTTTTTTTTACTAATGCACAGTGGGTGGAGGGAAGGGAGGGGCAATGCCAGGCAGTTAAGGGGGCCTTTTTGGTATGGGGGTTTAGTTCTCCTTTAAGAATTGTTGGATGCAGTAACTTCTAGTTACACATCTGGTCAATAAGCAAACGTTTTTTGTTTTTCTTTTGTTTTTTCTTTAATGGAAGATTAATGATCTCTCTTCCCTTTATGTAATTACAGTGGGTTCTGTGTGGAACAAAACTTCTTTTAAATAAGGTCATTTATAAAAAATTCTGAGCCATATGTCTACGCTGCAATCTCTTTATCATCTATTAATATAGGGAAAAGATTTAGAATAACATGCGGCAGTGTATAACAAATGAGATGTTTTGCAGCAGCAACACAACTTTAATAAGTTGCAAGCAATTACGGAGATGACTTTGCAGGGCTCATTTCTAAAATATGAATGTAATATATCATAGAGGTTTTTATATTATTAAACATAGTATCTAATACATCTTATGCAAATGTCCGGTGAACCATAAAATGCCAGGTAAAGATTCGTGGAATGTCTCTGTTCATTTGTTCAGATTATGAGCCAATATAGAAGGCTGTTTTTTTCAATGTACTGCTGACATACAGCATGGTTGAATTGTTTGCAGTAGGGGAAACAAAGTTAGGTTGATGAAGCACACTCATAAACCATTTATATCTATAAAAAAAAACCCCTTTAGTTTAGTTAAAGAAAGCTGTTGCTGAAAAATAATATTAAGCATCTGTTAGAGTTTTGTGGAATTAGCGTAATAGCAATGGTACCCTTTAAAGCGGTGGTTCACCTTTAAATTAACTTTTAGTATGTTATAGAATGGCCAATTCTAAGCAACATTTCAGTTGGTCTTCATTATTTTTTATAGTTTTTTTTTAAATTATTTGTCTTCTTTCTCTTACTCTCTTCAGCTTTTTATTACTCATCTTTCTATTCAGGCCTCTCCTATTCATATTCCAGTCTCTTATTCAAATCAATGCTAGGATAATTTGGACCCTAGCAACAAGATTGCTGAAATTGCAGACTGGGGAGCTGTTGAATAAATATCTAAATAACTCAAAAGCCAAAAATAATAAAAATGTTTTAAATCAATTGCAGATTGTCTCTGAATATCACTCTTTACATCATACTCAAAGTTAACTCAAAAAGGAACAACCCCTTCATTATTTCCATTATACAACCCCAAAGGGTATGGTGGCCTTTTAATTATTGCTGGTAGGTTGATTGATTTGATTGAGAGGAGATATATGAATTCAGTTTGAGCAACTATCACTGTCACTGTATAGGACTGTCATTTATTGTGACGTGGGGACCATAAAAATGAAAACAGACGAGGAAAAGTAACAATGAATTACAATGATCAACCTTAAAATGTGTAGATCCATTATCAGGAATATTTCCCCTTAGCACATTTTTGGCTTTAGAGTTTGGCCTTACTGTATATGTAGGACAGATGATAGTTTCCTGTAAATGTCTAACAAACAGTAGATACTTCATTTTTTGTTTTACAAAAATTGTGTGCTTGCGATATCTTCTGCTATCTTGCAGATAAGATACAACAATAACAAATGTAGGAGCATTGTCTGATCTTACTGTTTTCCATTGCACCAAGCCATCTTTCAGTCACGCAAAACCCATTATTTCTCTCTCTACATCTACAAGAACTTGTAGTTTTGATTATATTTGGTTTTTCCCCACTCTTGCTTTTCAGCAAAAGATTAATCTGTTCAGCTTTCAGCAAAAGTTTCCACTTCTCTTAACAATTTTAATGCGTTATTTAATAAATCAGTTTGTGGGATTTAAACAAGCATTACATTTATACTTCATGGCAGTCGTTTTGCATGCTCTTTGAAAATGACTTCTGCTAACCTTATTCCTGACAGCCTTATGACATTTCTACTTTCTATTCATCTTGAATTTTGCTATTTTTAATTCATTTAAATTCTTCAGACAAAGCCAATGATAGTTTTCTATTGTAAAGCTGAATAACCTAAGCTTAAAAGCTGAATAACCTAAGCCCAATTTGACTAAACTTATAAACTGGATACAATTGCACAACAGCTTCTCTGTACATTAAATATTTTGCACATTAGACATTTCAAGAAAAATCTCAGTTACCAAAAATGTATTTTTATAGGTGGCTTATTTACTAACATACAATTTTTTTTTCATGAATCTCTAAAAATTTGTTTTTTCTCTATTTCTTTAAAATTCAAAAAATGTGAGATCTATTAAGTGTAAAAACCACAAAAAAACGATTACAAAAATATGCCACGTAAAAGGTTGTCAAAGTCCTATAGAAGTCAATGAAGTCAATTCAGGATTTCTGATTTTTTTTGCTACTAATTGCAGAAAAACTGGAGTTTCTAGATGTTTTTGTATTTTTAGTGCATCATCCGCATTTTTTTCATGTGTACTTTTTATATTCAGATCTTTTAATAAATTCCATTCCATCCGTTTTTTTATAGAAAAACTCTAAAACCACTAAAATGAAACAGTTGATAAATAGGCTTCCACTTGTCTTTCCTTGAAAACAAAGTCACCATTACAACACTTTTCTGTATATGTTTAGGCCATCGTATCTGAATTTTCTGGCCTTAAAAAAATTCCCAAAAATGAAATTTTAAACATTATAGGTGAAGCCGGCTCTAATGGTAAAGTATAAAGGAACACCATTCCTTACAATGGAGTTGTATCAAGATGCATTATTATAACACAGTGTCTATATGTTAAAAGGGTATACAAATGAGGTATGTATATTAGCATACCTACATCACCACACTATTGGGGAAGTTTTAATCAAGGGTCTAATTGAAAATTTGAAATTCAAATTTCTGAAATTATTTATGGTCAAAACTGTCAAATTTCACTAAGGAGCTATTCCAATTTTATTCGAGTTTTTTTAAAAAAATTTAATTTGATTTTCAAGATTTATCATACTCTGGCCCTTTGATTATTCCCCACCTAAAAGCTGCTGAATTGCTGTATGTACTTCCCATGCTTGTGTATTTTTCTTTAAAGTTACTCTAGTTTCCTCCCATTCTCTAAAAACTTACAGGTAACATTAAAGTATTTTGCCATTTATGGGGTGGGTATGAATGTTGGTTAGGAGCAATGTGGTGGTGCATGAACGGTTAAAGAAGAGGGAATTGAATCATTGGTATCAATTACAGCTATCCATAATTTGACATAATTGCTGGTACAACTGTATGAATACATTTACATTACACAAATTTATGCTAGCATTAAAACCTTAAAAGCAAACATACATTTACTGCTGAGATCCCTATTGAATAATCCACAAATTTACTTGGTCCCATTAGATCCCAGTGGATAATCAGGTGTTTTCTATGTGTAAAAGTCTGAAATATCTTGTTAGAAAATAGTGTTAGAGTCATAGTCCTTTAAAGGAGAATTCAACCCTAATGTTAAAAAACCCCTACCCTATATAGACCCCCACCCTCCTCCCCCCAGCCTGTTACCCTGGGCAAATGCCTCTAACGTTTTACTTACCCATCGGTGCAGATTCAGGCATCGGAGTTCAGGAGCCACATCTTTAGCCGCTTCGGTAATCTTCAGAGTGAGCAGGCCCGGATTTGTGGAAAGGCCACCTAGGCCAGCAGGATTTTAGCGGGGGCGGCATGCTGCCCAACCACACCCACATTGGTTCAAGAACACTGGGGATAACGCTGGTGATATAATCATTTTTTAAATTTCCCGTGCGCCAATCCCAATTGCTCATGTCCCCCTTGAGGGGCGTCTGTGAACTCCGAGGCCTGAATCTACACAGAGGGGTAAGTAAAACGTTAGAGGCATTTGCCCAGGGTAACAGGCTGGAGGGAGGGATGTATGTTAGGGTGTAGGGTTTTTTTTTTACCTTAGGGTTGAATTCTCCTTTAACCTTGGGATAGCTGTTTTTAGAATATGCTAACAGTTGGACTCATTTGCTAACATGGTTTAGATTTGTTCCTCTGCAGTATGATTTTGGTTTTCTGTTGCAGCTTGTATAATGAAAGCAGATTTGTGTCAGTGGGTTACTACGCAGGTAATATGTAGTTATTGTGGCAAATGGGCAGCTTACACACACAACTTTTGGGGGAATTAGTCAATGGTAGGCAGGCAGGAAAGGACAAAGGAGCATAAAGACAGGGACACACAGCTTTCTTTCTGGAAGTGCCTAACACAGCCAGGTCTCCTACCTGCTGAGACCCACTCTTCCATTCCAATTATGTTTAAATAGCCTTTCCACAGGACAGCTTTCCTGTGGAAGGTGAGCTCCAATCTCCGGAATGGAACTAGGGAATGTAGTACTTGGCTGCTAAGGTATTTAAATAGAGAACGGATTCCGTTTTACAACTCCTATCTCAGTAATTGGGGCTAGAGTGACCTTTTTCCTCCTTTTCCGTGTCACTCTACCACATTATGAACAACCCAAAAATGGCATTTTAATTTAAATATACCACAATTTTAAAATAGCAACTTAAGCTGTCTTTTTATAGAAATGCTTTTAGGCTGCCTGTCATATTACTTACCCTTTAATGTGCCATGCAATGTCTTTTAAATGGCGTGTCAAACCGAAAAATAATGTTTTGCCTAATAAAAGAAAACATAATTCTAAGCATGTCTGCAATATTCATTCATTAAAATGTTTGTTTGATTTTTAAGTTATTTGTATATGTGATGCTATTAAAAGAAGTGTTTGTCTCTCCCTTTCTATTCTCTGCCTGATGGCTCAGACTGTTGATATAAGGCAAATGATTGACAGACCTGTCTTTGCTGGGGAACTAAGACTTTTGCAACATTGTTTGAAAAACAACAATCAGGAGTTAAACAATGCTTTCAATTGCAAATGCTTTTACAAATAACTTTAAAAGCATTGACAATTTTTTTAATAAATGTATATTGGAAAGTTGCTTAGAATTATGTTTTCTTTTGTTAGGCACATTTTTATATTAGGCACATTTTTATTTTGTGGTGTTCTCATGTGTATTGATAGATGTTAAGGGAAGTCTATCCAGTCAGCACATGGTGGACTTAACTAAAGTGCAATATAAATGATTGGGTTGTTTTTGGCTTAATTCAAATCTTTTTCAAAGAGACTGTTAAACGAATATAATTCTCCATCCACCTCCAATGGTGTTGCAAAGAATTATTTTTTATTGATTCAGTACAAAATAAGTTGCATACATATTATATTCAGTTAACAATAATCTGTTAATTTGGATAAAGATAAATAATCTTTCTTTATCCCAAAGCACGGATGTAGCTTTGAAAACATATGCTAATGCTGTTAGGAAAAAGAGGATTAACTCCTAATGCTTGGCTAGTAACCAGAGCTAAACCCTGCCATCTAGCTCTTGGCTATGTAAAGGAGACACATTAATGGCTCTGTTACTGAGTTTTGTGAATTGCTTCTGAGTGCTCTAGCTAGTATATTAACATTTCGGCAAAATGCACTCATTGAAGAGATTGAGAGAGTCATTTAAAGAAAGTGCTCATGCAGAAAAAAGACAGGACATTGTGTAGAGTGCAGCCCTTTCCTTGCTGTCTTCCCTATGGAAGTAAGGTGATAAATTTTACCATTAAATTTTGTACCCTGTTTTCATGCTTGTAAATGAGCAGGGGACCTTTTTACCCATAAAGAGGATCACCGTACCCGAGGCCTCCCCTTTAGACTAGAAGAAAAGAACTTTCATTTGAAGCAACGTAGGTGGTTCTTAGGACAGTGAGGTTGTGGAATGCACTGCCGGTGATGTTGTGATGGCTGATTCAGTTAATGCCTTTAAGAATGGCTTGGATGATTTCTTGGATAGACATAATATCAAAGGCTATTGTGATACTAAACTCTATAGTTAGTATAGGTATGGGTATATGGAATTTAATTAAAAGTAGAGAGGGGTGTGTGTATGGATGCTGGGTTTTCATTTGGAGGGGTTGAACTTGATGGACTTTGTCTTTTTTCAACCCAATTTAACTATGTAACTACTATATTTGATCTTGTGCACAACAATTTCTATAATGCTTGTGGGCCCATTATGTTTTTTTCTACTAAATTGTTTATAGCAGATCACACACTAACATTTTTCAGGAGATTGCAAGAATGTTATGTTCCTTCATGCAAAGATGATCGTCAATACAATATGCACAAGTGACAAAACAGTATTCCAAATCAAACATTTATTACAGTTTTTAGTAGAAGGTAAGGCATGATCTGTTTCTGAGGATTGTTGGTTAAAGACCATTTCAAATCCATGCTGCAATTCTTTTGACCCTGGATCAATAGCTAAACTTTCAGGTGTCCTGGGATAGTTACAACGCCTGTGATGGCCTACATGATTGCTGTAAATCCTATAAAGTGGTTTAAATCTAATGGAAGGAAGCTTTATACACATACTTTTACATATTCTTATGCATTAAGTATATATACCCATGTTTTTTTTCTCAATATAGTAGAATAACCTAAGCAATAAGTTCATAAATTGTCTAGACATTTTTATTTTGTGCAGTGCAAAGTTTTTGTTTAACTACATTTGTAGTGCTCGAGTTCATAAAATGCACTTCATACCATGTTTATTCAGAAGCAGAGATTATTTCTTTCTCCTTTGGGGTATATAATGTTCCATTGTATTGTTAGCTTAGGAAAATATTCTCATTTTAGAATTTATCCGAAAACTCTACTGCAGATTTTACTTTTTTATTAAATAAAGCATATGAACAAGTTCAACAGTCCATTACATTTTGTCTAAGCAATAGTCATTTCACCCTTCTCGATCTAACAATTTTTAAATTGAATTACTGTGCAAAAGTGTAATATCATCAGTAAAAGAGGATCTTAAGGAAATCATTTTACAATTAAAAGTGTTAAAGGAGAAGGAAATTCCCTAGGTGCAAAAACCCTCCCCCCTCCCTCCTCCCCCCTGGCCTACCTGTCCTGCCAGGCAAATGCCCCTAACTTGTTACTTACCTCTCTGCGCAGGTCCTGTCCACGGAGCTCACAGGCGCCATCTTCTCCCAAGCAGTCTTCTTTCTGCTTTGACCGGCGTTTTTGGCGCATGCGCAGTACGAGCATTTAATGGGTATGGATCTACTGCGCATGCGCCAAATGTCACAAAGTTTTCCGATTTCACTTCATGACATTCTGCGCATGCGCAGTAGATCCGTACCCGGTAAATGCTCCTACTGCGCCAAAAACGCCGGTCAAAGCAGGAAGAAGACCGCTTGGGAGAAGATGGCGCCTGTGAGCTCCGTGCGCAGGACCTGCGCAGAGAGGTGAGTAACAAGTTAGGGGCATTTGCCTGGCGGGACAGGTAGGCCAGGGGGAGAAGGGAGGGGGGGGCAACACAGGGGAGGGGATTTTTGCGCCCAGTGGGTTTCCTTCTCCTTTAAGACACATTGCATAAATACTGCATGAAAGAAAGATGCTTTGTGTAATTCCAAGACTGAAGGAAACAAATTTTAAATAATAAAAATTTTGCTCAACTGAAATGATAGAAAAGAATTCTGAATTATTTTTAGGGTGACAGGTCCCCTTTAAACAAAAGAAGCCATTTCTCAAAAATAACTACCTAAAGCATGTCTGGAGAATCTCAGAACAATGATCCAGATCTCAGAATGCCAAAATAACATTGGAGTGGCTCAAGAATAGAGTAAGTAAAGGCGGCCATACACTGGTCAGTACACCCTGATGTCTGACTGATTGACCCACTGGATTAATAGATGGAGACAGTACAAGTGGTCATACATATCTATGGCTACCATCCAATTGTTCTGTTTGTTCATACTCTCTGACCAAATGATTAGATTTGCAGGAATTATGAAGAACTGTGACCCGTAGCCATTTCCTCATTAGCTAGAGTACCAAAGCACATGTCAACATGGTGCATTGGTAGATCATGTGATCTGATTTCAAGATGATTGTTCAAAATGGTTCCCCAGTTTGGCATACGTCTACATGGTTTAACAGTTTTATGAAAACTGGCCAAACTGCTTTTTCAAATGCAGTTTACTGCATTTTAAAATCGTTGTAAATTTAAGCTTCAACAGAACCAGCTAACTAACCTAAACTATGGGCCAAAATTGCTCTCAAATGGTGTGCAAAACTGGTACATAGTTACTGCAAACTAATTAAAGCTGTTATTAATGAAACCTAGAACAATGTTACATTATTTGAGTAATAGATAAAAAATAGGAAAGAACATGCAGTGTAGAATTTGTTATTCAGTAAAATAAGAGCAATGGCCATGGCCTGGCTTTTTGCAAGGAGCTGTATTTATTGTTTTGTATTAATTACATTCTAGAATCCCTTGCAAATGTAAGGATCAAGCAGAACCTCTGCCATCTTTTTTTTATAAATACTCTGAACAGTGATGTTTAGTTTTACTCTGCTTGACTGAACAAGCTCATTATCAGACATATAAAACTCTGGCCTCGCGTATCTTCCCTTTTCATCTTTTCCTATTTTCCGGCATAGGAACATCATTCTTTACATTAAAGTGTTTGTGTGATAAAAATAAGCAGGCAATGGTGCAATTTTCAAGCTCAACAACAGAACACTGGCTGAATTTTAAAAAGCTGCCTTTTAATCATGTACAGTATTTTATTTTTCATACTTATATGAATCCCCAAATTGTCTAAAGACATACATTCAGACTCACACTTTTAATATTGTAAATATGTGTATAACTGAAACTGGGAGAAATAGAGGACATAAGCCCATGGATCTAAAATGCAGACTATGTGCAGTTGCTTACAGGAGATAATTGTAGCTGGCCTTTATATTTAGGCTATGGGCTTTGTTTAGATATTTGTCATACAAGAGGCTGGTAGGAAAGGTAGGTAGATCAAGCATGTGATTGGCATTTGTTCCTGCTGTGAGTAAAGTTGAAAGCTTGTTTTAAACAGGAGAGGCACATAAAATATCAAGTGAAGCGAAATACAGACAAATCCAACACAAGGAGCAGACTGTAGGGTTGTAAGGTGGGTTAGATAACAAACAGAAGTCAGGATAGGAGAGTTGAACTGGTGGTGATAGAAGCAGTAGATTTAATGAGATAGGTGAAATAAAGCAAGGAAAGGTATACGTAAAAGAAAAACTACAGGAGTCCACATGATTGAGAGATAGAGAGGGAAAAATAACAGTAAATATGAGGGCAGAGGAAAGCAGAAATAGGGAATTTTAGCGCCAATGCCCAAAATGTCACAATTTTCTCTGCTCTTCTGTATATCTTAAAAAATTTATCTTAACAGAACCCTGTATCCACAGCATTCAAACAAAGGCAACCATGCTGCTTCTGAACATCTTTTATTTCAAATGTCATGAAATGACACCATAAAGAGGATGTAAAGACAAAAAAAAAATCCTATTTTTTCTTTCTTTAATGAACAAGAAATCTATCTCCAATGTACTTTAATTAAAAAAATGTGTGCCGTTTTTATAATAAACCTGACTGTATGCAGTGAAATTCCCCCTTTGTTTTACTTGCTCTGACAGCTGCAGATAGGAAACCTCAGACGGTCCCTAACTGCTCTGCAGGGAAACTGGCCATACTTTCAAACGACAGGAGCCCCCCCCAACCTTCACAGAACTCGAGCAGCTTTGTTGGTTTCCCTGTAAAGCAGCTGGCGACTGTGTAGAAATTTGTATCCTTAGGCCCAGTGCAGTCTGCATATTCTGATTATTAATCAGTCTTGCTGTATTAGCTTCTATGGCAGATATTATCGTACTGTTTTGATAATTTATGACGATTCCTAAGCTTAACCTCCCAACAGAAGCCCAGACCACACTGAGCATTTGCATAGTCTTGGTCTTGCAAAAATGTTTAACAAAGTTACAAGATGACGGCCCCCTACAGCCAACTTTAAAGCATAAATCATTTGTTTTTCTGGTGCAATAAATTTGTTTATTATACAAAATACAGCATTTCTAGCATATTCTATTTTAGTTCCCCTTTATGCCAAATGTTTAGTGACCATTCTCCATGTAAATTACTTGCAGAACTTACACCAATGGATTTCTGTCTGTACTTTATTAGACTAAGCAGTACTATAATGCTGGGCTCCACGTGTCTGTCATTCTCTCAGCGCAAATTCTTTTCTGCAGCACATATTTCCTTTAATGACTCTTAAACACTCCATAGACAGGTGATAAGTATAGTGCTCTACTGCCCTTGCTCTAACGTAGACAAGCTAGGGTGTGGGACAGCGTCTACCTAGTCCTTATATACTGATCATGTGGAGATTTGAATTTGATGATTTTGCACTTAGTTTAGTGAAAAAATATTCACAGTGGCTCAATGTAATGGCTTTTATTGCATGGATAAAGAATCATCTTTTAAACTTTGGCAAGGACAAAACACCACTTTTTAAAGGGTCTGGTGCACCAAGAGCTCATGGACAATCTATCCATTATGTGGGGACTTTGTGAAAGCCCGAATGCTCTGGGATACTCTTATACTTGTTCAATTGAAAGCACATCTTTCAGATGCTTCTCCTGGTGTAATAACACCATCAGGGGACTGAGACGTATTTGTGGAAATCCAAGAATCAATATATAATAGCAATATATTGCTAAACATCATCAGAAGAAACATTTATACTATCTAGGGAGTAGAAGCAGGCCCAGATTTGTGGCAAGGCCACAAAGGCCTGGGCCTAGGGCAGCAAGATTTCAGGGGTGGCATGCCACCCAGTCACATTCCAATTTTGTTGGAAACTCTGGGGATGTGCTGCTGTATAAACTGCCCACACACCTAATCTCCAGTGTTCCAAAAAGAGAGCCTGGGTGATGTAGGGGGCGGGTGACCCTCTGGCCTAGGGGCAGCCCAAGCAGAAATCCAACCCTGAGTAGCAGGAGGAAAAAGGGCAAACTCAACATGTGTAAAAACAAATTCAGTACAGTACAGCACAGGCTCAGGCATAATGCAATGAATTTGTAGACAAGGTCACAAATTCCACTAGCAACAGAAAAACCTTATCCATTGCGCATATAAATTACAGACACATCTTCATATCAATAAGCGCCCTGGTCCAGTTTTTATCATGGGCGTAAAGGGTAATAAAAAATTATGGGCGCACATTCTCAGAAGTTGTCAGGACCATAACCATTGCATTTAAAGAAACAGTAACACCAAAAAATTAAAGTGTTTTAAAGTAATGAAAATATCATGTAGTCTTGCCCTGCACTGGTAAAACTGATCTGTTTGCTTCAAACATACTACTATAGTTCATATTAACAAGCTGCTGAGTAGCAATAGCAGAAATTGAAAAAAGGCTATATGGCACAGGATAAATAATGGATAACAGATAACATTATGTTCTACAGAGCTTATCTGCAATCTGCTATGTAACTTGAGCATTTTCTCCTTTGAATGGCTGCCCCCATAGCTACACAGCAGCTTATTTATATAAACAATAGTAGTGTTCCTGAAGCAAACACAGCCGTTTTACTAGTTCAGGATAACACTGCATTATATTTTTATAACTTAAAACAATTAAATTTTTCGATGCTACTGGTCCTTTATCAAGAAACCCCCTTCTCAAAAATCCATCACATAATCGAGAATATATATGGCAGACAAGCCATCTCCAAATCTTGCATTTCTTGGAAATATTATTGATTAAGCAGTTGCAATTCAGCTGGAATAATGCCTGTCTTTTAATGACTATTGCAATTCTCTCCATGCTGGCTTCAAACATAGTACAAATCTTCCATGACCTATGTGGCAACTGACCTGCTGCTGAGAGACAACTAAGAATACAGATGTATCTATTACCTACTTTTGACATAGTAGAAACATTTAAATAAAAGCAGAACTCTGAGTTCCTTTTGGAAGAAAAGTACTATATAAATAGCTATTACTGTAAAACACTCGCTGCATGGTGTTGAGATTATATATATATAATACACAAAAGCCATGATATCTTGTAAATTATATCCTTATAAACGGTGAGTTCTGATGTCATCAGTTATAAACGGTGAGTTCTGATGTCATTTCTGTCACATGACTCACTGAAACTTGTGTATTATAATAAATAAAGTACCCCCAGTTGTAAAATATGAGGATATTAGAAGTTACCTCGGAGTTCCATGACCTGTATAAAAACACTCGGCCTCCGGCCTCGTGTTTTTATATGGTCATGAATCTCCTCGGTAACTTATAATATCCATATATTTTACAAAAGGGGGTACTTTATTCACTATATATATATATATATATATATATATATATATAGTGAAAACGTATTGCGGCACTCACAGGGTTTTAGTGAAAAAACAAAAAATGTTTTAGTATTAAGCGAGGCTTAATTTTGTCTACGGAGTGCACCATTCCTTTGGTTATATTTGGTTATATCTATCTATCTATCTATCTATCTATCTATCTATCTATCTATCTATCTATCTATCTAGCTATCTCTATCTATCTATCTATCTATCTATCTATCTATCTATCATCTATCTATCTATCTATCTATCTATCTATCTATCTATCTATCTATCTATCTATCTATCTATCTAGCTCTCTAGCTCTCTAGCTCTCTAGCTCTCTAGCTCTCTAGCTCTGTGTGTCTGTGTATATCATCCCAGTAGAAATGGTAATATCTGGTAAGCAATGCTCTAGATCTCCGTGTTTTTCTTTTTTCCATTGGCAACAAATTGGATGCTGAAGATCTTTATAAATAATAAATGTTTGAAATGCGTGACCACATCTGGTGGTATATTTTTTTAGACATTTTTTATACCTAAAACATTGGAGAAAACCTAGGTATCAGTATGTTGCCCATGGAGATTATACATACACAAGTGGATCCATTATTAAGAGAAAATATAATGGAAAAGGAACCAGCAATTTATATACACACATCACAGAAGCAAAGAGTTCCGGTGTGTTACGGAATTTATGCAGCAGAATATTTGTGCAAATGCAGTAAAAGTAGCCTACAGTAGCGGAGGCAAATGCAAACTCTATGAACAGATAATGGTCTCCCTAGAATTGAGGATTAGGTTGTAAATATGTAGCAGCGTGTGGAGGAAATGTGATAAACCTTTTTTTGCAAGATAATGCTCTGCAGGTTGTGTGAGGTACAGATAAGTGGGGAAGCCCCCAAAGGGATTTTTGCCAATGAACAAGCCGTTTCTTGTAATGGAATGCAAGAATGGTTGTTGGATAATTATTATAGATCTGCTATATTATTAATAACCGTAGTACTCTTGATGCTTACTCTATGCAGCCAAAAAGGCTTCCCTAGTGAGTGCAACTGACAATAGCAGCAGATGCTATATGAAGATGGTGTGTTATAAGTATTCATTCATGTTGTTGATATTGACCTGGTTTCTTATATAATAAAACAGTAGAACCAAAATTCGTATGAAATTGTCATTTTGCCTTGAGAATCTAGTGCAATTCAGTGCACCCCTTATACAAATGCAGCTATAAATACCTGTGTGGCTCAGAACCCATTGGCATTATTTTGGTGTCTATGTCTATGTTCAACTGCCACTATCCCTGGACCATACATAAAAGCCAGGGCTTTGTACATATAGATATAATTTTAACCTTGTGCATGGTTAGCACTAACCTGAAAGAGTTCCTTAATTTGTATTAAACATAAGTAAGCATTATATATGTATATCTATTTTTAATACTAGACTCCTTCAGCGGCATCTAGTACATCTTATATGCATATGATTCGCTGGGCATCTTGGACCCCTTCTATGGAACAAGGTAGTGCCGATGTGGCCTTACCCCTTCAAGGAGGACCTCATCATAACCCCAGCAACAATTTCGTATACAAGATGCCTCCAGCTAACATGAGCTCAGAAGAGGTAAGCACAAACATGAATATAGCGTTGCTATGATGGATATTTTTGTAAATAAAATTTGAAACATTTGTTGGTGTCCAAGGAACAAACATATTTTGATACATTAAAAAAATGTATACATCTTTAATCTATGGCATTTTTGGATTAATCATATACAAATGTATAGTTTAATTTCTTGTATAAATTATATTTTAAGTATCTCCAGGGTGAGGACTGAGTTGGGATGTTGAACTGCCTGTGGACAAGGCTGGCTCCTGCCTCTTAAAAAGGAGACTTTGGCATGCGGCTAGTATTTTAATAACACAGACTGGCTGATAGTATTTTATTCATGCTCACATAATCCTTATTCTCCACAATGGTCTCCAACTCTCCATACTTTCCACCATTATAATCCCACCTGTACTTCTGTCTTACCTTTGTGTACTTTTTTCTGTGTCCTTTCTTTACTGTGTCGGATTTCTGTGCTCTCCCAAATATACAGCCTTATCTCTTGTTCTTGCTGTGTCATAATTTCACTCTCTATTCACTCTTTTTAGCCTCCGGGCCTGATCTTATTATTCTCAAGTATTAATAAAGCTCCCACATATTTTTCAGCACTGCTCAAGGGTCTTCTCCTTCTGTTCTCCTTGTCACAGTTGTGTTGTTCTGTGTAATTTCTTTGTCACACTTGCTTCGCTTTTATTGCTCTTCCCATTTCAGAAATGGTCTGTTTTCTTGTTATTGTCTATTTTCTGCATCACCATCCCCATCCCCATATGAAACCATACTCTTATCCATTCCTTGTATGCTTACCCTTTGGTACATTTTCAGAAAATCTATTAACCCTAGCCATACTGCCGCATATTAACTTCCTCTAAACTTGTGCAGTTCCCTATTGTAGTGATCTCTAAGTTGTCACCCTCTAGATCCGTGCATCCCCAACCTTTTTTACCCATGAGCCACATTCAAATGTAAAAAAAAGTTGGAGAGCAACATAAGCATGCACTAAGCTCATTACTCAAGGGGTCAGAGAGCAACATGTTGCTCACAAGTGATTGGTTATTGATCACTGTTCTAGATGTTATGCTGCTCTCACCACCCTCGACATTCCATGTGGTGTTCCATTGTGGATGTGGCAGTAATCAAATGTCACTACACACTTTCCTTGCTTCCTGTTTTCTATAGGGTTACTTTTACCTGCAATTGGATGACTTGTATAGATTCTCTTTGCAGAAAAATAAAGGCATATTGATCGATACGTAAGACTAGTTAGGGCCATGGCAAATCTCCCAAAACAGATTTTCCATAGTGGAATATTAAGTTCACCTCAAGTAAACCTGTTACTCCCATCAATCCGACTTAATCTTGGGAAATTGAGAGAATTGCGCATAATTATCACAGATGCAAGTCTGTGTAAGCACACAGTGATGCTGGATTTCTTGGGAAAAAAAACTCACAGTGGGATAAACATGCCAAACTACATCCTAAAACCAAATAAATAAATTCTCCCTGTAATGTTAACTTAGCCAGCATTATATGTTTGTGTTTCTAGAAAGCAAAATGTCATGAATATCTATTATCTAATGTTCTAATCAACCAAATTAACCAGTTAGCACATTTTTAAGCCTTTATATCCTACCTACTCTTTTTATATAGTTAAATCTGTTTTTTTAATTAAATATACATACCTGTGTGAGCAGATTAAATGAAGTGCATGCAAGGAAAAACGACATACAAATGAGTCGCCCCTTTTTATATTATCAGGTGCAACAGGTGGAATCTGGGACAGTGCATTTTACCTTCTGTGCTGGGTCAGAGAATCAACTGGAAAAGACCAGAGACTTCGCAGAAACTACAAGTAAAGAGCTCATCCAGTCTAAGAAAAATGTAAAGATGTCAAATTGTAAGTTTGTGTATTTATTATTGTCTTTGGAAATGCCACCAACAATGATTTAGGCCAGGCATATATTTAGAGCATTTCCAATGTTCATACCTACTACTGTACTCTTATTCACACTGCTGCTCCAGTTATGGCTTTCAGTGCTGCACCAATCTGGCTTCTCAGCAGGAGCTTTCCTGTCATGTTTATACTGTATAATGCTGTAACTGTACCGTAACGTTTCTTGCAGCCGCAATTTTTCTTTGTGACCTAGCAAAATATTTATTTTGACCTGTATGAAAATCACTCATTACTTTCTCCTTTTGAAGACCAGTTCCAGATAAAAGGTCTGCCATCCTCAGGAAAGTTATTTCATTTGAAATGTACTGAAGAGCCTGCAATTGACAGAGCCAGATTTCCAGTGTGTACCCCTAGGCTCTCCTTGATGCTAGACCAGCCGCAGATCCCCTTCCCCACTGCCCGCTCCTCCATATCCAACCTCCTATAATCCAATCTCAGTTGATCTTGGTGCTCAATTCCCAGTGCAGCGGTGACTGGGTGGTACAGGTATGGGACCTGTTATCCAGAAAACTCAGGACCTGGGGGTTTCCGGATAACAGATATTTCCATAATTTGGATCTTCATACCTCAAGTCTACTAGAAAATTATGTAAAATTAAAATAAACCCAATAGGTTTTGCTTCAAGTAAGGATTAATTATATCTTAGTTTGGATCAAGTACAAGGTACTGTTTTATTATTACAGAGAAAAAGAAAATAATTTTAAAAAATTTGGATTATTTGGATAAAATGGAGTCTATGCTAGGCATTCTGTAATTTGGAGCTTTCTGGATAACCGCTTTCTGTATAATGGATCCCATACCTGTACATCTCCCTAAATTGTTGAGCCTGGCAGTTGTGGCCATCCCATAAATCTGGGCCTATGTGTCAAGGATAAGGTAGGGGGCGCTGTGGAGACTGATGGGAAAAGGGCGAGTCCTTGAGGCAGGAACTGTATGTGCCTAGGGAACATGTAAAGGGAAGGCAGGAACAGGTTGATGAGGACGAAGAGTCAGACTGGATCAGGTGCAGAGCAGAACAGGATGGAGAGGGCGAAGATCAGGACTGGACTAGGCAGGAAGAAGAGGGCACGACTCAGGACAGGAACAGACTGAATGGGACAGGACGGTGCGGGCGTAGATCAGATCAAACTAGGGATAGAGTGCAGAGGGAGACTAGAGCAGAAGGAGACTGGAGCCGATAGCAAGAGAGGACTGGAGAGCAGGATAGCGAGAGAGGACTGGAGAGCAGGATAGCGAGAGAGGACTGGAGAGCAGGATAGCAAGAGAGGGGTACAAGGTACAAGGCAGGGTCAGAAAGCAAGAATTAGGAACAGACGACGCAAGGTCAGTACAAGGTGAAGTCAGGGCAAGGTACAAGACAAGCAAGGCAGGAGTCAGGTCAAGGCTGAAATAGTTTAAGACAAGGTGAAAGGTAGAACTGGAGCAGAGCTGGGAGGGAAAGACCAGGCAGGAACAGAACAAGGAAGGATAAGGAGGAAAGGTTCAAGGTAGGACAGAACAAGGCAAGAAGGCAAAAACTTGAAACCCTTAGCTAGGGACAAATCCACTGCTAGTTTGGGAAACAATGCTCTGGCCAGGTGTTTGGAGGGCTGACCTTAAATAGGGCAGAGTCAGCCCTGATTGGCTGATTGTAACTAATCAGGCAGCAGCTGGGCTGGGGCTGGAGAGGCCAGGTTACACATAGCGAGCAACCCTACAAGCTGCTCACCTAGCCAAATGGTCAAGGCATCGAGCCTGAAACCCAAAGGTCCGTGGCTCGAATCCCAGCAATACCTGACAGTATGCACTTCAACTATTCAAAAGGGGCTCACAACTTAGGCTGCTTTGATGAATTGCACACATGGATGCTAAGAACCGTCGATGTTGTGATCTCTCGATCTGGATTCAAAATAACATCTGTGTATGCGTTTTATTATGGGCAAATTCACTGCCTCTGTTGATACAGGCAAATGTGGGAACCCTGGAGCTGCCACTACTTTCAAGGTGGATATAGCACCACCAGCATCAGTAGGCACACTGCGTGTTTTGGCATTGGCATGCAAGGAATGTATTGGATGCAATACATATTTGCACAACCTCAACTATACTTGCAGGATTTAAATGACGAGGAAAGTTAAACTAAAGAAGTAGGCTAGAAATGTTGTATGTTTTGAGCTTCTGTACCAGCCCCAGGCAACCAAATCAGTTTAGCAGGGAAGATCTGTGTCTCCAAATATGCCCTAGTAGCTCCCCATCTTCTTTTCTGCTGATTTACTGTACATGCTCCATGATGCTGTCACTTACTGAGCTTAGGGACCGACTCAAAATATACATTGAGTACACATAGAATAGAAACCTCACAGTATAAGGCTGATTAGTAATTAATATGGATTAATATGGATAATTACTACACAGCAGCACAGAAACCAGTGCAACTAGCATCAGAATTTAATAATCAACTTTGTAGCAGCAGCTTATATTACAGGCCAACCTTATTTTCTGGTTGCTAATTTGTGACGACACCTAAGCTTAGCTTCTCAACAGTTGCTCAGAGCCCACTGAGCATGTGAGTGTCACAGACACTTTCCAAGATGGTGACCCCCTGTGACAAGTTTGAAGTTCTGGATCATTGCTGCTATTGAGAAACTGAAACTTTAGGCTGGTGCTATAAGTTCAGTATATAAAACATCACATTTTAGTCCTGTACATTTTTAGGGTTTAGTTCTCCTCCTTTTAACGTTGGTATTGCTGCAAAATATTAGTGTTGGGATTGAATACCAATACCAACAGCATGTCATTAACATATATAATATGGAATCCATATACTTAAACATGTTATTTTGTTTGTATACGCAACTTGAGGTAGTTGTAAATGGTTGACTTTTATATTTGCTGGTTTGAATTATTTTACAGGTTGCTGTTATTTTAGTGCCAACTGGTACTTACACTGCTGAAAATATTGCATTCATGTCTTTGTAGAAGGACAATGGCTATATCTGTGCAGAAATAAAAGAAGTTACTACAATGGAGTTTTGGTATAATTTATATAAATAATCTATTTAAAGCTCTTTTAATTTAATAATTGTTTACTTAGTATCTTCTAAATCTCCAACTCTGTGTCCTTGATACTGTCAAATACCATTTGCCCACTAGAGGGCACTGCATCATTGCAGAATAATTTAACAATGTATTTTTGATCCCAATGTTTCTTATTTGTAATCAGAAATAAAAACGATATACATCCATGGCACTAAAAGCTAGACTTAGTTTTAAAGGGACAGTTCAACATCACAGTTCATACAACAGAAAATTATTTGTTTAAATTTTTTTTTATATATGATGTTTTCTAGTATTCTGAGCTGTTCATTTTAAAAAATTGTGCAGTTTTATCCCCCCCAGTAGCAGCTCAAATAGCTAAATATAATTTATACCGAAGTATTTGAGGAATCAATATTCTTCTTGTCTTTTCCTCAAGAACAGGATAAAAACATATATAATTTGTGCATCAGAATTAGCTAGGTGACCAGTAAAGCCTCTAATCCATGGTTGTTTGGCTTTAAGCCTAACAACCTGTTCCTAATAAGAGGCCAGTGTGCTGGGTTCTGATTTGTATTGTTTAGAGTTGGTTTTCTCTTGCTATAATCCTTATAGTAACATGATACTCATCATTCATTAGTCAATGTTTTCTATTCTTATCTTTTTTGGCAGTTTTAAATAATTGAATCTGAGAGTAAGTATAAGTCCTCAGCCAGGCCTTCTGCAGAGTTGATTATCTGTTTAAATCGGGTTCCTTTGTGTCTAGGAGACATATGTTTGGTGCTCCAGGTGAGCCTTTCTGTGCCAAACATAGCTCTTGGCTTCTTTGCTGCACAGATCAACGAGTTGTTGAGTTTTAGAATCATAGACCTTCATTTCTATGTTGCAATATGAGCAGTGGAATTGATCACATGGGTCACAGCCATTGGGTGGTATGTTTTTGACTTGAGTCCTAATTGCTTCTTGTGTGCCCCATAATGGGGACTAACTAACAACTTGCATTTATAATGGGTGCTTTTGAATGATAATATTGTATCCAAACCTTGGGCATGTGTTCCAGTCTGCTTTGGACAATTATGCAAGAATTATTGACCATTAATGTGGGCAAAGGCATCTTCATCTGTCATAACAAACCAGCCTTATGATATTTAGGCAACATAGGTTGGGGTTAGACTGATTTTATGAATCGTGCCTTAAATCTGTAATAGTAACCATGGTATTCTCACCTGTGAAACTGTAACATTATTAAAATATATTCCATGTTTTTATTTAATAGGCAAGGCAGTGCTCCTTTCCTCCCACTGGTTTCAGGCATGAATAAAGCCTTTCTAATTATCCCTTTAAGATTTTTTTTTCCAGTTTGAGCTTTTGATCTTTCAGTTTATCCATTGACAGAGCTGTGTAGGCAGCAGGATTGTTAGTTACTGTGTTTAAATTTCACGCCCCATGATATCAGATGTACCAATATCAAGCAGCCGTCAGCAGTCGGCATCATTGCTTCTAAACTGATTTTAATTCAGCCTAACAGAGCTCATTTCATTCTGCCTACCCGGTGTGTGCGAGTCTTTTCCTAGCCAGCTGCATGTTCCATTCTACACAATGACATTAGTGCCTTTTTCCCTGGATCTGTCAGAAAGCAACCTGTTATGTTCTGATTACCACCTGCCTCATGTCTTTGCATTCAGCTTCAATGGTTAACAATTCCGAAGATCTCTGTTTATTTAAATGCACTATTTGCTAATTCTCTAACAACTGCAGGCATTTCAGTAGGCTGATAGCAGGCATACATGTATTAGTGTAGCAAACACATCCATATAACTGTATAATAAAACTAGCACCCAACTAGTGTTTGACCTATATTCTTCCAGCTCAGCGCTATCAGAGCTTATTCAGGAACAATTGCAGGAAATGGAATTAATTACACGTAACCTTGATTGGAGAACTACCGTTGGAAGTAGGATTGCAAATTTAGGCATATGTTTATAAAGCTGATCAAACAAACGCTATTATAATGTAATTTTCATCAGCACTTAATGCGACAGTACCCAGTGTAAAATTGTGCATATTTATGAAGCTGTGTAGTACTTTATGAAAATGTAGTGAAGAGTCTTAAAACCTGGTGGTAGCTTGACAAAAGCAGCATTGAGTTTTGTGTTTTCCTTTATTTTGCACAGCATTTTCAGGTCAGACATTTTTGTCTGTTTGAATATCCCATTGACTTTGGTAGTCTTTGAGTTAGTTTGGCGTAAAGAAAACGACACACACTTTAATACTCATATAAATTAGTTCCTGATGTATTATTTCGGTAATTGTGATTTATTATATTAATTCACATGTAAGTTCAACACTGGGAATATTTAAATATAGCATTTATTTTGCACCAACTTTTGTACTTTATTTGGTAAAATATTTTACATGTTTTTATACATCTGCCAGTAAAAGTTCTAAGATGTACCCCAATAAGGTTTAACCAAAAGGATTTACTGGGGCAATAAATGCTACCTGCTGGTTGGATGCTGTAGAGCAATATAAGCATCTAAAAGGTCCTGGGGGTGCCAAATATGGGCTGTGATTGGCCATTTGGTAGCCCCTATATAGACTGCCAGCCTACAGGAGACTTGGTTTGGCATTACACATGGATTTTATGCAACCAAAACTTGCCTCCAAGCCTGGAATTAAAATAGAAGCACCTACTTTAAGGCCACTGATAGCAACATCCAAGGGGTTGGAAAGCAAAATGTTGCTCATGAGCCATTGGTTGGAGAAAACTGTTCTAGAGGTAGCAAAAACATCACCATTTTCTACACAGAATAAGACTACATATACATATATTTCAGATCAGTGGCGATCTCTAGTTTCAGAGCTGTGACCCACTGTGATTTCATATGTTGAAATGTTATCGCTACAAAGAGCTCTTATTTAAAGAATTTATTTAGACTGGAAGCTCATGTGTGTACTGCCAAAACACTATGTCAAGTAATTCTATAATTGCATGTTTAAAATAATTCAGTGAAATTACAAAAAATGGGCACGATTTCTTTAAATATAGGTGGAATAACAATAGTTTGTCTTTATTCATTGTAATGCTGTTGAGTTGAGAAGTGCTAAATATCAACTTTGGTTAAATTGAAAAGCAACACATTTTGTCAAGGTCGGCTTTTATAGATCTTTCGTTTTCTCCAGAGGAATTAAACCCAATTAAATTATAATGTTTTGTCTCAGGAAAATTGGTTAAGAACATTTGTTTAAATCTCGATGTAAAAATAATTTCATCTCCTCCAGCTCCCCCTGGCAATGCAGAAGAATGAATTATATCAGCAAATGTACTCTTCTTAAGATGTTAGTTTGTGTGTTTATGTAGGGGAAGGCTGATCACTAGGCCACATATCTGACCAGAAGTAGTAACACCAGGGACATTAACTGCTGACTGGGTTGCTGGATTTTTCTTTTTGTTGATTTATATTTAATGTTGGCTTTGCAATATTTAATGAAGAATGCGCAGCAGGCAATCCTGGGTGCAAAAAAAACGTGTTTTTTTTAACCATATTCTTAGAAGTTGCCCCTAGGCCCTAAAGATGTAGCGATATCCTTTAATATACACAAATTATTCAGTTTAGAGTTTTTTTACCAATGTTTTTCCCCCCCCCCTTGTTTCCTAATTTACATATGCAAATTCGGGTTCTAATTTGGTTCGGTACTTGGCCAAATCTTTGACAAAGGATTTGACACAATCCTAAAATAGTCGATTTGGTGCATCCCTAATTATTATTTATCGCAGTTAATTCTACTTATAATTCCTTGTTTACCAGAGTGAAGTATACAGAAGTTTGAACTAGAGGTATGTGATCTGTTATCTGGAAACCCGTTATCCAGAAAGTTCCAAATTGCGGCAGGGCCATGTCCCATAGACTCAATTTTAATCCTTTGCCTCTGTGATAATAATCCTTTCCCTCTATTATATAATTAATCCTTATTGGTGGCAAAACAATCCTATTGATTTTATTTCGTGTTTAAATGGTTTTATAGTTGACTTAAGGTTTGAAGATCCAAATTACTGACAGATCCTTTTTCTGGAAAACCTGAGGTCTTGAACATTCTAGATAACAGGTCCCATATCTGTATAATGTTATGAAGTAGCTAATTGACTTTGAGAATATACTATCTCTTCCCAGATGGTTGTAAAACAGAAACTATGTTCATTAGGTACAGAATATAAAGTATGTTACTGGTTTATTAGGAGAGTCTTCAAGTATTCTGCAATGAAAAATTAGCTTTCATTTTACTACTAGGTATTACATTAATGAAATGATCTCCCTTTCAGTATATACTAACATAGTTGTCTTTCCAGCAGTTTCATCACCACTATCAATTTGAAGCTCTGCTTTAATGAGACAATGTATTGAGTAGATTCAGAATGACGTTGTTAATGACTGAGCTTGATAGTGGTGCTCCCTGCCAGTGGAAACCTATTGTAATTTGCAGTATTCATGTCTCCCCCATGGCGCTTCTGTACAAAGTAGTTGCAGTGTACCCATAGCACCAACCAGAAATGATCCACCTGTAATGCAGCACAATTTTATTCATCTGTATGTGTAACACATTACAGTCCCTTGGTGCAATTAGTACAGGTATGGGACCTGTGATCCTGAATGCTTTTGGTAATTTGGATTTTCATACCTTAAGTCTACTAGAAAGTCATTTAAACATTAAATAAACCCAATAGGCTGGTTTTGCTTCCAATGAGGATAAAATAATATCTAGTTTGGATCAAGTACAAGGTACTGTTTTATTATTACAGAGAAAAAGGAAATAGTTTTTAAAATTATTTAAAATTATTTAAATTATTTAAATTATTTGGATAAAAATGAAGTCTATGGGAGACGGCCTTCCCATAATTCAGAGCTTTCTGGATAACAGGTTTCCAGATAACTGATCCCATACCTGTATATTTTATGGTAGTACAGGTATGGATCCTGTTATCTAGAGTTCTCGGGACCTGGGGTTTTCCAGAAAAGGGATCTTTCTCTATGGATCTGCATGTGATGCCCTTGAAAGCACAAATAAAGACTTTTTAAAGATAGAGTTTGGTGGTGCTGTTCAAAAATACCTGCTGTATGGATCTCCGTACCATACATCTACTAAAAATGTATTTCTAGGATTAATAGGATTATTTTCCTACAATAAGGATTAATTATAATTTAGTATATATCTTATATCAAGTAAATGCCACGGTTTTATTATTACAAAGAAAAAGGAAATTATTTTTAAAAATTATCTGGTTAAAGTGGAGTCTATGGGAAATGGTCTTCACATAATTCAGAACTTCCTGCATAATGGGTTTCTGGCTAAGAATCCCATACCTGTAATCACATCTGTATGCCTTTGGGTTTTCATTGGTTGTAAGGTGTTTTGCTGCCTTGATTTTTTCCCAAAAGCACCAACCTTGTTAAAGCATGATACTCATATATACCTAGATTTATCAGAATTGTAAAAATGTAGTGATTATTCCAATTTCAAGGCAATGGTGCATGAGAAGATTTTGTTCAAGAGGAAATCTGTTCTGAAAAAAATATATTTAATTTGTGTGTGCCTATTTTTCCGGCCTGCATATTGGATTATTTGGCTTTGCTCTGGAAGGCTGGCAGTCCTTTCTATAGTTTTATTTCAGACAGAACCCAAGAATTCTAGCATTCTAAATGACTAGTAACAAGTAATTGGGACTTTCCAAAGAGATTTGCTCTTGGTGGGGCTGTGAGTTAAAAAATCGGATGGAGCAAAAATCTAATTTTCATGTATGAAGTGTGGATATTTTTATAACAATACTAAAAATAAAATAAAAATAATATAAAAATAATATAAAAAATTGCTAATTTACTGAGGTCTGACATTTGCTTTGGTGTTCTGGAGTATTTTGTTACAGCTGCTCAGTGGCCATAGGAAGTCTTATATGTTGACACTTGGAGAACGGAAAGTACTGGCTGAAGGCAAACATGTCAGATGTATGATTTACCTTTAATAAGGGTTATTCATACTGTAGGTGACACTCCTAGGTTAGGTTAAAATTTAAAATGTAAACTTTTTTTGCGTGTACATTGGTCATGTATTGTCTGGACCCAACATTGGAGAAACTACCTGTACCTGCATATTTTGGCTTTGACTTTTCTTTTGTTTGTCTTTTACCAAGAACTCGATTTGTTCTCATTTTGATAGTAAAATAAAAAAGTCAACTGGGGCCATGTCTTACAGCAATATTACTGGATATCAAGTCAGGAAAAAGCTGTTAAATAAGATAATGAAGAATTCATCCCTTCTCAATTATAGTAGTAGAAAACTTCTAAAGAGGGAAGAATAATGTAAAATAACTGTTAATGGCAAAATATGCCGTGAATCAATGCCATTTAAACCCACGACGACCTTGAGACAGAATAATCAGGTTGGTTTCATTGAACATCAAAGAACAAGAAAATGAAATAGCTTGTAACATTGACCTATCACTGACTGTAGAGAAGGCTATAAATTAAAGTAAGTTTGCAGCTGACAAACTCTACAAAAAGGATGCATGATAAAAGGCACTCAGAGAGCACAAAACTGAGGCATGAAATGTCATTTTTTTTCCATAGCACATTGAAATGCTCAGTCATTCTTTGCTATTTAGTTGAAGAAATACACATGCTATTTACAGACAAGTTAAAATAGACAAATCCTTTCAATAGCAGTTTCATTATTATTTTCTGTGTAATCAATGCTCATCTTTAAACTGCTGTCGGGGGATTTCATTTTTATAAAGCCCAGAGTTCACAGAATACAAGAATAACTTAATATCATAAAAGGAAAAGGAGCTAATCTGTACACTATTAAAGGGAAACTATTCAAGCAGATTTTTTTTGGCCATTTGACAGAGATGGTTCCTTTGCCCTACATAGAAAATAAGCACTTTGTTTGATTATGTTTTATCACCTCTAGTAAGTGAGGAACAAAAGCTAAGTATAATAAGTATTTTCTTATTTGAAGGAGTTACCGTAGCGGTGAATGAGAGATCACCAAAAGAGTGTAGGAAGCATAGGATAAATATATAAAATAAATAATGAAGTTCAGCAGAAAAGTTGCTTAGAAAATGTCTGTCTGTAAAGGTGAGGGTCCCCTTTAAGCATGCCTTTTACTAGAATAAACTTCCCAAACTATATTTGTCAATCTTTTGTTTAAAGGGGATGTGAAGGCAAAATTAATACAGGTATAAGTTCCATTATCCAGAAAGCTCCAAATTACATGAAGGCCTTCTCCCATAGACTCCATTATCATTAAAATAATTATAATTTTTTGTTATTTGCTTTTCTCTGTAATAATACAACAGTACCTTGAACTTGATCCCAATTAAGATTTAAATTATCCTTACTAGAGGGAAAATAATCATATCAAGTTTAATTCATTTAATTATTTTTTGGATGATGATCCAAATTATGGAAAGATCCCTTATCCAGAAAACCCCTGGTCCCGAGCATTCTAGGTAACTGTAATTGCTAAACATTCTATATGCCACTTGCAAAAATTTTGATTGGAACCTTTCTCATGTTGACCTTGAGAAAGGTCCCAATTGGGACCGAAACGTTATGATGGCTATACATGCTTCACTAAATACACTTTTTTATTTAAAAAAAAATAAAAAATACTGACTGAAAATTAGCTAGCATTTGAATGGCTGAAAAATTATGTAGGCAATAGCTCAGCAGATCAGCTGGGGGATTTGTTCTACAAACAGGTAGAATACATTTCAATCAGTATATACTGTATGGCAAAATTGTTCTATATGGCATAAAGAATGTGTTTAGCAATTATTAATATTGCCTTTACATCACCTTTAACAGAGAAGGAGCATTGATTCTATGTTTGTTTGCTGTTCTGAATTCATGGAGTGAATTCATAAAGTAAAAAGTACCAAGTCCGTGATATATAAATCTATAATCTATTTTGGTGCCCTTCAACTCTGGCAATAAGTTTAAACACAAATTCTGAAATTTGCTAACTTACATTTTACATTTCTAAACCTATCTTTTCTACAAATATACTAAGCATAGATTTGTCTCACATGGATAACCTAGGTTTGCATTCCAGTTCTTGTCAGCTGCCATATTTTTGTTTTTATTTCTTAAAATACATTTTTTTGAAGCCCTCTTTGTATAAGTATTCTAATTTAGTTTGGTTCTAGACGTTTACATGGGGATTCTAGAACCTTGATTATTTTTTATTAGACTTTAAGTTGTTGCTTTAAAGGGGTACTTATTGCCATGATCCAGTTTTGACCAAGCTTTAGAGGTGTCCTCTCCCCCCCTCTGGTATAAAGAGGTGTTACAAAAGGCAATCCCAAAACCCAGATGTGGGGGGTTGGTAACTGGATTCTGGTCCAGACACGTGCATTTGCCTATAAAAGCCAACATTGGCTTTGGGCCAGGCCTTCAGCTAGTTGGGTGCTGCCAGCTGTTACTGCACCAGAAACCAGAGGCTTCCATTAGGACAAATAAGGGAGCTATGAAGTATAAGGGAAGTATGAAATGTGCACCAGGATATGGACCAGGTTAGAAACAAATAAACTACAAAAGACAAAATCACGAGACAAAGCCACAAACAAGACCAGATCAAGGTCAAAAACCTGTAGATCAAATACAAAGGACTTGACCAAGGAATGGTAAGAATCTAAAACTGTTATACTAATCAGGAGAGAGGAGACAAGATTCCAAGCACCAAGATTCAAGAACATCCCCATAATGGGCAGGGAATGAGTTAAGAAAATATCATCAATATCATAATTTCACTATTGTCTCCATGACAACTTTGGATGTTTTAGATGTTCAATAAAGGTGGAAAATAATTAAGTGTAAAATTTACTTTCTCAAAGTAATGTAGGAGTAGTTGCCTTTCAGTAATAGTATGTATGTTTTCTCTGGCACTTTACAGGACTCACATAACATAGCATGTGTTATTTTGCAAAGTCGTCTTATGCAGAGTTTATAAAGTCATAGTATATTCTCTTGTGTACTTGCAAAGTTTTCTCTAATTGTTAATACATAGACAAATTCATTGTCTTAACATTTACGATTTCTTTGTTCCATAGCAAAGCTGGTGCCAGAGACAACTTTCTCTCCTTTAGAGTCTCAAGTTGGACCTGCAGTAAGTATGATGTTAGAGTTTTATATCATAGCAAGGTCTTCTGCTGGTTCAATTTGGTATTTGCTGTGAATTAACAAGAAATAGGGTCCACTTACATGAATGACAAATTGTTTGTGTAGTTGCCTGACCAAGGCAGTGATTGTGGTATGAATATTTATGCACGAGTTTACTAAATTAAAGGTAAAGGCAAACTTTAAAAACATTATACTCTATAGGGGGAAAATAATATTGGTCGCTAACGGAAAAAAACGTTTGCAATTCTTTCGTAATGCGAATACATGTTCGCAAAGTGAAGAATTTTTGCCTTTGCCCCTCATGTGACAGTAGGATAGAGATTGCGAATGTTAAACTTTGCAATAGTGTGCAGTGAATATAATAAAAGTTCGCAATTGCAAACCAATTTTTTTGCGACAATATATTAAAAAGCATATATTAAAAAGGTTTGCAATGCGCAATTAAGCCTAATGAAGAATATTACATTGCCAAATGCAAATTTTTATTGTAAAGTTTTGCACTTTGCGAATTTTTTGAAATTTCCCCTATGAACTTTATAAACATAGTGGAAGGGAGAATATTTTTTTTTAAACAAACATACAATCTAGAATTCTCTAGTGAGCACAAGATTAAAGGGAGGGTTCACCTTTAAGTTAACTTTGTTTGGTACAGAATGGCCAATTCCAAGCAATTGGTCTTCATTGTTTATTTTTTTTTTTTTATAGTCTTTCAATTATTTGTCTTTTTCTTCTGACTCTTTCCAGCTTTCACCTGGGGTCATTGACCCCATCTAAAAACAAATGCTCTATAAGGCTTCAAATGTATTGTTATGGCTACTTGTTATTACTGTACATATCTTTCTTTTCAGGCCCTCTCCTGTTTAAATTCTAGTCTCTTATCTAAATCAATGTATGGTTGAGTAATTTAGACCCTAGCGACCAATTTGCTGAAATTGCAAACTGGAGAGCTGCTGCATAAAAAGCTAAATAAATTAAAAACCACAAAAAAGTAAAACCAATGGCAAGTTGTGTCTTTACTTCATGCAAAAAATTAACTCAAAGGTGAGCAACCCATTTAAAAGAGTCCTTGCTCACTTCTGCAACACAGGTGGGAGAGTGGCATACTGTATTCTACTTATAATTTAATACTCTCAAGAAACTGGTATAGAAAACTTTTACAGTAAAATTGACAAGTAAACATATACTACATAGTTGGGTTTTATTTGCCCAAATTTTAAAATATATTTAAATGCTAGGGAATGTTAAGAAAACCGTAATTTACAGGAATTGAACATTCTGACACTTTAAATAGTACATTTTCTTGTCTTTTTCTTGTTTTTCGCTATTTAGTTGTCGATATCCCAGCTGACGACATCTCCTCGTTATCCAGCAATAAGCCATTCTTCTAAAACAGCAATGCAGTACATCCCGAGTCAACTCCTTCCTTCACCGATGGCCTACCAGCTTTCTCATGCTGTAAGTGAATGCCAAAATTGGCAAAATCGCCTGTCAAAAACATTAGGGCACATTTATAGAATGACTTAAGATTTGTTTACACATAGAAAAGCACCCCCACCAAATCTGCCTTAAGGTTATTCCATGAATTTACCTTCTATTCTTTAAAGAAGTGCTTCCCTATATTACAGTTTGGTGTTTCAGGTTGGAACATCCTTTGCAGATAAAGAGATGACTGGTATTTTTTTAATATGAGATTTCTTTGACGATAAAACATTAGAATAATGTCACATGTTACACTCTTAGGTGTTTTTTCTAAGTTCTTTGAAGGGGTGTTTCTATATTAAGTGGCATATTAAAGAATCTTACCAAACTGGAATATATATTTAAGTAAATCTTGCCCTTTTACATATCTTGCCTTGAACCCCCATTTCATGATGGTCTGTGTGCTGCCTCAGAGATCACCTGACCAGAAATATTACAACTCTAACTGTAACAGGAAGAAGTGTTGAAGCAAAAGACAGAACTCTGTCTGTTAATTGGCTCATGTGACCTAAGAAGTATAGTTTGTTTGGTATGTTTGTGTGCACAGTGAATCGTAAGATCCCAGGGGGCGGCCCTTATTTTTTTAAAATGACAATTTTCTATTTATGATTACCCAATGGCACATGCTACTAGAAAAGTATATTATTATGAAAATGGTTTATTTACATGAAGCAGGGTTTAACATATGAGCTGTTTTATGCAATATCTTTTTATAGAGACCTACATTGTTGGGGGGTATGGTTTTCCTTTAAAGCAGTTCTCTAAGAGGACAACAGAGAGTCTGATACCCATGCTTGGGCTTCTAAAAAAAACAAGGTTGGCATAATGCCTTAAATCATTCTGTGTAATATTGCCTTTGTAGTTGTTTTTTTCTGCCTTAAGAGATGTACCTGACTCTTCTCACTTATTGAAGCAATTCCTCCATGCATTTCATGCTCTGAGTCCTGAAAACCATGGACCCTGCACCTAGTTTACACGTTCCTTTCATTTCCAACATTGCTGCAGCAGCAGAGTGAGGCAGAAAAGTGAGCTAAAAAAGAAAAAAACAGAACAATCTGCTTTTAAAATATGCATTCTTTGAAAACTGTGTTTCTTATGTAATGGAAAACTATATAGCACTGCTTAAACTTGCATATAAAATAGGTTTTAATTAAAAGAAAAATATATGCGAAGGTGGTACCTCTTTAAGGACAGAAATCGGGGACATGACTTTGGCAGAGTAGACGGCCAGTGTCTTTCCTAAGGGACTTTTGACAGTTTTTGAAGATAAGCGATGCAACCTGCTCCCAGGTGAATTAAGCTGATTTACATAGGGAGATAATATTGGATGGCTGCCTCAGATACTTAATGTATGACCTACTTTTGGTAACGCTCTAAATTATATACAGAATCATTTAAATTATTCTGTCCTTTCCATTTTCTTTTTACATGCATTATTTTTATTACCAGACAGAAGTGACTTCAGCAGAGGTGCTTAGCATATGAAAACTCATATTAACAAATTAAGAAGACTTTTTTTTCTATTTCCGATGGAAGTTCTTAGTAACCTTCTTTATATTAAAATGCTAGCAGGTGATACATTTATGCCTCTCCAGAGTATACTGAATAATAAGAACAAAGCTTTCAGCCTCTTGACCTTCACTTTTTCTCTTTGATATATGGGCATAGAATGTTTTTAACACTTTGGGGCTGATTTATCAACGGTTGTGAACTTGAATTAACAAAAAGAAAGATTCTTCTGTAGCTTAAGAAATTTAAAGTTCATCAAATATTCTTATTTTACCAGCATTTTCTCTCTGAAACCTTTTTGGAGTTCAAAAGTTCTGAAATCCTTTTACACAAATGGGAACATCACCGTTGGTTTGAATTACAAATCTAAATAAATCTAAATATATCTGTCACTTCAAAGTTTCTGGAGCATATTTGAGTTGCATTTCCATAGAAATCTGTGGAAAGCTTTCACAATTTGAGAAGAATTTTGACACAGGATACATAAATACAAGTGAGAAACTGAATTTAGAATTCTCACTGGTGAGATCAGGTGATAAAAATTGAGAATTTTTTAAAAAAAATTTGCACTGTTTACTTTTAAAGACAATAATAAAAATAAATCCATTATAATTAGTTTATCATGTTTAATCACAGTTTATTTTATATATGTGATGCTGAGTTGGATTAGAGAAAAAATATGTAGCTCACTAGGAAGAAATTCTTTAGTTTAACCTCATTTAGGATGGCAGGAGAAGCCTTTTCTAAGGATCATGTGAGGTTACTCAAAAGCATTTGGTTTAATTATAGATAACTCACATAAATCAATGAGAGTGGCATGCTTTTCATTTAACTTAATGGAATTGTATATTTGTATAAGAACACATTCCCAGCACAGGAAATGGGATTTTATAAAAATCTAAAACAAGTTTTTAAATAGAACTTGTGAGCATTACATATTTATGAATCTAGTAGGACAGGGAGCTATATTAAAGGGGTTGTTCACATTTAAATTAACTTTTAGTATGGTGTAGAGGGTGATATTCTGAGACAATTTGCATTTGGTTTTCATTTTTTATTATTTGTGGTTTTTGAGTTATTTAGCTGTTTATTCAGCAGCTCTCTGGTTTGCAGTTTCAGCCATCTGGTTGCTAGGGCCCACATTACCCTAGCAAACATTCATGGATATGAATAAAAGACTGGAAAATGAATAGGAAAGGCCTGAACAGAAAGACAAGTAATAAAATGTAGCATTAATAATACACTTGAGCCTTACAGAGCATTTTTTTCAGATGGGGTCAGTGACCCCCATGTGAAACCTGGAAAGAGTCGGAAGAAGAAGGCAAATAATTCATATACTAAGAAAAAAAAATTGTAAAAAAGAAAAACTGAAATCCAATTGAAAAGTTGCTTAGAATTGACCATTCTGTAACATACAAAAGGTTAACTTAAAGGTGAACCACCCCTTTAATGCTACCATTTCAACTAAAATGTTAGAGTTGTTATATAATACGGTATATATTATTACAACCTGACATGGCACAAACCTCTTTTAAAATGCCACAACAAAAAAGGGTTGACTCATTAATGTAAAATAAGCTATACATGTCTTGCCACAAAATTGTAGACTGTTGCACTGTTTTATGCAATATCATAGTTCTGATTTATGGAAGAAACTTTAATCAATTGTCAAGTCCAGGGAACATTATAGGGTACTGAGCCAGGGAAATATATGATATCAAAATCAATCACTTACTGAGTAATTCATGGATAATTGTGTATACTCAGTCACAGGGGCGATTCTAGCCCCTCCGCCGCCTGCTGTTGCTGCCCCCCCCCTGGAAATTCGCTCTTAAAGTACCAGGAGCAGCATTTTTGCCGCCCCCTGGTACCTAGTGGGGTGCTGCCGCTGAGGCGACAGCCTCAACTCGCCTCATTGGCGAAGCACCCCTGCTCAGTCGCCTCCATGTGAATGTCGTTCTATCTAGGGATGCACCGAATCCACTTTTTTGGATTCGGCCGAACCCTCGAATCCTTCACGAAAGATTCGGCTGAATACCGAATCCGAAGGGGAAAACATTTTTTACTTCCTTGTTTTCTGACAAAAAGTCACGCAATTTCCCTCCCCACCCCTAATTTGCAAATTAGGATTTGGATTCGATTCAGCCGAATCCTGCTGAAAAAGGCAGACTCCTGGATTCGGTGCATTCTTAGTTCTATCCCTATTGTTAAATCATCAATATAGTTTGCAATAATAAATGTTCTAAAACTGGTAAACATTTCTCAAACTTTTCCACTTCGTGAGTAGAAATTACATTTTCCTGTCTGACAGTAGTGGCCTGTAGATGGCCTTTATCAGATATTTCAAAGGGTGCAAAAGATGTTGGTGTTTTTTTTTTTAATCTGGTTAAATTTCTCAGGCTTGCTGCCTAAATCCTAAAAAAAATAAAAGCTTGCCAGGTTTTAGGTATTTTGTTTTAGCAAAATATGGGAGTTTTACCTGCTCATTAAAAAAGCTATTTTTCCCGGGGTTATTTGAATTACAGGACTTTATTCCCTGTTCACACCCCTTTATAAGTTGTTTGTAGTAGACTGTAAAACATTTTATTTAATATAAACACAAGGTGAAACACTGATATTTGTAACTTATGCTCCGTAGGAAGAGCCTGCTACTGAAATCTATTTATCTAGAAACTTGACTGCATTTGGCTTGTCAGTGCACAAAAATGTATACTTCCGCTCAAAAACCTATCCTTTTTGTGCACTAACTTTCCAATGGCGTTCCTGTCGGTCCACAGTCATGTCAAGGCTGCCTTGCAAGGAAACTTCAGGCAACTGTGCTATTGCCCTAAAGAAGATTTTCTTGAGAAAATCAAAGCAAATATTAGCCAGGATATACAACTTAGATTTTACCTTTTCTTTTCTAAGGCCCAACTACAATAGCATAAGTTGCCTGCAAAAACACTGACATTTTGGGAAAATGAGATTTTCTTTGCCTTGACATAGTATTTAACAGACCAGAAAGGATGGAATGTTGAAGATGATTGTGCTGTGACTTCTGAAAATAGCTTATGCTCTCTGTCTTATCAAACATGTAAACAGAGGCTGGAATATAAGAAATCATATAGCTGACTGCCAGTGTCCTTAACCACCCTATGTAACCTTTGGTTTTAACGATTCACAAACTCGGCTGCCACAATCAAGAATTAGGGGTCACCGCCCTGAGAAAGTACTGGCTTGAAGCCAATAGTCTGAGCTCATGTAAACCATTGCTATTCTGTCTCTGCATTTTATTCTTTTTTACGTAAATGAACAGTGAGAATGACTGGCATCTGGCAGTGTTCAGTGTGAAGTCTGGGATCAGTGCATACTATGGATGTAAAATAACAATGGCGTTTTCGCTCAAAGGTTACACAGTCACTGGCTGCTCTTATCTTCCCGTAATAAGCCCTCTTCCATCTTATGCAGCAGACTAACCTCATAGAAGCTGCAGTGTCAGGGTCATTTACTAACTCTGGTCAGATTTGCATCTAGGCAATAACTCCTAGCAACCAGTGTGCTTTATTTAGATGGCTGCAGGAAGAAACATTGGGAATGGTTGCATGGGTTACTGCACTACTGAAAATTGGCACAACACTGAAAAAATATCGTATGATGACATTGTAAATTTTAAAGGGATACTGTCATGGGAAAATTATTTTTTTTCAAAATGAATCAGTTAATAGTGCTGCCCCAGCAGAATTATGCACTGAAATCCATTTCTCAAAATAGCAAACAGATTTTTTTATATTCAATTTTGAAATCTGACATGGGGCTAGACATATTGTCAATTTCCCAGCTGCCCCAAGTCATGTGACTTGTGCGCTGATAAACTTCAATCACTCTTTACTGCTGTACTGTAAGTTGAAGTGATATCACCCCCCCCATCCCTTCCCCCCCCAGCAGCCAAACAAAAGAACAATGGGAAGGTAACCAGATAGCAGCTCCCTAACACAAGATAACAGCTGCCTGGTAGATCTAAGAACACCACTCAATAGTAAAAACCCATGTCCCACTGAGACACATTCAGGCACAAGTCACATGACCAAGGGCAGCTGGGAAATTGACAACATGTCTAGCCCCATGTCAGATTTCAAAATTGAATATAAAAAAATCTGTTTGCTCTTTTGAGAAATGGATTTCAGTGCAGAAGTCTGCTGGAGTAGCACTATTAACTGATGCGTTTTGATGATGATACGTATCACTACGTATTTTGTGTTGGTTACCTGCACTTTCTAAAATATATTGTTACATTGCAGTATCTAAGGTAAAAGTAATTTTGTATGTACGTTTATCCTAAACTTCCCTGTGTATTTATTTATATTTTGAATGAAGTCGTACAAAAGAAAAGTGCAGTCGCACCCCATAATTGTGTGTGGTTAACTTCACATGACGCACTTATTATAGTTTAACATTTAGTTAGCTAAATTAGTTAGTTAATTCTAATAAGATGTCTCCCCAGAAAGCAATTAGCAATTTAAAAGCTAACCAATTTTTAATGCCGCGTGCGTTCGTAGATTAGTTTTCCAACATGAATAATTGACTAAACCTTGTTTTCTCATTTAAAAAAAACCAAAAACATAAACATACTTGCTATGTATTTGTCATAGTCCATAAAGTGAATTTGGTAATAAGACAGCATAGTAGGTGTCAGGCTTTTTCATTAAAGCTCCCATTGTCTCTTGTAGTCATGCATACAGAGAAACATAAACTTTATGCATATATCTATTAGTGCTGTAGTCTTACCTTGGAAAGATGTTTTTTTTTTACAAGCACAAGTGCCATTTGCAAAGTGCAATTTTTGGTGCAAGTCGCTGTCATTTTTACCCTTAATTGCCTAAGGTGGAAATGCACTTGACACAATTGCCCTGAAATTAGGGGGCACATTTATCAAGGGTCGAATATCGAGGGTTAATTAACCCTCGAATTCGACCCTCAAAGTTAAATCCTTCAAATTCGAATATCGAATTAGAAGGATTTAGCGCAAATACTTCGATCGATCGAAGTAAAAATCGTTTGTTCGAACGATAAAATCCTTCGAATCGAACGATTCAAAGGATTTTAATCGATCGATCGAACGATTTTTCTTCGCTCAAAAAAAGATTAGCAAAGTGATGGGGAAGGTCCCCATAGGCTAACATTGTACCTTGGTAGCTTTATACTACCGAAGTATGTAGTCGAAGTTTTTTTTAAAGAGACTATCGAATAGTCTAATCGTTCGAATTGAAGTCGAAGGTTGTAGTAGCCTATTCGATGGTCGAAGTACCCAAAAAAATACTTTGAAATTCAAAGTTTTTTATATTCGAATCCTTCACTCGAGCTAAGTAAATGTGCCCCTAAGTGTTGAGATGTCGTTGTTTTTACCGTTTTGCCTCAAACATTGCCGGCTGATTCTTTAGATACAAACATACTGTGTCTATTGATGCAGGCCACTGTGGAAACTTTGGAGCCACTGCCAACTTGTAGTCCCAAAAAAATAATTTCATTTGAACAGGTTGATATTGTACTTCGCGCTAAAATTTGCAAGTGCAAGGGGCAGCTTTAGACGCAAGTCTACATGGCTTATCCATTCCAACAGAAGACAGAATTGAGCGAAATAGTCAATGCTGGACTACAGTTGTCAGGAACCAGAGGTTGCTTTTTGTACCATCAGGACCAATAGGGCCTGGTCCTAACATCAAGAGCAATGGAAAACATAATTGGTATTTTTGGAGCTTATGTATTAGAAGTTTGGCCTCAGCTCAAAGATCTCATCATCCTGCCTGTGCTGGTACAATCATCATAGTCTTCCCCTTCTTATCTTTTACTTTATTTTGTGTTCTCATTTTCTATATGACATGGGGCTCATTTATCAACACTGGGCAAATTTGCCCATGGGCAGTAACCCATGGCAACCAATCAGATTGCTGCATTCATTGTTCTACTTGCAGCTGGTTTAAAAAAGCTAATCACAGATTGGTTGCTATAGGTAACTGCCCATGGGCAAATTTGCCCAGTGTTGATAAATGAGCCCCATCGTGTGTTCCCTTCTTTCCTTACTTTATTGTCCCTCCTCTATCTCTTTTATCCTCTTCCCCTTTTTGCTTCTCTACCAATCTGCTGTGCTACCTTTTTCCCTTCATTCTTCAGCACCATTTTGCTTTTGCCTCATACGCATTCACCCACATTTCTTCTGCACTTTCTCTTCTGGTTGAACAGAAGTTGGACTGGGCACTACAGATACAGTGTGCATTGGGATTGGAATGCATTTGCTTTAACTTTGACCTGCAGAGAGGCCAGTGCCACCATGTTCTGTATCTACAGAAGAGTGCAGTCCTACCATCTACTGGCAAATGTTTTCCAATACAAGTAGCAAGTTAGAGCCGTGCTTTTAAGAAAATCACTTAAAATTAAGAGGCTTATTTATCAAAGGTCAAATTTTAGGGGGTTGTGAGCTTTTTTAAACCTCGAATGAACTTACAACTGGAATGGTTTCTAATTTAAGAAAAAAACTTGAATGTAAAAAACTGGAATCAGTGAATCCAGGGTTAACAATCCGAAAACTTGAATTGATCAAGTTTTCGTGAAAAAAAAAACCTCGTATTTATTGCGTTTTAGATTGTTAAACCACCAAAAAAAAATTGGTGGTTTAACTGGTGGTCTACATGACCTTAACAGGTATACATGGTATATTTTTGGAGTCAAAATTAAAGTTTTTTAAAAAAACCTCATTTTTCCAGTTTTTTTTTTAACCTGAAAATTAGAGTTTTGACTGAAAAATACCCTAGAAAATGAACCTTTAATAAATCTTCCCCATAATATATATATTTTTTGTATAGTCTTTATTTTTCAGTTTAAATGATTTTGTTAACAAAATGACATATTGTAATTAGATGGTTATATATTGCGGAGGGGTATAACATTGCATTTGAAAGCCACAATTGATTAAAACAGCTGCATTTCACATCAGTGTGTTCAGGTAAAAAATACAAAAAACAGAAACAATAGCATAAGCAGTGGGGAAAATATTTAACAGGGAAGGGAAATATGTGTAGAAGCTCTTGACTGAGATATTCAATTGAAGCACTATAATCAGGTATGTGGGGTCCCAGCCTATCTATTTAGGGTTGGAAATTAATATTGCTTGACAAAGCGTTGAATGATCAGATATACCTCTGTACTTATCAGATTATTTAAAAAGTGTACATGCTGGCTATGTGTCCCCACTAACTACCATTTTTTTTAAAAATGATCTGCAAATATGGGATACAATCTTGATCATGCATGACTGTATTGCCAAGTGCACTTTTAGGCTCAGGACTGCAGGAAAGGAATAAACACCAGCACACTATGGCCTATAAAACACTTACTACTTTCCAAAACAAAAAGGCTACCTGCAAATAATGCTATGCAATACAAAATATTAAATTTACGTAAGTGAGTAAAACTCTTAAAACATGTGTTCTTAGCTTTATTTTGGTGGTGAAGTTTAACAGAGGTTCCTGGAGAACCACTGACTGTACATGAAGGTAGAACCATGGGGGCCTTGTCGAATAGCCCCACGTTCAAACATGATTAATTGTCTGAGTATGTTCAAAGTCCTAGGTGAGCAGCTTCTTTTCTTGCACATCCATGTACAAGGTGTAATCCTCCAGGCTCATTTCTGGGATACTTTGTGACAAGCAAGCATCACTACCCAAACAAGCTAAATCTATGTTTCCTTGTGACCAGTTAGGACATTTTAAGTGCAGCTGTCTTAATTGCTTGCACACAATGCCAGCAATTCAAAATATATTCTCTCACATCTGAATAACTAAGTCTTTGTCACGGGGGAACCCACTCTTCAGCCTTCAGCTTTTATTTAAACTGTTTTAAAGTGTACCTATTGTTATAAGTAATGTATTGTTATAGTAAGTTCACATTTTACAGTAGAAAGGGATATCTCTTGTGTTTTGTGGAGCACAAATATGTTTCCCTTGTCCTATTAAAGTCAAGGCGCTAAAGGAAAACCAAAATGCTAAACAGTCCTAACAACCTAATTGTAAATTGTAAACAGCTGGCCATTGAAGGTATAATTACAGTATGTTTGTTGCCCTAAAAGCCTATTTCTCATATAAAATGTATTACCTTGACCCCTACATATTTTTGCATATTCAATGTACAATAGAGAACTTTGCGGTATGTTTTTTTAGACCCACGCCAAACGCTCCCACATTGTTTGCTGGACCAACCAGAAGTCATGTCACACAAACCGGTAGTGACATCACGTCCATAAATTTTTACATTGTAATGCATATAACTATGTTTCCCCCCTTGGATGGCCGCCTGAAGCCCGCACCACTGCAGTTTAAGGGTACCACCTGCATGGTGGGGAAATAGTATAATCCGGCTAAATCCAGGTCACTTTACAGGTATTCCGCAGGTATCTGACCCATTGCAGGACTCTAGTGTATAATATTTCTGGATTAAACATTCATACTGACTAGCCAATGAGAAAGCTGTATGAAGCTTAATGACAAATGTGCAACTGAGCAGTTTGGGATTCCAGTGATTGTAGTTATGTTGTGTTAGTCATTGCTGAGCTATATGCAAGGGTTGGATTAGCTTCTTCCTCCACATGCTGTAAATAATGTTGGTATTATACTTTGCAAGCACACATTAACCAAAAAGCTCTCCATCTCAAAACAGATTCTGCTGGAAAGAACACCACAGGCATCCCTATAATATACAAAAAAGCAGACATTAAACTGATAATGCCATATCTAAAATCTCCAGCTTTACTTTCTTTTTTCCCTTTATGATTTACATTCTGCAGGAAGGTGAGCAAACTGGATTTTAAGAATATTAACTTGAAATTCTTTCAGAACACTTTGAAGGTGATAATACCTTGAAAGGGATAGATTTTGACATGTTAAGCCACACGAATAATTTAGGGAATAGTTATTCATTAGGAAGATTTTAACTTGAGCTTTAATAAAAGTATTTTAGGTTTGAGTGTGAAAGCTTATGCATGGATGTTTCATGGATGATGGTACTTCTGAAATGGAAAAATCCAACAGTTTTTCAGATGCCTTTGGGCCAGTGATTGGAACAATTCTATCAAAATAAAAGGCATATAAATGATAATTGTGTTTTAAAAGGAAAATAGGTGTTTGATAGGTGTTTTAAAAGGGAAACACTAGCATACCATACCAGAAGTTGAGTTTTCCTTTTGAAATAATGTCACATCTACCATTTATATGCCTTTTATTTTGATAACATATTTGTTCCAATCACTGGAAATTTGTCCAGAAAGTGAGTCTAGCTATGGAACATATCTAATGTCTTTACCATGTTTATGATGATGCTGGGTTTTCATCCGACAGTCGGATAAATGTAGTTCTTTCCTGCGATTTCTCCTTCTCCTGTTATCTTCACAACATCCGACATGTCGCATGCGTTTAGTCGCATGGCGACATGTCGGCAACGGGGCATCGTGGAGTTCCTCCCTAAATGGCATTAATTAAAGCCTCATATACAGTATATGTACTGGCAGAGTTTGCCTCCAGTGACACGTGGCGTTTGAATTTATATATGTGTGTGTATGTATATGTATATATATATATATATATATAGATAGATAGATATATATATATATATATATATATATATATATATATATATATATATATATATATATATATATATATATATATATATATATATATAGATAGATATATATAGTCCCAATATGTTCAGCACACCTTTAACCACATATGCAGTGAACCCGGTGCTACCTACTGTAACTTCATGCAAACATCCAAAAATGAATGTGCACATGGGGAGCCTTTGAAAATTAATTAAGAATCCATATCTTTATTTAAATATACAGGACCCCCTGTTTTTAATATATTTAAATAAAGATATGGATTCTTAATACATTTTTCAAAGGCTCCCCGTGTGCACCTTCATTTTTGGATGTGTGTGTGTATATGCTTGTTGTGCCAGCATTGCAAAATAGGCTGCAAGTTACTTTACACTTTTAGGTTAAATACTATTTTGTTCTTTTATTGAAGTATTGCCGATGTTCTGTTGCAGGAGCTTCCATATGCAAGCAGTATTACTCATCTTGAAGCCGATATGAGTGAAAGTCATCCAAACAATTCTAATGGGGAACATTTGCAAGAGCTTCTTTTTTCTCCAGTTCATGCTCCTATTGTTGCGATGGGGACTCAGACTGGGAGGTAAGAATGATTTGCACCAAAGCGAACTACAGCATATTTATGTATACTATTTATCTGTAAATGATTACCTTTTGGTGTCTGTTTTTATGTGCCACATTTATCAAGACTTTCTAGTACTATTTTAACAAAATATATACCTATGCTAAAAGGTTCTTTTATTCTGTTGTGTGTGTTTTAGGTCAAACTCAGACCTTATTTTTCTAAATGATGGGCTTATATAGAGTATAAAGAAAATGAAGCTGTGACAAAATGACTGTGTCTGTTTAAGATTAATTATGTGACACTTGAATGAAGAGAGTACAATTAAACTAGTGTCACATATAAGGTCACAGTTTAAATTTTAAGTTTTGCTAAATTCCAGATGATTAACTTAACTTCTTAAACTTGAGGCAGGGCAAGAATGGGGGGGGGGGGGCATTTTTATTCTTGTACTTTAAATGGACCTTTCCATAGTTCTGTGTGGCTTTACAGACACCTGTACTTGCTTGATCTTACCAGTTGATCCCATCCTAGATGCAGTATGACTGGCACAATGCCTCTGTTTAACCTGCTGCTTATTTATACAGACGTGGCATCCAGTGATACTGTATATGACTTGCTTAAATTATCTCTCATGTTAACACAGTAGCAGCACTTTGTGCTTCTTTTATTATTTATGGCAACTAACATCTATCATAATAGAAAACCATGTTGCTAAACACTATTCATATACATTCTTCTCAGTTCCACATCATAGCAAGCAAAGAAGATCATAACATTTCACTCCGGCATCACAGCAGACCTCCGAGCAATGGCAGCTGTTTGTACTTAATAGTCTTTCAAGTGGCATTTCCAGCTGTGCCAAAGGGGAGACGTACGTGTTTGTGCATATATACAGTATATATTTGTATAAATACACGCCCATACACACGTCAAATTATGTACAAGGAAGTCATGTGAGCCTTGAGCTGACTTGTTAGAGTCTTCGTTCTTTTGCTGAAACGGTTTAAAAATAGGATTTTTCGCCTCTGACAAATAGACCTGAAATGCAATATTAAGAGGTCTAATCACATCTGTTACAGTGATATAGATGATTAGCTTGCAAAGAGCTTCCTGATAAAGACCATTTTTAGCTTTTTGTAGAATGGACATTATTTCAAGGACAACAGTAAGATGAATTAACACAGAGCCGCACAGATTGCTCCTTTGATTAAAACCCATAAATGCGGAATTGTCACATGAAAGGATCTAGGAAGTCACATTTACACTGACATGGCAACAGAGAATACTGTCAGCAAACTGTGCCTAAAACCATCCTAGCTGAGCTAAGCTAACTTTAGAGCTATTACAAGCTTGAAGGGCTAGAATAATTTATTTTCAATATTAGGGGGAAATGTGTTTAGAAATTTTTAATGTAAAAGAATTTGAATAAAGATAAGATGAAAAAAAAAATGTATGTGAACAATAGTGTAAGCCAAATGCCAGATGGCATAAAAGACTATACTTGTGGCTTCTATATGGGGGCAGGAAGCAGTGGCATATCTAGAGTTTGGGGTCCCCCCCTGCAGACAATCAATGAAGCACATGTTGGCTAGCAGTCGTATACCATAAAACACTTACAAAAAAAACACAGAAAAAGAAAAAAAATTGAAATGCCACAGATTTATTTGGTCATGCCCACTTTGTGACTACACTTCCTCAAATACCTTAATCACTGCAGAAATGGACTCCAGATATGTCAGTAAGATAATTGCAGAAATGTCCTGTGAGCACTACAATAACCCCAAACAGTAAAATCATTGCAGAAATTGCCAATTAACACATTAACACACTATTAAACAGAAACATGCCAGTAGATCAATGCAGAAATGGGCAATGAGGACTCTGTTAAAGGGAAAGTAAAGGCAAAACAATTAAATCCAATTTTTGCTTTATTTAATGAAAAAGAAACCTATCTACAGTATACTTTTATAAAAAAATGTCTACCATATTTATAAGAAACCTGACTGTATGCAGTGAAATTCCCCCATTCATTTTACTTTCTCTGACTGCTGTGGATAGGAAATTTCCCTAGCGGCTCTGCAGGGAAACTGTCATAATTTTGAACAGCAGGGGGCAACCCCCTTACTTCCCAGCCATGCAGAACTCAAGCAGCTTTGTTTGTTTACCTGTAGAGCAGTCGGCGACTGTGTAGTGATTTGTATTGGATTTTATTTTTTGCCTTTACATCCCCTTTAAAATAGTTTTCAACTCCAGTGGCAGGAACAAAGATCATGGAGCCAGATTTAAACTGGTAAACTGGGATTCTCATTGAAGGATTATTTTGCTGCAGCCACTGGATCTGCAGAGTTAGAGAAAGTTTGTATTAAACAATACAAAAACTATAAAATCCATATTAGATTACATGATAACTCAGGACGCAGTGCAGTCTGCATATTCTGATTATTAATCAGTCTTGCTGTATCGGCTTATATGGCAGATATTATTTGACTTGTGCTGTTTTGTGCTGATAATTTAGGACATCCCTAAGCTTAACCTCCCCACTGAAGCCCAAACCACACTGAGCATGTGCATAGTCTTGGTCTTGCCAAGATGTTTAACAAAGTTACAGGATAATGACCCCCTGTACCCAACTTAAATAATTTTTTTTATCAAGCTTCTGGTGCAGTAAGTTCATGCTACGGGGGAGGAGGGGGAAGGGTTTTGCGCCAAAAGGGTTTCCTTCTCTTTTAACCCCAGAAATTCTAGTAAGACCACTGCAACAATGGGCAATAAGTACTCCATTAACCCCAGACTTGCCAGTAAGATGACTGCATAAAAGGTCACTGCTTGTTTTCTCTCTCTACCTCCTCCCCCCAGCTGAAACTTCAGTAAAAATATAAAAAACAGACGGCCATGCATTTCACAGTGTAATGCATGGCCATCTTTAGTTTGTTCTGGCTGACCAGGGAGCTGCGGCTAGCAGATAGGGAGATCCTAGAAGTCTCTTCAGACCCTGGTGGGGGGGACACTCAGCACAGTCCTATTGGGGACGTAGTTTACGCCACTGGCAACAAGGGGCATGTAATGCATAACTAGGTATAAGGTAAAATGTATATAAGGCAGCCATTATAGGCACGCTAAAGTGACTTGTCCAGGTCACAAGGTGTTGCCTCACAAAATGGAACCAGTGTCTCTTGCATGAGATCCTACATCAAAGGCTGATCATTTAAACTTCTAGGCACTTATGCAGACTAAATTATGATATAAATGATTAATATAAAAGGGGGCGACAGGGAACGATATCCATATCCCTCTCTCTCTTATACACAAGTACATTTTAAAGGAAAATGAATGCCTACAATAGAATATGGCTTTAAAATATCTGTTTATCTAAACAATGCCCAGAGATATAGCAATAGCATAACCGTAATATTCCATTCCTGCAAATTAAAATGGAACAACGTTCCTGGTGTTTAGAATTATTTGCAGTTGCTGCCATTATTTTGATTGCACATTATCATTATTATAAATGCAATTAGTCTGTAGACTGTGGACCAGTTCCTTCACATTATTCTCTCTGTACCAAGTGTATTCGTGCCTTGTTAATAAGGCCATGTTTAAAAGGTTGCGTTTTTATCTTTACAGCACCACTTCTCTTCTGTCTCGAGCTTCTTTGGCACGTCTTCACTCTGTTGAGTTCCCTGAAATATTGGACTGTAATAATGAAGTTGCAGAAGTGGTTGATCCATCAAACCCAGTAAACTTTAATCTACAGCGGGAAGAAGCCGATTATCTACTATGTAATGAAATTGTTTTGCAGTTCCTTGCTTTTACCAGGTGAAGCAAACTTTCTCCTAATACTTTGCTGCTTTTTGCCTGATGTATGATGTTGTCTAGCTTTATCAAAGTCCACCAATTATTGATTAATTATTATTATTAATGGCACTCACTTTCCTTCATTTTTTGAGATGCCTTTAAAGTTTTTACAGAATGTAAAATAGTCCATTGTCTTTTTCTTTTGAACCGACCATATTAATCTCATGCTCTGTTCTTGCTGTAAGTATAACAAATGATAGCCCTAAATCTTTAGAATACAGATGCACATTGATATTGCCATTAATCTTGTAAAACCAGTTATCTGCTGTTAAAGCAATTTTCAGACTTTGTGTGTTCAAGCCATACCTTTCCAGCTGAGATTTTGTTCAGGCTCCCATTGGTTTATAATAGGATTAGAAATCATCATTAAAACATTTACTCTACAATAGTATTAAGTTGTAACCAGTGCTTTAAATAAGCAGGCTGTCTCTCCTCCATTACTTTCAGAAACTCTAGGGGTTTGTTTCAGATTTTGGCAACCACAGTATATTTAAATCCACTTAGCAAACATTGTCTTATTTGTTTGCTTTAGTATATTTATGTATATATAGTATATATAGTATAGAGCCATTCTATTGTTTCCCACTAAGCATAGAGGTTTGTCCACTCTGTCTTTCTCCTCTTACTTCCTTATAGGTATCTTGTCAATCACATCACTTGTCATTTGCTTTGAAACTAGCAGCTCGATTTAGTGAGAAAACTTTTGGAGATTTGCCCCATGCTAAGAGGAGTCATGAGGAAACCCAGATTTTAAATGGCATCTGTACATTTTGTTTGTTTTCCCATTACATTTGCCTACTAGAAGTTCTATGTATAAATATAAATTGTGCATTGCCAAGGCAGAAGTAGTGCAATTCCATTGGGATGAATGACTGATACAGACTTCTGCACACATTTAGCCTTGGCAGCATTTGGTTCATAATCCTGTTAAACATCTGGCACAAAAAAGGCTCCCTTCGATTATGATATAACTTCATTACACACAAAGTTAATTGACATTACAGAATACATTCAGAAGTTAAAGCCATTTGTATTAAAATGATTGGAAACACAATTATCGTTTATTATGTGTCTTAAACTAGTCATTCACTAAACAGGGATACAGTATTTATTAACGTTCAAATTTGAATTTTTGCCTTGAATCTAATTTGTTCAAAAAATTAAATTTTTGGTACAAAAACCACAAAAAGCTGAATGTAAAACATTGGCACCTAAAAGCTTGCTGGTTCATGTAGAAGTCAATGGGAGGTGCCCTAAGCAAAATATAAGCTATTTTTTCAATTTGGATTTTGATTTTGATTTATTGAATCAAGTTTGTTTGTTAAAAATTTTAATAAATAATCATGTTTTGTAAACTTTCAAATTTTGATGAATTCTGATGAATAGGCCTCCCCATGTACATCATATATGCAGAGTTTGAATACCACCATGTTTACTTCTGACGATTTTATAAAATATTGTACAACTTAATGTACTTTAATGAAGTACTAAGAAGCCAATTTATTAACAATTTTAGTTATTTATGTTGGGGGGTTGTGCTAAAACTCAACTAAAAAACTTGAAAAAGTTTCTGAAAAACTATCAATTAATAAAATGTATATAATTTTTTTAAAAATAATAAGCACACATTCAAGTTTGGTGAGGGTGAATACACAAATTTTAATTTTGATAAATAGGTCTCCCTTTTCACCTAGGTGCAGTAACCTATAGCAACCAACCAGCAGGTAGCATTTAGTGGTCACCTGTTTAAAACACATGTGACAAACATCTTATTGGTTGCTATGGGTTACTGCACCTAGTATTACTTACTAAATGACAGTTCTATTGTTTTGTTTAGGCTAACAATAGTCTGAATTATATTTCAATTCAGGACTTCCCTAATAGGGTTAGAGCTAATTAGGCAAACTAACAATGCTTAAAGTGTGATTTACAATCCCATTAAAATAATGTATTTAATATAATGTATTTAAAATAGTTCTCTTGGACATGTTCCCCCATATGTAATATAAGGCACTAAGTTTGCATTTAAACAGGTGACCAGTAAATGGTACCTGCTGGTTGCTCTGGGTTACTGCCCCTGTGCAAACTTAGTGCCTTTTATTACATACAATTCCTTCATATGGGGTCTGAATGAATTATGAATTGCTAGGAGTATAGTAGGCACATACCAATCCTAGTTAAGGCTTGTAATTTTGCAAAATCCATGCACTGCTTTGCATGGTTCAGGTGACGGTTCAGTGCTTAGCTGAACTAAATTGGAAACCCTAAACATCATGTGTTTTCAAAGCACACATCTTGCTGGAATTTCAAAATGCAAATAAGGATTTGGTTTTCGATTTGACATTAGGTCAAATCTTTTGTGGACAATTTAGTTTATGGCCAATGCCAAAAATGACTTTATGCAGCCAACTGGCTGTAGTGCTTATGCCTTAACATTATGTTGGCCATGGATGCATGAAGCTGCTTTATGAGTCTAATGTCTCATGCATTCTCAAATGATCACTTCCTGGTGAAACATACTGAAATATATGTGTACCTTGGTTTAACTTTTAAATATTGTGCTTGGCTATGAATATTGATTGATTATGGTTTATGTTAGTTTGTTTCTTTAAATTTAATAAAATACTGTTTTTAATGAAAATCTCTTTTAGGATTCACGATGGCAGCACAATATGGCCTGAAAGCATTTTCTTCACCTTTCAGTTTTATCGTTTTCATCATGTAACTACTCCCCGATTACAACTCTTACAGCTAGAATCTTCAGATATTGCAACTGCTGATCCGCTCACTCATGTTTTAGTACAAATTAACAAGGATGGCTCCATTAAGAAAGGCAAGTCTTTACTTGAATGATTTATTTCAGTTTTTATAACCCTAATTTAATAGTTCAGTAGTATGCATGGACTTCTTCTCATAAACACGAGTCCCCACTCCTGTTAAAATGGCTTTAGCCATTGCCTTTTATCAGTTCTATGTGGCTGCCCATGGACACAACACCCTTAAGCTTCATAAGAGCACCAGTCCATGAAATCCATGTTGCAAGCACAGTTGAAACAAACTATTCCTTGAACCCAGTAAACACGTATTTGCTGTTCTTCTTTTATTGAAGGTTCTCCCGGTTTTCAAATCAAGTACAGCGTTGATCCTGGATTTCTAAAGCCAGGTGAACGCAAATGGTTTTTACGTTTTTTGGCTCTTCAGACGTTGCAAATTGACATTTGGGATGGAGAATCCCTGCTTCTAATTGGATCAGCTGCTGTGGAAATGAAGGTATAACATACTCTGTTTCATAAACGTTCCTGTCAATGCAGTGATCAATTCATTACACTTGTCAACATAGCCAGAAAGTGGCTCGCCTTTGTATTGAAATCGGTGATTATCACCTGTCTATTAATGGCTAAAGCCTTCTTCAGAAAGTCCTGATACCCATTAGACACTATATTACTGTAGTTCTGTGAAGCCTTTAAATATTCAGGGATTATATATTCACTTGAGGCAAAGTTGCACCAGCCTTCTTGCAGGCTAATACATGGCTTTCCTCTGTAAATTACAGCTGGACACATTTGCGTCATGTTACTGCATAATACTGCTAGTTGTGCATTTTTGCTATAAAATTCTGGGGAAAAAAGAATGTCTATATTTGGGCTTTTATTTCTGTATCTAAATCACTTCATATTATCATTTCTTAAATTTATGATTCTAAACTCAGACCTGCACCCTAGAAAACCAGCAATTGAGATGAAACTCAAATGCAGTGTTCGACTGGGTCTTTTAGGGCCTACCAGAAAACCTGACACCCTCTGTCGACTAGTTCTGCAGTAATAGCTATAGATGTGGTAAATTGGTTTTTGTATAAACTGAAGGTAGAAATAAGTATCAGCCAATGGAAATTCTCCTAGGCGTTCGCCCATTGGGAGATCATCTGGCACTCTGGTAGGCCAATCCAACCATCTCCAAATAGCACATGAAAAATGTGACTCAATGGGTTAATGTTTGACTGTAGCCATCATTCTAGTTAAGTAGGCTGATTTTTGCTTCAGTGGAAATTATAGCAACGTATGAAACATAAAGCTACCACAAGGTATATAGCATCTATAAAATAACAGATCTCAACTAGTGATGTGGTGCATAACAACTCGCTATCAGTAATAAGGATCATTTCTGTATGCTGTTTGAGAAGTGATACAAGATTAGCAGGTTCTTGAAAAGCAAAAGCATGAAAATATGGAATTTTAATGCGATTCATTTTTAACCATTTCTGTTCTTGGCTATATCCTCAGAGGCACACTATGCAGCAAAATTGTTTTGAAAGAGCTTTACACTATTATGATATGGCAGTAATTTATAGCACCAAAATATTCCAGTGAGACTGCATTGATATACTGTAACTATAGAAAACTAAGAGAGCATTACAAACATTCTTTTAAGAAAAGTTTTCAGACTTTTCCTGGAGAGAACTGAGGCAGCTGCTGATTTTACTGCTTTTTAGATCTCTTGCCTTATAGTTTGCATTTATTCAATAGAGACTTAATTTATAGTCCATTTGTTTTCCTGTAGTCTAAATGCTACCTTGAGCAGGCAGCACTTACACAGGGTGTGGGCCACAGTTTAAAAGAGAAGAATACTATGCAAATTCAAAATAAACTCTAGTACACAGCCATATTGCGATATGTTTACAGAAAAAGGTTCAGTTTCGTAAAGGTCAAATTTATAGACTTGTATATATTTGCACATGTTCAGCGAAATATATTATTGTTGATTATTATTATTATACTGTATAAGAAGTCTTGCTTATTTGCATACTGGTGAAACTTGGAAATAATTGACTGCTTGTATCTGCATTATATGCAAACATCTGTGTAACAAGCTACACTTAACAGGAGAGAGTCAGTCAGGATAGTTTTGGTCTTATGTTTTTAATACCTAAAAGATTCATGCAACACTTCTTTCATAAATAAGCCTCTATGCTTCCAATATGAATATTTTGATGGCGTTTGAGTCATATTTGGTTAAAAACCTTTTTAGAATATGAACAGTTTTTAATTGCTATTATAAATCCATGTGATGGCAAATCAATCTTTTTAGAATTTTAATGTTAACATGCACCTATCCTCTGGAATGTTCTGCCCCAACCCATTACACATTCTGAGAGCCTCCAGGTTTTCAAATGGCCAATTAAAACCCAACGTTTTAATTCAAGCATATAACCTGATCCCTCAGACACTTGACCACCCACCAAACTCCTCTACTTTTGTTAATACACGCAATAACTACTACAGTATGTTAACCAACAGGATAAATCAAACTGTTTACCATCACCGTATGTCCCTCCCTATAAGTATGCAATCTTTCATGATCTGGACCCTCCCTCTGTTGTCTCCTAACAATATTCAATTGATGCTGTGATCCAATTTTTATTAAATGCTTTGTCTGTGTATGTAAACCGTTTGGTCTTGTACTTGTATCCCTTTAATGTGTAAATCACTATGGGGAAGGATGGTGCTATATAAATAATAATAGTAGCCTGAAGGCATGAAGCTCCACAATTTGCAAATGCCTCTTAAATGGAAAACCTTAGGTCCAAGTCATTCGAGACAACATATCTAATACATGTACTTTAATTGAGTGTGCTTATAGTAAAATTAGCCTTAGTGTGATCCCACCAATGAAAAATAAGACCAGACATATATACAGTTTATGCTTTTAAATATTCCATCACAAAACATTTGTTCCATTATTCTCTAAACAGTCCAAGCTCCCCCTAGTCTAAACCTGCCCATACATTTAAAGATCCACTTGTATGGCAAGTTTGTCAAACAGCTGATTTTTCTCCGATATGCCAAACTTCAGATGGGCCCAAGGGCCAAATATTCAGTTTGCAACAATGGTAAATGTAAGCTATCAGGGTGAGGACCACATCAATGAGCCGATTTTTAAAACCTGTTCGAGGAATATCTGGTCAATTTTGGCCAGATATCAGGCAGACAGGCCTGTCGGAGGGCCCTGTACACTAATCAATAAGCTGCCGAATCTGATCCTGTGTCTGGTACTTTACCCCCTACCCATTCTACTTAAACACCGTACCTTTAGCCAGTAATGTCTCACAACACACAGTTCAGCCCTTCAACCATTCAATCCATTTCCCCTACCAACTACCTATATAGAGTACTACCCCATGCCCAGTATAGACTCACTCCACTCAGTACAAACTCACCTCCATTCTGTGAAAGTTTTAGTACATTTTCCTAATTGACATCTCATTAAATACAGTATTACACCCCCCATGCAGAGAACAACCCCACTTTATAAAGTATAATTCTTTCCATCACCTTTCTCTCCACATATGTATGTGCACCTCCCATTCCAATGCAGAATTTCCATACCTATACAGATCTTTTAAAAGCACATAGCTGAAAATAACAGTATTTTTCTTGATATTGATTTTAAAGTTACACTTATTCATTTAAATTGCTCTTGGTAAAGTGCTTACTAAGTAAGTTGTATCTCTTACCTTTTATCTCATTTAAATTGCTTTAATATGGTAATCAGAGTAATTTCTAGCCAACTGACACAACATTAATATTTTTAAAAGAAAATTTTATGCTGAAAACTTGGGAATATTCTGTCAGGCAATTCACATGTGGGGTTGAAGAGTGAATTCTGCATACTGATCCATTTTATTTAGGTTTTGGAATCCTTTTAATCTGATATTTTAATAAAAATGCTGTCTTGAGCTTTTGCAGGCGTCTCATTACAGGTTGTAAAATTGTTTAATCTGACTTGACAATGCACAGTGTTAGGGTAATTAGATGTTTTTCCGTTGATAAATGTAACATTAATTTTTTCAAACAATTAGCCAAATCAAATTACAGGGCTAATAAATAAAATGAATGTTCTTTATTAAGTATAAATAACTGGCAAAATCTGCTCCAAGTTGTTCATATTCTGTTTGAATCAATTCTAATAAATAGACTGCTTTGGTAAATGAGGAAAACATATTTGATGAGGTAAAATGTTAAACCTGTGAGGAGAAACTGTAGATTTAGTGATGGCGGCTACCAAAAAAAGAATTACTGCTTTTTTAAATAAATATTAATATAGTGCTGACATAGTCTGCAGTGATTATTCATACTTTGGATTCATTAAGTTACGCTGTACTGAGAGGCACTATATGTAAAGGAGCCATTATTTTATAGGTATCCTGCCACTTTTCTGGTAAGAGGGTACTAAACAGCTATTTAACTGTTTATATACAGTATGTTTATATGTGTGTCTGTATATATACATTTTCTTCTAGGTGCTATAATTCTATAAGAGCAAATGTACCCCCTTTCTGTAAAATGTAAAAATCTTCGAAGTTGCTGAGGAGTCCCATGGCCATATAAATGGGCTGAGTGCTTTTATACAGGTCATGGAACACCAAGGTGACTTCTAGTGCGTCTTGTGACACTAATGACATCACTGATTAAAACTGATGACATCACTCCTCATGGTTTATAAGGATTCAATTTACTAGATATTCATGGCTCTTCTGCATTATGTCATTATAAGGTGTTGTGATTGACAGTTCCATGACATTATAAAGGCAAAATTATTTCCTTATATTTGGGGTTGTTGAATTATCTCTTGCAGTACATTATATTTATGGTGTATGCCCATAAGGGTTTTTTAGCTTGAGTCCGTTTTCTATTCTATTCACTGGTAAGCAATCTTTGAATTGTGCATATCTTGCAATATGACCATACTAAATATGCTATATCTTAGGGTTGTACATCCTGTCTTGCATTACTTTTACTAGATGGATGATGTTGTTTACCATGGGGAGCTGGCACTAGTTCATGTCTGCTGGTTCAGGCATGGAAAAGTTCCTGGGAAAAAGGTGTCAGAACAGTCCTTCTCTCATAGAAGCTTATCGTCTTCTCCTGCTCTGGCAACAGTAGATTTCTGAGGGAGTTAAAGAAGCAACACACCACTGTACTGCAAAAACAAAAATATGAGTTGCATGTAAACTTCACCAAAACTAAAGTTGTGATAACAGTGGTATATGGTCACATTAATAAAAATCTGGATTGAAGAAATTGCATGAGGCCTTAACTTTTTTTTCCATAATGTTTTTATTTCTTTATGCTTTACACATGAATTGACATGTAACAGATGAAATTAAATAAAATAACTGTCAAGTATGAATCAGGTAGTTATAAAATCACAAGTGATAATGAACTTTTCTAAATCTTACCAAAGTGACTGAGGCCTAAATTTTTCTCAGTTACAAAAAGTATCAAAGGGGAAACTTCAGGACCCAAAATCAAAGGCAGCATATCACTTGAGTGTAATGCAATGAAAAACATGGAGAAATGTTAAAGTGTTTCTTGTAACCTTATTCGTTTGGCTATTGATGTATTTACCAAGGACAACCAAAATAGTTAACAGAGAAATTTGCAGCCTGTTAATCATGTACATTATTTGTAGCTAAGACTTGTCAAATTCATGCAGTTAAATTCACTAGAAAAAACAGTTACTTATAATAGATGGTGGATGTGAGGCAGATAAAGAACACCATTGAGTAAGATATTGGTTTAAAGAATGAAACAAAGCTTTAAACACTTGAAATATTCAAGAGCTAGTCCATAAACTAGAAAAGACAGATATACAGTTAGGCCCATAAATATTTGGGCAGAGACAACATTTTTCTAATTTTGGTTCTGTACATTAACACAGTGAATTTTAAAGGGATACTGTCAAAATGAATCAGTTAATAGTGCTGCTCCAGCAGAATTCTGCACTGAAATACATTTCTCACAAGAGCAAACAGATTTTTTTATATTCTATTTTGAAATCTGACATGGGGCTAGACATATTGTCAAATTCCCAGCTGCCCCAAGTCATTTGACTTGTGCTCTGATAAACTTCAATCACTCTTTACTGCTGTACTGCAAGTTGGAGTGATATCACCCCCCCCAAGCAGCCAAACAAAAGAACAATGGGAAGGTAACCAGATAACAGCTCCCTAACACAAGATAACAGCTGCCTGGTAGATCTAAGAACAACACTCAATAGTGAAAACCCATGTCCCACTGAGACACATTAAGTTACATTGAGAAGGAAAAACAGCAGCCTGCCAGAAAGCATTTCTCACATCTAATCCAAATTAAAAGGTAAAATATGCCCAAATTTTGCAGAAAAATGTATGAATGTAAATAAATAGTAATTTTTCTACTTAAATATTTTTCTACAATGCCTTTATATAATCATCCTGCTCATTGCTAATTGTTTTAAGACTGAAAATAGCTTTTTTCCTTTAATCATATATTTATTGTGCCTTTTGTATATATATTCACTATTGTGTGTGTATTTCTTTTGTGTATTTTTTGTATTTGGGCATATATTTGGATTAGAAGTGAAGTCATGTCATTTTCCCTTTCTCCTCCCCCTGCCTTTTGATTGGTACTTTAGCCTTTAAATACTGATCCATATCTGTGTGCACTCAAGCCTATGATTAAGTATCCCAGTGATACGAAACGCGTCAGTCGAGAGATGATTATGTAATAATTTGCTCTGAGTCTTAGCAGCAAGTTCCTATTAAATACAGCATCCTTTATTATAGTTTGCTTTTAGACTTTTACTCTAGTCAAATCACCATGCTTTACTTACATAGAGAACAGGGACTGGCTGGGAGATCGGATAATAAATCTAATATAAAATCGAATAAAGACTTCTACAGTTCATGCTTTGCTTAGAACATTGAAAGAGTTTCATCTGTAGAACTTTCCAGGATATTCACATTGAAGTATTTTATTCAATCATATACTGTGCATATTCAGTCTTATTTTAATTATTTCTTTCAATTGTAATTTTCCTAGTGAGGTTGGATCTGAATACAAAAAATAGTCTAGATCTGATTTCTTACTGGTTCAGTGTTGGTTTATGCTGTGCGAGGCAAAATTTCTAGGGAAGAATAACTCAACATATTACTTGCTGTAAGGTGAAATGCATAGAACTGCGCTTAGGGTACTTACCCATTTATGAAATATTTATTTTATAATTATCTCAGAACCACACCCATGAGAAAACATTTGTCTTCTCGTGCCTCTAATTTATTTTGGAAGTTAGCTGTATAACAAATGTGGGGAAAATAATTTATTTTTTAAAATGTATAAAATAATTTTACCCCATGGGTATTAAAAATATATTGAAGGCTTGGAGTGACAGTCAAAGTAATCATCTGTATATGGTAGCCTATTAAATGCAAACCAAAATAAGGACCCTTAGAGAGACAATGCATATACCTGTTTAAATGTAGATGGAGACCTTCAGGGCAGTGCAGAAGTTAAGAGTCAATCTGGCTGTTTAAAATAGGACAAAGCAAATTGTATTTCTTGCCAATTTACTAGAAAGGAAACTTTGACTCTGGGGAATAAAGAAACTTTTATTCTGTACGTATGCACCATTCATGTCAATTTGATTTCAGATTGACAGACTTTGTGTTCATTATTGTAGGCGTAGGCATAGTCCAAGGTTTTTACAAGTCTCTCATGTAGTATAAATGACATTGTGTTTATTAGAATAGTAACCCTTTTGTTTTTACGAAAAAATGTAAAAGAATTTTTTAAAAGAAAAGTAAATTTGAAAATACACAGAGTTGGGAGGGTACCATTTTGTTAGCATGTGTTATTTCTGAAATAAACAAGTTACTCTTCACTGTCTCTCGTCATTCTCTCTTCATGCAGGAGTTTGGTTTGGAGTTACAGATCTAATATATTTTTTTTGGTTTGGGGGGGGGGGTTCCCTTTCATAGCAGATGTATTAGAGCTCACTCAAATGGCTGGTTTCAGCACAAACCAAAACTAACAAAATAACTGACTTTGAAACAGATCCTGCATGTAGAGAGACAGGGTTCTGGTGATTTTTACTGGTGATTATATTAAGAATGTTTCTTATTTCAGTATGATGCTTATTTTAAAGTTTTATCTTTGTTATAGTTTTGCTTTAATATCTTGCCCAGCTCGATGGTTTTCACTTTCTAAGTCCTTGTAAGATTTTATAATGCACACACATTCCCTTCACTTGGGTTTGTATGAAGATGAACATCAATTAGCTTAGTTTGCTGTGCTGGCATGTATGGATACATATGGAACTAGAGCTTACTTTATGCCACTTTACATAAAATCATAAATTAAAAATGGTACCCTTTTTTCTTTCATTTTTTCCATTAGAGAAATTACAGATCAAGAATGTTTTATTTATAACTCTGAATAACATGAGGGTAGCTATACAACAAGATTTCACCGTTTAGCATTCTTTCTAATGAATTCTTAATATTTAATTTCATATTCTGCATTTCCATTATTTTTTCTTTTAAATTATAAATAGGAGGCTAAGTTACATAGCTTGCTCATAAATTTCTACTCACTCTTATTACCAGACCTCACTTTGAGATAAAGGTTTTACAGAACCTTCTTTGCCAAACTTAGCAGCTATGCATGGACTACCCAAAAGCATTTTATAGGTTCATTTCTTTGTGAGGTCTGCCTAGGTTTTGGGTGTGGCAGCTGAAAGGAGATTATAGCAAGATGTCTGTGTGCATTATTCGTGACACTCTTGCCTAGTTGCCTTTTTGGTACCTAGTGTAAGCATTCCATATGTAAATCATGGGTGCATCCACTTTTAGTCTAGGGTAGCTGCCTCATATCCTGGGAGTTTACTGCAAATAACAAATCTTGTTTTTAATGTACATAATAAAAACAAGGGTACCTGCATTTCCTGACAAATTATTTTGGTGATATTTTCCCCCTCAAATCAAAAAAGACAGAAATATATCAAGAAAATCAGTAACAAAATAACACATGGCTATTCTGTAGGAATTGGGCTTTGTGACAAAATATAACAATTTATACTTGTTTGCTTTTGTTTCGAAGCATTTACTGCGCCAGGGGCGAACGGCAGTGCAAGTGTCTCATGAGCTTGAAGTGATAACTACTGAATATGAGCAAGACCTTATGGTGATGAGTGGAGATACTGCCAAACAAGGCACAGCTAAACCCATTGGCGTCCATACAATTATAAAAGGCAGACTTCACATGCGCATGGGGAATGTTGGTAAGAATCTGTGTATTGTGCTGCTTTTATATTTTTGTTTCTATGGTGTGTTCTTAGGGTAGTTTGGATGGTTCATAAGTAATTAAAAGGTCCCTGAATATAAAGTCTACTGCTGTGAGGCTTCCTTTTATTGCAAAGAAACATGGAGATATTTATGCAAAGTAAAATATCTTAACAGTTCCTGTCCTTGTGTTTAGTCACCCCTATAAATCCATCAGGTGCATTTGTTCTTTAGCAGTCTCATGTAACAAGGTTACTGATGTATTTGCTTGCATTCTCATCAGAAGAAATATATATCTTTAGAACTAATACTTAACCAACAGATAAGCAATATGCGAATATGGGACACATTAAATTATCCAATTGATATATATACATATCAGTAAATATTGCCCTTTTACATGTTAAAGGAATGCTGTCATGGGAATTTTTTATTTCCTATTGACAGGGATCCCCATCAGTTGGACCATGAAAACATGCATCAGCACAGTTCTGTGCTCAAAATAGCCTCTCATGACAGGTAGAAGGCAGTCTGATCTTTGCTGCTGGTAGAACTGATAAAAGGGTACCCAGGGAACGTAGACCACAATGCTTGATTCTGTATTGAAATGATTCAGTGCTATTCAAAACTGAGTCCATAATATGATACATTTCTTAAAGGGGAACTCTAGGTTCCAAACCAAAATTTGATAAAGAGGCCCACATAACACAGAAACCCCTAATATACCACACAGTTACATGTTTTTTCAAAAAGTATGAATAAATGCCATTTTCTATGCTGAAATCCAGCTGTTTAACAGTTCTTCTCTTTCTGCATCATTTGAAATCCTGGCAGGGACGGAGGGACTAAACACTGATGTTACAAATTGTAGCAACTACTCCACAGCTTACAGACAGCATGCACGAACTACATAACCCACAATGCATTGCATCATTGCAATTGTGGGGTTTGGAGGATGCAGGCTAAGGATAGATGGCTGCTGATACAAAGTAACAGTAGTCAGCCAGCTCAGCAAAGTAGTCCGAGAGATCAGAAGGAGAGCAGGGGGCTAGGCTTAGGGAACTGTTCTAATGCATTAAAAATAATGAAAAGTCTGCATATTTTTTAATTGGTGTATTTTGCAAAGTTGCTTGAAATTATGTTTACTTTTCAAAAAACGTGTTATGTTTTTGTGGAGTTACCCTTTAAACATATGATGGGGACTGCATCCAAGATAAATATATGTTGATTGAAGCTATGTACTTTAGGACCATATAGCTTCATTTTATGCATGACATTTATTTTTTTATGACATATAGATTCTGAAAAAAAACTGGTTTTGTCTTACCACTTTAATTAAGTCTGTTTATTGTTCTCATACTTCTTCTTCATACCAATAAAGGCAATATTAACCTTAACAATGTAAACTTTGAGAAATCCTAGTCTTATGGGAAATAAAAGACCTTTCCATTATTGTTTTGTGATTCATGGGCAGCTAGCTGAGCTGATAAAGCAGCAGTATATTTGTTATTAAAACTCTTGTATGCCATTTGTTTCTAAAATGTCCAGATATGTGTATAATACTTATCAATTATGTGTATAATACTTACCAAAAGCAGATAATACAGATTGAGCAGACCCCAGAGCACCCACTAACACACATTTTAACAAATGCAGAACTGATTCCATACTTGTAATATAACTTTTTATCTCATTGAAAGTAATTACTGTGATTTTTGTTTTAAACTTGAAAAAGTTCTGCAAATGTTTTATTTGCCTGATGTTTTGATGCCACAAATAAAGGAAGGAGTAACCAAACTCATGTCAATTACTTGGCATGAGCAGCAATATCTAATTGGAGATACATACATGATACTATAGGTATTCTACGTTTAAGGTCTTTTGCGTATTCTTTGCTCAAAGTGCACTCATCGACTTGGTTACAATAATTTTCTTCTGCATTTTTACCCATTTATAACTGCCAAATAGCCTAGGCAAACTCCAATTATCATGCATTGTTATGCAAAGTAATGTTTCCACATTATAATTAGATGATTGCATTATAATTAAAGTAGATAAATTATGCACACATTTGTGGTCACTGAATATTTTCAATGATATGTTTGCAAGCAGAAAATTAAAATAATATCAACTGGGCACATAATATATGTTTATAAAGATAATGCTGCTGATTATGGCCACTGGTGAAAAGAAAATGGTACAATTTAGAAAAGGTAGAAGACTGGATAAATTGACTTGTGAAAATGAAGATGAAGATCATATATATTGTATATATACATCTATACACAGTAGAAAGCAAGCCTATGGGCAACTCTGTGCCAAATAACATACTGAGTTAATTTTGCAAGTGGAAAGTAAGAAACTACTACTGCAAGAACGAGTTTGTTATAAAAAAAAACAAAAAAACAAAAACAACATACAGGTGTGGGACCTGTTATTGAATGTGTTTGGAAATTGTGGTTTCTGTCATTTGAATCTTCATACCTTAAGTCTACTAGAAAAATTAAACAAACCCAATAAGATTATTTTGCCTCCTATAACAAGTATATGTTAGATAGGGTCAAGTACAAAGCACTGTTTTCATTTTACAGTGAAAATGGAAATACTTTTTAAAATTATGAATTATTTATTAAAATGGAGCTTTCTGGATGACAGATCCCATACCTGTTTTTGCAAATGTTACTGCACAGATACATTTTATTTCACTAAATTTTAAACATAGGAATAAAGAAAATATGCCAAAAAAATCACCCTGATCAGTATTCGGATGTACCATTTTGCACGTTTTAGATCTGTCCACACGATTTTAAATAATTTTTAAGTCAGGGGTCTGTGAGGGCCATTCTAAAACTTTCAGCTTGCTTTTCTTCTTGTAGCTCATAGTGGCTTTTCATTGTCTTGTTGTAGGACCTTGATCCCCTTTGTTAGCTTCTCTTTTTGCCTGACTGTTTCACATTGGCATCAGTGCTGGATTTAAACCTGGTGCGCCCCTAGGCCACTGCCCCAATCCCCCCCTCTCCCGACCCACTCGCACCCTCCCACGCACACCCCAATGAGCTTGCACCTTCACGTGCACACACTGTAACCCTCTCGGACACACCCTGATCTGCTCACCCCTCTCGTGCATACACCCCGACCCACTTGCACACACATATCCCTGTCCTCGTACAGCTCCAAGCGCTCACACTTCCATTACCTGTTCCCTGCTGCTACTCCAGAATCCCCGTTATAATGCGGCCAGTCAAAGTTCATTCTTGCCCAGACTCACAGTTCCCCTTAGCTGCCATTTCTTCATGAAATAGAGGATAGTGACCAGTAAATCCTTCCTGTAGACAGTTTGCTTTTAGTTAATCGACCTTGTGCAAATTTTACAAATGTCAATTTATAAAGAGTGGGCAAATTTTTTTTCCCTATAATGTTTTTATTTTAAATTTTTACTTTTACAAATGTAGTAACATATAACTGTTAAATATTGGGTATTGGAAAAATGGTTATATTCCAGTATTGATTAAGTTTGAATATGTTTCATTTGTGCACTCATGACTTGTCATTCACACATCCTTCACACACTGGTTCCCATACTCTATTTATTCCCTAAGTCAAATGGATTAGGTTACAGGAAACGTATGGAATGTCTTATGGGTAGGCTGGGGGAGGTGTATCTCACAGATTTTGAATAAATTCCTGAACAAAGAGAAGTTCGCTCTGACACTGGACACAGACACACACACAGACACACACTGACTCTCACATAATACAGACATACACAAAACTTTTATACAACATATTGATACATACATATTATTTTGGTAGGCTGTCAATAGAGCATTTGACTGGCTAGGTATTTGTTAATTTGTATGTATTTTCTGTAACACATTTTCTACACATTAAATATATTTAAATATCACCTTGGTGAGTTGTGTTTATCGACCATAGAACTTATACAAATTATTAATAAGACAATAGTGTCTAACAATAACAAATAAAATAAACAAATATCAAGTACAATTCAAATTGCTATTGAAATCAAGAATTATAAATTAAGTAAATACAATTCCAACCATCAAAGCATTATATGTACCTCTATATTTCTGGGAGTATAAGTAGTCGAGTAGGGAGTTTGTCCATAATAGGTGGTATACAGTACAATAATTACTAGTACCATTTTTGTTGCATTAGATGGCTTGTTAGCAATCTGTTAAGGTATTGACTCCTGGGGGCTCCACTGTGGTCTGTTGTCTCGGATTTTCCACACTTATAAGTAACTGTTCTTCTTCGTGGACAGGCTTGGTGCCTCTTATTAGAACAGTGGGCAAATCACTGATTGGTTGCTATGGGCTACTGCCCAGGTGCAAATTTGCCCACTGTTTATAAATGAGCCCCAACATGTTTCCCCCCTTGCTCAGTTCTCTTGTTCTGCTAACCTTTTGCTTGTGCTGTTTTGCAAAATGGATTTTATGAGGAAAGTCAGGATTCCTTTATATGTGCCAGACAAGTAAAGACATGGGGTATATTTTCAAAAAGTTAAGTAAGAGATCACCACAGTTCACTAAAGTGAAATACTGCCTCTCTTCCCTTATGGGTCAATTCACATACTGGGAGATGTGAATTGACCCATAAGGGAAGTCTAGGTGATGGCAGTGGAGGGGATATGTTGTGTAGTTTAAGGGTTGATGCCCAGATTTTATGTGGGACTGTGAGAGTGGATGGAAGGTTTGTTATGTCTTTTTGTGTCGATAGGGAAAGAAACTGACCACTTTCTAATGCAGGTGCATCCACTAGGTGAAAAAAGCACAAGCTTATGTATATTGAACTGCAGTAGACACAGTGGTTGCCTTACACCTAGAACCATGTGTCATTATGTATGATTTACTCATTGGCACAAACATGTCTGCCAGTATTCAGTGTGCATATTTAACACTGACATTTTGTGGGGGGTGAAAAAAAAAACCATTGCACTTTGTCTCACTTAGTAAATGAGACCCTCTGAGCCGTTGTTAAAAAGCTATTTAAGAAAACTTGGAAATGCATGTATTTGAAGTTTTTCCCAGTTCTGTTTTGAAGCCAATACATTCAGTTTCAATATGCCTCTAAGGTACAGCTTCAAAGGATCTCTGTGTATACAGAATGACAACATTATGCATTGGAATTTAGATTTAAAATCTCACTGTGCAAAGTGTGTAAATTTGAGGTGCAGTTAATGCTTCAAAAAGGAAAGCTCTTGACTAACTGAGAAGCACAGAGTCAGCATGAAATCTGCTGCCATAAAATAGATTTAAACCAACTGTATTTTACTAATATTATGTGCTTAAAACAAGCAAAGAAGGATGTGTATGCATGCGTAATTTACATGCACATTTATAGGCGCTACATTTCACTTTTAAAGGCCTTGTCATATTTTAATTGCAATTCATAGATATTTGCTGTTATTCATTTCTCTTTTATATAAAGAGAGACTAAAATAATATTAGACATAGACTGAGGAAACAAAAATGGTATTTTCATCTAGTGGCAGTGCCCATATATGCAGAGTTAAACCTTCAAGGAAAGAGTGGCTGTAAAAAATAAAAGGGGATGACTGCTAAACCAAAAGGGGCATGACTTGTAACAAGAAAAAATATTTCTTGCTCTCCAATTCAAATGACCATGCTTGATTTCCCAAGTGCTTTTAATTACAAATAACAGTTTCGGTGCTTGGGAGGAAAAATCCTGATTCTAATTGAACTACTTGTTCCAAGATTCTTACCAGGTCCTATATGTCCCTGGTTCATACTGTAGAGCAACCATGGGGTCTGGTCACTCTATTATTATACCAATGTTAAGGAGGCTTATAAGATACCCAGTTATGAATTTTTCTTGAAGGCTACTTTTTAGAAATATAATGTATAAAAGAACAGGTCCATACTTTATTTTAGCAACCAATGTACTATATCATCAAGTCGGCAGATAGCATTTAGTGTTCTAGTGTTGGTTGCAAAGAATTATTAAAGCTGGAGCAAAATGAGTTGCTATTATTTACTACATTATCCCATGTTTTAGAATTTCAAACTTTTGACAGCTGTAGACCTTTTACCCCGAATGCCAGTTAGGAATAACAAATAACACGCCAAAAGGCTAGATTTAATATTATCAAATACAGATGCAGCCACTTTGGTTTGTCTGTTTGACACAGAATAACTAAACACAGATATCCCATTTATCTCATTTAACACAGAAAACTGCGTCACAACATCCCATCTAATTAAGGCATTCACCATTGTTCACAATGGTGCTAATGGAAAGGTTAAATGCATTAAATGAGTTAAGATGACTTTAGATAACGCAGTTTCTTCAATTAACCATGAGTCATGACGCATTTATCTCACAAATCCAAGTGGCTTCATCTGTACACTAAAAAAAAACCTCTGCATTTTGCTAATGCAATGTAATATTCTGTTATACAAGAGTGGTTTAAAAGTAAAAAAAAAGTAAAATGTTCATTTAATTGCACGTACTTACAGCACTTAGTATTACCGTTAATGATTTCCCCTTTTGAAGACTAAGCATTTATAATGTAAATCTTCCCAGAAGTGGTATTTTAGTTTTTATTGGACAAATTCATCTTAGCAATATTAGGAATTTGCTTTATTAGTGTTCATGATAAGCACTATAATATTGAGTGACAGAGTAAATGTAATATAAATTGTGCTTTCCCATAGATGATCTTCAAAAACAAATATATATCTATACATGCTTAGATTCCTAGCAAGTGGTCATAAAAATTCTGCAAGATGACAGTAATCTCGGCTATAAAACAAGCGAACGGAAAATACACTGCATTCAACAAACTCAGTATGTTACTATATAAAAGTCTGGAAGGGTTGGAAGGCTATTTATCTATGTTTAGATCCGCTAATTGGCTTAATCACAAGTTTTCCATCAGTAAAGATTTGTGTCTTAACTTCATCAGACCCCTGACACCCCTTTCATTCAGAAATGTGTTTGTTGAAAAAGAAACAGAGTGAAAATGTCTTTTAAACAATGTTTCACGTTTCATGTCCTTTCTCAACTGATACCTACAGTGGATTGTTCTAAAGGGGGAGCTAACCCCTTTAAAACTGTCCTGTAGCTCCCCTTAATTCTCTAAAACAGGCAACCAAAACTCAATAACATGCAAAAATGTTCACCAGTAAGAAGGAACAAGAAACATGAAGCCACAGATCTTTTTTTTACAGCAATTTTCATCCACTGGGTCACGAATTTACATAACCAAATATAGCGGTTTCACGCATAAATATGTTTCTTGGATATAAGCATTATGAATACATTTTATATAAAATTCATACCACACCTAATGACAGGAATACATTCTATTCCATAATCCTCAAATTCTTCCATCCTAATGTGTTTCTCGCCGTTGGGTGTTTCATCTAAGGAGGTCACTCCCCCCCAAAGAACTTTAATCAATAGAAAGTGTATTTATGTATCATTGTATGACCTCTTTGATTATTGGTACACTGATTGCACATGGACTGGCCCCCACAGCTTTAAAAAACAAGTTTTAAGTGTCAACCTTTAGGTTAACTTAAATTCATAGATGGACTGACTGTAAGCAATATTTAATTTTTTATTATACGCTTTTTTTATTTGTTTTCTATTCTACCTTTTTCCACTATGCAACAAAAGACAGGATTTTTTTTTTTTTTTTTTTTACATGACCTGTTCTAAACTGCTGCTTAGTGTTGCTACTTTAATTAAAGGGGAGTCTTTATGAACATTTATAAAGACTATCTGAAAACAACTTAACTGAGAAAAAGTGCTGAAAGGTGATCAACCCCTTTAACAGCTCTCTTAAAAGACTAAGGGGCAGATTCATTAAGGGTCGAATTTCGAAGTTAAAAATACTTCGAAATTCGACCCTCGAATTGAAATCCTTCGACTTCGAATATCGAAGTCGAAGGATTTAGTGCTAATCCTGCGATCGATCGATCGAAGGATTTTTCGTTCGATCGAACGATTAAATCCTTCGAATCGAACGATTCGAAGGATTTTAATCCAACGATCGAAGGAAAATCCTTCGATCAAAAAATCACAGGCAAGCCTATGGGGACCTTCCCCATAGGCTAACATTGACTTCGGTAGGTTTTACCTGCCGAAGTAAAGGGTCGAAGTTTTTTTTAAAGGGGAAGTACTTCGACTATCGAATGGTCGAATAGTCGAACGATTTTTCGTTCGATTCGTTCGATTTCGTTCGAATTCGAATGAATTTAACCAATTCGATGGTCGAAGTACCAAAAAAATACTTCGAAATTCGAATTTTTTTCATTCGAATCCTTCACTCGAGCTTCATGAATCGGCCCCTAAGAGTATCATGACCATTACTGTCTATGAGTTGTCAATGCATATCGTAGATCTAACTAACTATAGGTTTGATGATTCTCATTTGGGCCAAAATCCTGGTATTAGAAGTCTAAACTGCAAATATTTCTGAAACCTCTAAAAATAGAAAATGAATGTACTTTGCAAAACTGCTCAGAGATTATTTCGGAGATTTAGAACTCATTTAAACCCAAGAAACCATATAGCAGTTGAAATTCCAAGCCTGAGAGTTGTAGACCAAAATAATTACATTTTTCATAACACAGACAATTAAGAAATGAATTGTCCTCTAATTCTGCTGTCTACATTATACCGAAAGTTACTTTTGAGGTGAACTCCAGTTTTGATGGGCTTTGCAACATATTTGAATTTAACATTTAAATATATACATTAGAATGTATTTAAATATTTTGTTTGAAAGCACAAAGAAATCATTTGTAGAAAAACAGTAATAAGTATAAATTGTGAAGGAGATGGTTCAAACTACTGCCTCGGAACTCTCACTTACTGCAGTAAAGCGAAACAATGTGTCTCTGTGACATCTTATCTTTAGGCGAAAGATTAGCTATATTAAAAGTTAAATTGCCATTATCATACTTTCCATACTTTGCCTGGAAGTGAAAGATAAGCATAAGGAGAAAGTGATGCACAGAATCATAAACCTGTCAGAACTAAAATGTCATGTCTAATAACTTAGACTACTCAAAATGGTTGCATCAAAAAGATCAGGATTTTTAAGTAACTAATATTTCAATGTAAAAAAGTGTTATACTGTTAAAATGTATTTACACTATATATCCTTATTTATTAAAGTGTGTGTGCGCTCCATATAGTCGTAGGTTGGGCAGGACATGTGGATATCAGTTAGTTTGATTATGCAGGTTTGAAAATCTGATCTGCCAGCGGAAGATGCATTTACAGATGTGGAAGTGAAGAGAAGCCACAGCACCTCTTCATTCCCTACTATTCTGATCATTCAAGCTATCTGAATTTCCAGAAATTAAAATGTTGTTTTTTTCAAATTACATTTTTTTACACAGATGTAAATTTATAGATTGGAATGAAACCATGATAGTCTGCCTGTGTGTTTGCCAAGCTCAATGAGCTCATGTCACATGGGGGAAAATATTTTACATTTAAAGGTCTTAGTACATGGGGGCTTATGTAGTAGTAAAGTGCAAAATGGCAAATTTGACATATGTTTGCCAAATACGAAAAAGGTGCAATGACTTTGACAATTTATTAAAAGCAGTATTGGTGTGTAACTTCACATTGACAAACATTTGTGTCAACAGGTGTAATTAAGCCAGTGTTAAAATACACAAATTTGTAACATAGTAAGTAAGGTTGAAAAAAAGACACTCGTCCAGTCAAGTTCAACCTTTTTTTTTAATTTTTTTTATTATCTCTGCCTAACTGCCATTTGATCCAGAGGAAGGCAAAAAACCCATCTGAAGCCTCTCCAATTTGGCTCAGAGGGGGAAAAAACTCCTTCCTGACTCCAAAATGGCAATCGGACTACTCCCTGTATCAACTTGTACTATGAGCTATCTCCCATAACCCTGTATTCCTTTACTTGCTAAACACCATCCAACCCCTTCTTAAAGCTATCTAATGTATCAGCCTGTTCCACTGATTCAGGGAGAGAACTCCACATCTTCACAGCTCTCACTGTAAAAAACCCCTTCCGAATATTTATGCGGAACCTCTTTTCTTCTAATCAGAATGGGTGACTTTGTGTCAGCTGGAAAGACCTACTGGTAAATAAAGCATTAGAGAGATTATAATATGATCCCCATATATATTTATACATAGTTATCACATCACCCCTAAGCGCCTCTTCTCCAGCGTGAACATCCCCAATTTGGCCAGTCTTTCCTCATAGCTAAGATTTTCCATACCTTTTTTTTTGTAAAGAGCGCCCATACATCTGTAAATTTTTTGGTACGTCCAGGCTGATGAGCTGCCATTATAATGATATAGCAGCCACTTTGGTATTTTATTATCCATGTCTTAACTTCTATCCTAATATGCCACATATGTCATTGTTTTATGGTGTTAATTCACCAGCATCTTTTCACCAGTACAGTTGTATTTACTCCAGTAGAATTTCTGCACATTATGCTAAAATGCTGTCATTGCAATCTAAAGTGATTATGTGATGGTGCTGCTAAAATATTTGCCTTTTCTTATGTCTTGGTAGTGAAGACTTTCGAGGGAAACTATGCACTACAATGTCACAATACATTAAGCCACTGACGGAGTAGAATTCATTTTAACATCTTATTTTCCAACTGTTTTTATCTCTACAGCTGTGATCAATATTTATAATAGCTCATTATTCTTGAAAGTTTGTAGGGGCTTCCCTTGCGAGATACAGCTGGATAGATGTTCTCTGGTGTACTTCATATGACTTATAGGTGAAGAATTTGAAGTGCCGATCAGCTCTCTAATGATATTATTATAAAGTTTATTATTTCTGCTTTATTGTGGTTTGGGGGCACAGAGTGCAGGAAAAGACACTTCCACCAGGAATTCAGCATAGTTCTGTATGCAATCTCTATTAAATAGGCATATAATACTCTGTGAGAAATAATGAATTGAATTGTGGGCAACTGTAAAATACTGTGTTGTATTTCATTCTCAGACTGACTTTCATTAGAGAGCTGCCGAAAACATGATTTTGGAATTCTTTGAAGTTCTCTTGCTTTTAGTGTTGTGCATTCTAAAGCCACTGGAGGCTGCATTAGAGATGAAAGGGAAGGAATATTCTCAAATCATTGTACAGAAATGGAAAAATGTAAAAGCATCCCTGCTCAGTTCAAGATTTAAGGAAAAATGTAGAATCTGTTATCCAGAAAACTCATAAAGGTGAACTAGAAACGAAGACAGCTAAAAATGCTATATTTTTATATACTGAACTTATTGCACCAGCCTAAAATGTCAGCTTCTCAATAGCAGCAATGATCCAGGACTTCAAACTTGTCACAGGGGGTCACCATCTTGAAAAGTGTCTGCGACACTCACATGCTCAGTGGGCTCTGAGCAGCTGTTGAGAAGCTAAGCTTAGGGGTCGTCTCAAATTATCAAGCAGAAAATGAGGTTTGTCTGTAATATAAGCTGATGCTACAGGGCTAATTATTAAATGCTGATGCTAATTGCACTGGTTTCTGTGCTGCCATGTAGTAATTATCTGTATTAATTATTAATCAGCCTTATAGTGTGACATTTCTATTTTATGTGTACTGTATATTTTGAGTGGGTCCCTAAACTCAGCAAGTGACAGCAGGACAGAGCATGTGCAGTGAATCAGCAGAAAAGAAGATGGGGAGCTACTGGGGCATCTTTGGAGACACCGATCTTTACTGCTAAAGGGCTGTGGTTGCCTTGGGCTGGTACAGAAGCCCAAAACATAATGTGCAACATTTCTAGCCTACTTCTTTAGTTAAACTTTAGTTCTCATTTAAATATGGCCCCACCAATCCCCATACTGTCCTATATGAATTAACAAGTCTTAATTTTTGACTAATTTGTGTTTTCTCCTTAATAATAAGACTGTAATGTGTGCTTTGTGTTAACTAAGCTAGTAAACATCCATACTGGTAGCAAAATACAATTATTATTTTAAAAGTTTATGGAGCTATGGAGCTCCACATTTTTTCTCTCTAAATAATGATTTTCCAGTGAGAAGTTTTATTACTCTGCACATTGCCTAAAACTATATTATTTCAGAAAAGGAAAAATGATCTGCACAGTGTAAAACTGTATATTGGGAATAATTATTTCACCTGTAGCTATGATGCCATAAATTCACTAAAAGTGTGCGTGCTTTCTCTACACCATCTCTGTGTTTAATGCATTGATTTCCAAACTGTGGGGATCAGTTATGGGGTGGCCCTCTTACTGCACGATTTTGGAAGAATTCCTGTTTTCCTTTGAAATGCCCAGCTTGAAGACATGTAGTAAATGCTTTGATAAAACGACCTATGTTTAATGTAAGCTTGCTGAGCTAAGGGAGGTCTGGACCCCCAAGGAAGGCTTTCAACAAACAAACAAAAAAAAACAAAAACCAGGCAACCACTGATGTAATAATCTGATGAATTCAACTAGTTTGAGTCAAAGCTTAAAACTTTTTTTTTTTTTACCACTAAGGGATATATGTATCAATTTTTGAATTACTATTTTTCTGTGATTGTGTGCCTATTCATGAAATATCTTTGACAGGTCACTTGGGATACTGATAAGCAGCAGCAAAAATAACACAATTACATTTTGCATTTACCTTTATTTTAAAGCAAGCTTAAAAAATGTTGTTTTTATTTGTGCAGCATTTTTCCTGTTTATCGCATTCCCTTAAATGTGTATTTGCAAGTGTTAAGTAATTGAAGCCACATTTCAGGTTACAGTCACAGGTTCAGGTTATGAAATGCACATTTGCATTCTTAATATAGTTAGTGGTCATAATACATTGATTCAGATCTTTGTATAAGTTTCCTTTACACATTCTGGAATCTTTCTAACAACTTGAAATTCCACAACTTGACAACCTTGCTCTGATGTTTTCACATCGTCTAACCTAGAATAAAAATCAAATCTTGATTCTCTTTCATGAAAGGATTCGGTTAATCAATTTGTTATAAGTAGACACTAAAGAAACACGAAGAAATATTCAGTGCAATACAACATTCATTACAATGCCAAACCAGGAGGAACAGTTGCCCCATTCAAGCCCGTACAGATCCTGTCACATCTTCAGCATTTATTTTCCAGTTGTAATGGCCTGTGGTTGATGGGAACACATTTTAATGAAAAGTGTTTACTTTAAATCTCAATGACAGGTGACATTTTCTATTTATATTTCAGGACGTCCCCCTGAGAAAAAGTTGAAAAGACGTGAAACTCTTCCTCCCTCAAACTCTCGCATCATTACTATGCATGATGGTAGAACTGGTTTCCATGGAGGCAGCATGCTTTCAAACAAGTCAATGAATTGTGGGTAAACGAGAGATAATTTAAATGATAGTAAATAGTACATTTTAGCCTTTAGCAGGAAGAGTGGCATTATGTGTATATAAACCAAAATATTTACAATATTATAAGAATAGTGTGTTCAGTCTGTGAGCATATTTATCAAAATGTGTTGTTATTGAATTATATTTTATCAGGGAAGCAAAGTGTTTGCCAAGCTCACAAGTTGGCTGACTTGGATAGTGAACTGGCAGCAATGTTATGCAGTCGGATGAAAGAGGTTAGCATTGCATATCAGCAAACAAGCAGTGAGACAGACACAACAGAACGACGGAAAAAGGAGAGGATGATGGCAGTGAGACAGCAGGAGTCGCAGGAGAATGCAAATTTAAGAAAATCACTTATTATGGTAAGATAATGTTATATTTCTGTGTATATATATCTATATATATATATATATATAGATATATCTATCTATCTATATATCTCTCTCTCTCTCTCTCTCTCTCTCTCTCTCTCTCTCTCTCTCTCTCTCTCTCTCTCTCTCTCTCTCTCTCTCTCTCTCTCTCTCTCTCTCTCTCTCTCTCTCTCTCTCTCTCTCTCTCTCTCTCTCTCTCTATATATATATAGATATATATATAGATATAGATATATATATATATATATATATAGATATATATATATAGATATAGATATATATATATAGATATAGATATAGATATAGATATATAGATATAGATATAGATATAGATATAGATATAGATATAGATATAGATATAGATATAGATATAGATATAGATATAGATATAGATATATATATAGATATATATAGATATATATAGATAGATATATATAGATATATATAGATATATATAGATATATATAGATAGATATATATAGATAGATATATATATATAGATATATAATATATATAGATATATATATATATATATATATATATATATATATATATATATCTATATATATCTATATCTATATCTATATCTATATCTATATCTATATCTATATCTATATCTATATCTATATCTATATATCTATATCTATATCTATATCTCTATCTCTATCTCTATCTCTATCTCTATCTCTATCTCTATCTCTATCTCTATCTCTATCTCTATCTCTATCTCTATCTCTATCTCTATCTCTATCTCTATCTCTATCTCTATCTCTATCTCTATCTCTATCTCTATCTCTATCTCTATCTCTATCTCTATCTCTATCTATCCTATCTCTATCTCTATCTCTATCTCTATCTCTATCTCTATCTCTATCTCTATCTCTATCTCTATCTCTATCTCTATCTCTATCTCTATCTCTATCTCTATCTCTATCTCTATCTCTATCTCTATCTCTATCTCTATCTCTATTCTCTATCTCTATCTCTATCTCTATCTCTATATATATCTATATATATCTATATATATCTATATATATCTATATATATCTATATATATCTATATATATCTATATATATCTATATATATCTATATATATCTATATATATCTATATATATCTATATATATCTATATATATCTATATATATATATCTATATATATATATCTATATATATATATCTATATATATATATCTATATATATATATCTATATATATATATCTATATATATATATCTATATATATATATCTATATATATATATCTATATATATATATCTATATATATATATATATGTAATGGCTCATGCATGATTTCAGTTCGGGGGGCCCTAAGTAAAGGTTAGGCCTTGAATCAAAAGTGTTTCACAAGCACTGCCCTAAATGAAACGTGTAGTGTATTAAGGGTAATTTTACAACTGCTCAATGATGATTTACTGGGCAGCATGGAAGAGTCAATTAGATAAATGTTTGCATTGTCAGTCACCTAAAATTTTAGCATTAATGTTACCTAAACACTACATATATTGATATTGTGGGGAGAAGCTGCAAATAGGTATCGACACTGTAATCCTATCTCAATATGTCTTGTAAGTGTTCAAAAGCCTTTAATGATGTGACCAGTGTTTTTCTCTGGCATCTGTTCAAGTCCTGTGTCATAAATGTAGCTAGAAATTGTGCCATAAAGCAAGAACATAACTGGCAAGTTAATACAAATCACTCAAAGAACTGCCTACATATCAGTTACCGGCTTTACTCTATCTAGTAAATGGAGAAATGTGTATATCGAATTTCAGATGGGGCAGAGGCTTAGGGACCAACACCAAAGTCAAAAACGATTGCTTGCATTAAAGACCTTTAAATCAATGACGTAGACATTGATATTTTGAGACAATTTGCCATTGGTTTTCTTTTTTTGGGGTTTTCTACATTATTTAACATTTTGTTGAGCAAGTCTCCAGTTTGGAATTGCAGCAGGGACATTCTATAACATAATAAAAGTGAACCACCCTTTTAAATGTTTGAGAATGGTAAAATTGGTTGAGAAATAATGCTAGCTTTAAATAAGTATTCATTACAATTCTGTACTATACACACAAACCTTACATAAAAAATAACGATCTGTAAAAATATAAAAAAACATTTTATTTTAGCTGGAGTATCTGCAAATTAAAACATCCATTAATATCTGTTTACTCGTATTGACATATTTATTGAGGGTAGAACCAGATCCTTGTTTAGGAAATGTATTATTCCACTTTGCTTGCTATTACTGTAAGGACAACCTATAGCAGTAAAAATTGTGAGAATTGTTACAGATTGGCTAAATGCTAAAAAACCCATTTTCATCTGATAAATCTCACTAAACTGCATCATTATATTCCTTCCCGCAGTACTTTATTCTAGTTGGGTACATTTATGGATATAGAGAAACAGCTAATTATTCCATACCTTTTATCCATCTGATCTGAAAATACAATTCTAATGTGTCAGGCAAAAACATATTTATTAACTGTTTGTTATCTATTGGAAAAAACAAAACCTTGCATGGTTATAAAGAAATACATTCAGGGCTAGATTTATTTAGATTCATCATTACTTCGTACCACAAAAAATAAATAATTAAAACACATAACTTGAATCAAATTCCAGCATCTCACCAACAGCTAAATGCAATTTCAGAAGCTTTCATATTACTGGTTTGCCCCCCACTTCCATTGACATGGTCAATAAATTACATGGGCCTTTGTAGCATGTAAAGTGTACACTGTTCTCTTCTTTGGAAGATCTATAGTTACTTACTCTTTAGATCTCCATCATACCACCAATTTATGTGATTTAGGAAATAATTGGCCTGTAACAATTTAAGCAGAACTACTTTATAAGGATCAGTTTTACCTATGAATGTAACCCAGAGACAATTTAATTGTTAAACGTGGACAAAAACCTGTGTAGTAGAATTTTACGTTTTTTAGATGACCAGAAAAAATTTGGAAAATCAGGGAAATCTATTATATATTGGTGGGGCCCCAGGAAAACACAGTCAATCAGTGTTGGACTGGCCCACCGGGAAACCAGGAAAACTCCTGGTGGGCCAAGGTGTCTGTGGGCCCTTGTGCTGCTAAACATTTGGCCTATTTCATGGCCATTCCCTATTTCTTTGAGAACAAAGAAATTAGATTATAGTATGTAAAGAATTGAGACTAGGAGAATTGTGGTTGAGTGAGGAGAAGAAGAATAATAGTACAGAGTGGGCCCCTGGTCCAAGGTTTTTGGGTGGGTCCCTGGTGTCCCAGTCCGGCACTGAGGTCAATTGAGAAAAAACTTAAAATCAGGCGATGTAAAATTGGGGTTTCATTGTATCTACTCTGTCTTTTTTACTTTGATCTTTATTGGACAACAATGAAATGTCTTACCTTGGGCACCCAAAAGTATAGCATGATACAGCAAGTTTTATCACAGTTTTATCACAGCGCTCTCTGTAAAAAGGAGCAGGAGTCTCACAATCAATTTGTCCCCTAGGCAGCTTCCAACTAAATACTGGGTCTGCTTTCGCCACCAGATTTTATTTATTTGTTTTATTTTGGCACAGAAAAGATAGCTGGATATATCTGGGATGACAAATCCAGCAGAAACAATGTGTGTTTCCATATGATTACTGCCATGTTAGTAATACAGTATAGCTATATGTCAGACCTACTGGAGTTTGGCATCAGCAATTATATGCTTCTTTTTCCTTTAGTGCAGACAACAAGCTTTTAGAGAAAAGTCAATTTAACTAAAGCTAAGTATTTGTGACTTTTTTCCCCCTACAAACCAAATGGGAATGTGAATCTTTATATAACTCAGATATTGAGCTGTTTCTCTTCTCGTTTTGTTTCTAGGCTCAACATGAGGAGCGTACTCAGCACACAAGAGATTTGCAGATCATTGAAGCATACAGAGAACGCACCAAGCCAGAGTGTATCTCTAGTATGCTGAATCAGGCCATTACCTCAAATTACACTGTCTATGCTACACTGGGCACTGCAGAGTTCTTTGAATTTGAACTTAAAAATCCCTACAATATCCAATACACTGTGACTATTGAGATTGATAGCACTGATCTGAGGTAATGCTATTATGGACCTTTCTGACTTTTATTAATTACAATTTTATAATACCGTTTAATAAATATGGTTGTGTGTGTCCTTTCCCAAGGTCATTTGAAAGGGTTAATGGAAAGAGAACAAGTGAGAAGATGAGGGTAGAGTGAAATAACTGGCAATGTTTATATGTGCTGAAATGTATCATATTTGCCCACACAAATAAGAAGATGAGTCTTCACTCGCTAGCCTTTTCTGTGGCCTAAAATAGTAAAGGAAAATAAGTAAAATAATACAGCAGACAAAAACACACAAACATTTGTGATCTTTAGAAGGTGTTATTTGGAGCATTGGGAAATAGATAAAGGAAGGGAGACCGATTTTTTGGCAGTGACTGAATGGGTGGGTGCCAAAGTAGATGATGCCAGATTGTATCTGGAGCCATTAAACAGGCTGGGTTGGTTAAATTAAGATAGAAGGTGATGGCACAACACAGAGCTATGTTGTTAGCTTGGAAATTATCGAATTAGGTGCAGCTGAAGACTGGGCACCTGGGGCGGGGGGGGGTTGTTGTCATAGGCATTGTGGCAGGGAGTTCCACATATGCTGCAAAAGAAAAGGGCTTGGTGAGATGATAAGAATTGAAAAAGGCCAAATTAATGTAGCATGTTAAGTTTAAGTAAGAGCCGTTAAACAGGAACTGAATTAAAGGGGAGAAGAATGGAGAAAAGAAGAATTAAAAAAAGACTTTCTGATGAGATGTATTTTAGATTTAAAGCAGTTTTTGGCAGGGCCCACTTTGCCTCTTGTAAACATTTTTATTTTGTATTTAATGTATACACCCATTATTTGCACAACACCATGCAGAATGTCCATTATTATAATAACAAAATTGAGTTGAAGATTAAATGTATAGAGAGGGTGGGAAATTAAGTTGATGGTTTCTTACTTTTTGGTGGGTCCTTGGCACAGCAGCTTGACAACTTTCTAGGTGAAGTTCAGGCTTCCCTTTCAATCCATGTGCCATTAAAATGTAGAGTCTGCAATCACTTTCTGCACATATATCTTTATATATAAGCTGTACTACACTCACTCTAGCTGTTTGCAATACAACATTTCAATGTTTTTGTGCCTTTGCACCTCTCACGGTAGGAGAAGCCTTAATAGAATATCTATGCAAAAGTTTTATACTGATTTCTAAACACCACATATTATTAATACAACCATTTTTTTCTTTTCAGGGTTATCACTGATACCCGGGAATGGAAGCATTTTAAGGAGCTTACCAGTACAGTAACACCTATAGAGGAAAATATGTTTCATGTCCAGCCAAATACTGTTATTCCTCAGCTATATCTGCGGGCCAAAGAGACAGTTTATATCCCATTCAAATACCAGACTTTTTGTGTAGACCATACACCCATGCTGCAGGTTTGTACATTATATAATACTTACATAAGTATTACACTGGAATATAATATAACACAGCATTTTCCAAATAGGTGTTTAATGCTTTAAAGACAGGACAATAGAAGTGCATGTGCGAAGGCAGGATGGGGAACATCTTAGGTAATAAATAAATTCATTGAGAGTAACTGAGTTACCAACTGTCACTCTACCCAGTGATTTATGAGAGGATAAAAATTACAAAGAAATGTGTCAAATTTGAGTTGATGCAGTCAGTCAGACCCAAACCTGCACTTAAATCTAACTTAACCAAAGGTTTTTTTTAATAACCAGTAATTTAACATCACACTTTGTTGAGTGTCGAAATGTGTTTTTACTCATGTATTTTGCCACTTATGTTCAATAGCATAATAGTATGCAAATTATATTAAGCTATTTATACAGTATGCAAAACCTGTATAGGGTCAGTATTTTAAATTAAAAGCTAGAGGGAGCTCTGTACTTAATATATGGCTTGACACCATTAAGAAGAAGGGTCCCTTTAAATATTGCACCTATAGGGGCTCAGCATTGCGACATTTGGAACAAGTGCAATTGATGGGTTTTTAGGAATTTGGACACGTTCCAGGCACTTATTGCTCTTCCTTCTTAGGCACACTTTTGCACCCATAGGAAAGTATTTTACTGAGATAGTATCTGATCTAGTTCACTGGAATAAAATATGTACCACCCGTGCCTTCATTAATAGAAGGTACAAAAACAGTATTGTGATTAACATGAAATGTGACAGATGGGCGTAAGAACGATACTAAAGAAAAAATATACCCAGATTAAATTCAGTGACAGCCATGAGGATAAAAAAACCCTTAATCTCAAAGTTAATAAAGTTGTTTAAAACTTTGACATAGAGAATTCTTTATCTATTCATGTTATGATCTGCACTGGAATCCTAATACACAGAATATTTATTTTTCTTTTAAAGAAAACTCTTTTAATGCTGATCCTTTCAAGGTCTTTCCCTGTATAAGAATAGCAGGGATTCTTTGAAGGTGTTTGCATTTGAATGTACCCGTCTGTTATGAAAAATAATAAGATGTATTCCACTGAACAGTAACAATTTTGTGCTCATGATGAAATTTATATTGGAACTAGTTTGGCTTTGTAAAATGGATAAATCATTATTGATGGAATGTTGCTTTTGTTCTTTGTTTGATGTGCTGTAGGGACCTGATGCAGAATCATTACGGAAACATTCACAGTTATCACAGTACAAGTCAAATGCAATGTCTTCCCGACGGATTATGGTAAAAGGGGTTTTAGAAGTGTTCTTAAAATATTTTTGTATGGTTTGTTATATTCAGTAAGAATATAAACTCCAAAAGATCAGTATTTTGCAGTTGCAAAATCAGTTTATTTTATAACGACTGACAAATAAAAGTCTGCTTTCCCAGTGCTAATTTACCCACTTATGTTATAGGCCGAAGGGAACATTTTTCCCTGAGAAGCCCTGGTAAATGCTGCAAATGACTCCTCCATGCCTTTGTACACAGACTGCCCTCAGAGTCTGTTACACTTTTGTTGTGCTTGGCATCACAAGGATGACTTCTCGTCAGCTATTTGACCTTTTCTAGATATTTTCAGTAAATTCGTTCATAGCTGTATCCCGCCTTAAAAGTGTTATTAACATTAGAAGGGTAGTTTCTGAAAGGCAGAACAGGGTGCAAAGTGAGAAACTAGTGCATGCTGCCCACAGTCGCAGGTCTAGAGTGCAAAGACCTGGATCCATTCAGTGCTTCTTGCTTTTGGCATTGCTGTGTACATGAAGGGACAGGCTGGGAAAGGCACATAGGGACAAGTTAAGGACTGGTTAAGGACCCTTAGGGATTCTTAAATTGGGCCCTAAGGGTGTGATTTTGCTCCCCTTAGTGCTCTAGCAACCGGCATCTTCATAAATCACATAAGTTGGCCAAACACACAGAGATCCGCTCGTTTGGCGATGTTGCCAAATGAGTAGATCTCTCCCCGATCGGCCTTAACTGATTGTGGGCCCTAGGGTCCAACAATCGGATCACAATGTAGGATAAATGGGCGGTCAGATTTCAGGACCACATCAACGAACAGATGCGGTCCACAATCCGATGGGATTATTAGTCCCGTTGGATCGATATCTGGTTGACTTTCGGCCAGATATCGATCAGGGAAGCCAGTCGGAGGGCCCCATACACAGCCAATAAGCCCCGACTCCCTCTGTCGACAGCTTTGATCGGCCCGTGTATGGCCATTGTTTCAGACTTTATTTTTACCATTTAACCACTTTCCTGCCCCAGATATTAGAAGCTATGGTGATCCAACATTTATGGAATCACTTCTAATCTATGGGAAAAACATGTTGCTGCCACACCTGGTAGATAAAGGATTAAATCTCTTGATTTTTTTAAAAATGTCCCTGGTATAAATTATGATAAAAATCCTCTTTTCCGCTTCTACTTACTTTGCTTCTAAAAACAGCTTTGCTTTTTGTCAGCAATTCTTTCCTTACAAACACAAGAATCAGCTTATTTTAAGTGCCTGTCCAGGTGCATCATCATCGTATTGACTCCATAAATTTGAATTGATTTTATAATCTGCTGAAAAAAAAAAAAAGTTTCAATGACTGAACTTATATGAGTAGGAAACAGTCATTTTCCAGTCTTGTGTACTGTGCTCTGTGTATGAACATGTAACAGTCTATTCTCTTCTTAAAACAAAATATGATCAAACACAAGTGCACTAATTGGGTAGGGAGACCAATAAATCACTACTTATCCCTGCTTGCCTCACTTTTATATTGCTTTCCTCTAATGCTGCCAATTATATCCTCAAACAGGTTTCTTTCAAGACATCAGATGGAAAACTCATTGCTATTCTCCAAGTGAACATTGAACCTCAGCCGCATGTTGTTGATCAGACATTTCGATTTTATCACCCAGAACTGACATTTCTGAAAAAATCCATTCGTTTGCCTCCATGGTACACACTTCCAGGTACAGGAGATTTAAACAAATACAAAGCAGTCGGCAGCTTAATATTAAGATCTTTCAAATAGCAAAGGAACATTTCTATTAGTAGGTAAACATCACCTCGGAACAATCCCACAGCGGATTCATGCTTATTATTTCCCCTAGTTTCTGACTTTATTAATATTTTATTGCAATATAGTTACACAGTGGGAGACCTACAGATTTTGTGACATGTCCTCACCATTATAGTTTAGTTTGTTATTTTCATTTTCTTTTTAAAGAAGAAAGCTGATTTTTTTAACACTATGTGTGTTTAATAGGTGCCGGGCCAGTAATCATTTAAGTTTAAATCAACGAATTAACTTTTTTCTGCTGAGCTTATTATTAAATATGCAGAAATAAAGGCAAAGAGTTGCATGGATTAAAGGGGTAGTTTACACCTATATGAACCCATTTTCAGCAGGTGCCAAATAAATAGAACTAGAAAATACTTGCTGCCTACTAGTTTAATTTAAAAAAATGTATATTCGTTATACATTTATTATAAAACAGAACATTATTTCGCTTTCATACTTACCATCTTACAATGAATTAGCTCAGTTAGTTTACCAAGGCTAAGCTTTGCATAGACAACCCCTCCCATCATCATTTGTTGTGACTGCTTTACGTTACAGATAAGCAGAAGTCCATTATGCAGGGGATTATCTGTGCACTAATTATTTACTTTGCAAGAACCAAACATGAAGTAGCTTCAGCTCCTCCTTTTACCTGTTTAGCTGAAGAAATAGCAAAAGACATATATTTTTATTTTTGTTCTTAAATCAATTGATATACAGAAGATATAACTTGAGATATATAATATTTATAGCATATCACAAAAAAAAGCAATCTTTAGATTCTGATTTTATGTTTATGGTGGATATTCTTTTAGCTGCTGCATCTTTGCTGCGCCTGTGGATCTAACACAATGCCAGCCACTTATTCCCCAAAGATTGTTAGTAACTGGCCATAATTATGTACATACCCAGCTTATAGCTGAAGGTGCCCATACTGAGTCTGATTCTAATGATAGTCATTCTGCTGCCAGAAGTCTGGGTCTCTAAATCACTGACACAGTAGTTTCCTGGCTTTGTGATATCTGCCATTGGAATCAAAACAGCTTGCATTGGGATACCATCCATTCTGATTCAAGCTAATTGTTTGTCAAACTACATAGCAAATTACCACTTCCTCTTCAATATGGGAACATTTTCTCTGATATACTGGACAGCCATAGTGCAGATGCTCTCGCCCACCAGCACCTTTTTTGTCAAATCTTTAAGGACAGCTGAAATGGATATTTTTTTTTCTCATAGTAAACTTTTATTTTTTAAAATAAAGCATTTGATCTCTCATTACCTAGAACTCTCTCCCTAGGTGCTCCAGTTGGCACGCCAGGTGGAGAACCTGATCTTCAAGTGCGCTGTAGTGACATCAATATTATCTGTGATTCCAAAAAAATGGTAAGAATAGTTCTATACAGTAAGCCCTGATTTAGAGTATATAGTACTTTATATGCACCTGCTTTATCATGCTGTATATGTGTTTTGTTTGATCAGTAAGTTTATTTGCAATTCCTTGTATATTTGCTTTAAAGGATAAGTAAGCCTTTTATTTTAAAATCTCATAAAATTACTCCATTTAGTTTTATTTCATATCTCTGATACAATCAGCTGAATTGCAGCTCTTTTAGCTACTTCCTTGTTTTGCATGAAGCTCTGCCCCTCTCTGACTATGAAGAGAGGTGCATACTGCACATACTCGCTGCCTCTGCTCCAATAGAAACCAGTTAGGCATGCACAGTAGGCACCTCTTTGAGGTCTTCACAGTCGTTGAGAAAAAGAGAGTTCAGGAGGTGAATATTCAAACTAGACCGGGAATCCGCTTAAAAAAACTGTAGTTCTGGAGGAAGAAAGGTATATAAGGCTGTTTATATTAATTTTAGAAAGAGAGAAAAAAATGAAGGTTTACTTACTCTTTAAAGCAGTGCATAGAATTTACAGTAGTTGCTTTTTACCTTCTTCTTTTTTTTAAAAAAAAAGTATTATTTTGATCTTTTACTTGCCCGTAGAGAATTGCATTTGACATGTAATGTGGCACATAGAATAATTACAGCTTTTTATCTTCTAGTATGCTTTTAATCTTCTCCCACCGTGTCTAATCACCATCAGAGTTAAGCGCCGCTGCCAGGATTTCCTTTTTTTTTTTTTTTTCTTTGCTTTGATTTTTGTACTTGTTCAATAGGGTCACCTGAGCACAAAAACAAAACACTTAATGACAGAAATGCTTTTAGGATCTGTATAGATTAAAAAAAGACACTTTAAAAACGAATCGTCACTAAGAAATGTAATGTCATCTTTTTTTCCTTTAAGGAGATTAAGAAGTTTAATATTTTGTGAACAAGTATCACAGATATGTAAATTACATTTAAAGATGATTCAGTATTTTCTTTTTTGTGAGGCAGCCCTTTATGTGAAACAAATTTTCCCCAAGGTAATATTATATTATGCTATCATGAAACAAAGAAATGGTTCTTGTGTATATTTATATTTAAATATTTTATTACAAATAAATACCTATTAACGGGGCATAGCACCTTCTTTTTCAACATTAGTTCAATGAAAACGCCTTGCATTGAACATACTTTTTTTAATGTTGTTTTAATTAAGTAATAGCTAATTTTTTTTTATTAATTAAGTAATAGCTAATTTTTTTATTTCTTGCACTAAACATGGCAAAAGACTACCTGAATGTAAGAGTCATTCCACTGTCCTAATTCTTACAAGCTGGTTAAAGCAAATTACCAGTCCACTGACAATTCCTCTGTATAAGCAAACCCTTCCCTTCCCCCAGCTGCAAAGCCATTATGAGGCTTTGAGATAAGGAGCAGCTCATTATAGAGAGGGCTTTTCCATTGACTGGACAATTATAAACCAGCTAAAACGAATACGATACTTCACTTTCATCAAGAAGTGGTGGAGCACACACTGTATTGAATCTGTGAAGGAACTGCTGTTTCAGGCCTGAGTTGAGTGCTTCAATGTCCACTGTAATACTCCACTGATTGAGGCATGAGCAATACCCTGTTAGACGGACTGAATTGTTATCAGAAGTGAAGATGGAAAGAGAAGATCGGTATTAGGAACTTTACATTGGAGTCTGGAGAGGGTTGTTCAAGGGATGCTCGGAGGATTTCTTTAAAAGCATACAAATGTAGATATCTCCAGCTAGATACTTAGATTTATGCTGCTACACATTTATATAACTGCATAATTAGTTACAAGAAATGGACTGCGATGAATAAATTAATTTATTTTTAGTTAATTATAAAACACTAACAGAAAACTATTTTTACTCCCCCTTGTAAACATGGTGATTTGTTCAAAGTGACATATTAAGCACTGTATAAATGTCCTCCTCAAAACAGTGATAGTTTGTCCATATATTGCAATATATTCAAGCTGCTTGACTGTTTCAAAGTCATCCCAAACAAACAATGTCTTGGTGTGCCATTACAGGGTCCAGGAGAGCCTCAGGATGTGTTTATAAAAGTTGCTGGAGGACCCAGTCCACAAATCAAAAGATTCTTCATTGCACTCTACATGTAAGTAGCTATCGAACTATAATTTCGATCAACATCATTACCGGCAGTTCCTCTGCCTTGTTATTTAAGCGCTGCCTTATAAAGGTTACTTTATTTGAGAGGTTATTGATTCTTACAAACTTTTCTCGTTAAATAATTTTGTGAAAGTACTGAAAGATCCAGGGTTACATATGTCAAGTAATTTGCTTGGCTTCGACAAGAAAAAAAAAAAATCAAATAAAAATAATTCTGATGCCTATCTTTTCTCAAAATATTCGGTTGCAGAAATCCTATAGAAAATGTAAGACTTTAGAAACGGTGAAATAGTTTTTTTTTTTCCATAATATTTTTGAGTTATTAAAAATGCTGTTCACAAAGGTACAATTGAAGGGTAGTTGCTTTGGAAAGCATAACATGTGGGTAAGGGTGATACTTGTACTGTATTACTGGCCAGGTTTTTAATTACAAGCTGTACAAACTTTGCGTTCCTCCTTGGGCATTTTAAATAGAAAAATAGGAAGTAGGGTTTTAGAAGCCTTTTAAATTGGGAGTCATAATATTTCATCAAAGGCTAAATTTGGCCCAAAGGCATACAGTTGGATAATTCAGATCTACATATTGGCAGTGTGCATTTAGAGTTGACCAGTAAACCTGTTTTCAGTTTATATTAGAAGTAATAAAAGTTGAATAGAGCTGTTCTACTTATTAAGAGAAGATATTGAGATTGGTTGAAGAGATCAGCAACAATCTGCAGGCTTGGATGCTTTTATAAATGACTGATGGAATGGGGAAGGATATTCATGAAGATAGGTGCAAATTTGCAGTTGTGATACTAGAGTGCTTATATATGATGTGCAGTAGGGGAATACTATGTTAAATAATTGACATAAGTTGCATACAGTGTGACCTGTAAAACTTTGGATCTTTATTTTAATGTTTTTTTTCTTTTTTTTCATTAAGAGATCCTTGGCTTGCAGCTCCTATTCAGATCTGGCAAATTTATGTGCATTCACTAAAGAGAGTAGATGTTAGTTGCATAACTGGCCAACTGACCCAGCTCTCTCTTGTCCTTCGAGGAACTCAAGTTGTCCGGAAAGTCAGAGCTTACAGTTCACATCCAGAGGAACTAAAGGTTAGTTTTCACATTAAAATTCTATAGTCCTGCTAGCTGTTCCAGGCACAAGAAGTCAGCCTGTCCTAAATGTTCAGGTTTCCTCTTGTGACTTTATCAACATTGGCCTGGCTGTATTTTATTAGTATTTGACAAGTTTTCCCCCCAGCCAGATTCAGGGAGGGCAAGGGCAGCTCACAAGGGTTACAGAAAAAATGAATTTGGAGGGCCCTGAGCTTAAAATCTAAAGGTAAAAAAAGAAATCAGATAAAAAATGAAATTTCTGTGTCTGTTGACTTGGTTAGAATTTTGACCTGTACTGAACCTTTAATAGGTACATACTTCATATTTCATGTACTGTGCTCCAAGAACCATGGAATTTGATTGGAAGTTTATTGCTGAATCAGTTGTGAAATGAATTTCATGCAATTAATGCCTTTGCTTGCAAAAACGGCATTCCATATTACATTCAGTTCCATTGCTTATTTTTGAAGCAGCTAACTTAATGTTTATACGTTTTATGGCAATTGCACTGCTGTAAATGCCATTGGGGTACTAAGGAATTTATTTCCTCTGCAGCCATAAGATAAGTTCCTGCAGCTGTTCTAATCATCAAACCCTGCTTTGGTACTTACATGTCCTGGTATTGTATTGTTTGTTCCAGCTGCCTCTTATTTTAATTGCAAATTCAGAGTAAAAGCACGTGGTTGATTAGCATTCATCCTGACACATAGACTGTACTTAAGTTCAGCCAGGTTTAGACCATTGACCGTGCTTGATCATAATATACATATTTGTAAAGAGAGTTAGTATTGTGTATTGAAATAGCAGTTAAAATTAAAAATCTGTTTTAACAAAACACCTTCCATGTCAATCTCTACTCACATTGATTGAAAACAACAACAGCAGCTTGCTTAGAATACCTTATTATGTGTGACTTATGCTGATTAATAAAGGTATTAGTAGAAAAAAGTAACAGAGCTAAATTTAATGGTCTATTACCAAGATAGCTAGATGTGGAAGAAATTTGGGAACTTTAAGTGTCTGACAAGGAACTTACTAGTAAAGGTGAGACATTTCAAATATAATTGGCTTATAATGTAAATATGTTGCAGGATAAATGTATGCATTGTGAAAGTGTTTGGTCAGAATAAGATGAAAATCTTTCATTTTCCCCAGGAGAAGTCAAATATGTCATGATAATATGGAAGAAGGATTTTATGATAGCTTATATCTAGCAATATTGAGTTTCTTCAGTCGTAGAGGCTATCAAAATGGTCAAGGGAGTAATATTAATTAAAAAGGGGGTTTGACAAAGATGCATAAAAAAAATAGCAAAGGGCAAAGGAACTTTTACTGCTGTAATTCTGGAAATGTAGCTCTAATGACAGATACCGTTTATTCAAAACCACTAAATTGGGACTGGAAATATTGGAAAGGGTGGGAGAAACGAATTCTTAACCAAGATTTTAAGGTTAAAGAGATACTGACACCTGAAATTAAACGTTTTTTTTTACATTTATTATAATATTGGCTTTGCAAGCTACTTCTAACTTTGCCATAAAGTATTTGCATGATGCTTTTACATTACCTGTCTGATCCCCCATGTTCCTGTATGAGGGGGCTGCCATATTTGTGCAGCAGGAGTCCGTTAGCATTAGAAACTGTAACTAACAGGCTGAGATGGGACAGTCAGGTTGGCAAAGTCAGAGTGTCAGAGAGTCAGGCTTAGGAACTTCAACTAACAATACTATACAAAAACAAACCTCTCAGCAAAAAATGATCAACATGACCTGTAGGTAACAATCAATGTACATTCATATGCTAAAATTAAGTTTTTTTAGTGTCAGTATCACTTTAAGAACTTGTATAATGTCCAAACCTTTTCTATTTTTTCAGTGCCATCAATGTTCATATAACCATAAAACTATAGAGTGACACTGTTCTGCCTAAATAGTGGAAAATGAATACATTTTCCAGTAAAAGCTTTTTCTGAGACAAATTCCACCACTGTTTTTTGTCTTAGTTTTCTACAGCTTTGAGCAGGTGAGAACCATTCTTGTGCACAAAAGCTTACAAAGTCTGCTCCATGTCTCAAAGAATGACCTGAACTATTTTTGAGCAGAACTGTGGCACTTGTGTTTTCAGGGATAACTACTCATCAAATCTATTTTTTGCACTGCTGAAAAAAGCACTTTCATAAATGAGAATCATAATGTAAAATAGACAAATTACATTAGGTGAGACTGTCAATACAGGGACTAGTGTCAACTGTTTGTCTGTTGTTAGTGGCATAGAAAGAATTTTGCTATTTTAAGACGTTAGGGTGGTGTAATTTTCTTTTTTGCTGATGAGAGGAGATAAAATGCAGAATATTTATTTTTGGTGTTATAGTCTATACACAACATTTTCATAAAATGTTCAAGTCCTTTTCCTCATGTCAGAGTGAGTAAAATGCAAACATGGAGGTATAGAATAAGGGAAGTAAGTGACAATAAAACTCAGAAAGCTGAGGATCAGTAAGTGGGAATTGAATCTGAAACTGTAGGGTTCCCCTAAAGACATTGCTCAAACACTGGGTGAGGAAGCTTTGCTGAATACAATTTGGGATGAATGTTTATTTACAACTGCTTATGATGTATTATATATTAGTAACCTTGTTAGGTGCTAAATGAGACTTAAATTCTGTGCTGTGAAAAAAGGCTTAAATTACCAATTTTGTTTTTTAAAAAAACTGTGGGCCAGGGAGTATCTAACACTCTGCACGAGCTGGACAGTTGAGCTCTAAAACACTCGACAAAACTTAAAGGAAAGCTAATGATATTGAAACCCAATTAACTATAGCAGCCATTATTTACATTGGCTTCACAGATAAAGTTAAAGAAAACAAATCATAGAGATTTTTTTATATTTTTTTTAGAATCAGACATTTAAAATACAGCAGAAAAAAGGTGAAATAAAGACATTCAAGTCTATCTCAGAATCTGTTATAAATAAATAATGAATCTGACGAAATAAACAAAGAAAAACCACTACTAATTGGCAGATTTAAAACTTAAAACGGTATTTCATTATTATTATCACATATTTATAAAGCGCCAACATATTCTGCATCACTGTATAATCAATAGGTTTATACTTTAAACATACAGATTTACACACAAAGCAGCCAGTAACTGACACAAGGGGAAACGGGGGTCCGGCCCAAAAGAAAGACTACAATCTTCCTCCTCACTTTTTGTGTCAGTTAAGGACTAGTAGGGGCATTACGCAGATATTGTACCAGCCAAAATAGAACAGGGTGAACCACATTATAAAATATTTACATTCTTTTTTCTTATGAAATACATTGGAACATTTCCATGCTCTTAGCCTTTAAATAGTCTAGCGAAGCTATGTGCCTGCAATTAGAATAGACTCTGAAAGATCTTTATATTCGAGCGCATATAGTTAATGTATTTAAACAAATTGCTTCCATTTGCTAGAAGAATATATATTTTCTTCATTCTGCTTTTATCTGCTGTGGATTCACACAGATAACGAAAATGGCTGTTACTGGATGATTGCCTATTTTAATGGTACTTATGGCTTTTTTTGGAAAGGAAATTAGCTTTCTATTGATTTTACACTTATTACAGTATTACATCATACCTATTACAGCATGGAGAATATTGCCTTGCTACGGAAAATAATCAGAATTTGGGATGAAGAATTAAATAGATTTAAGAGGAAAATAAAAGCCTGCGTTGTATAAATATATATGAAAAAATGCAACTTGCTGGGAAATAACAAATACATGTGGCATAGAATTTCTTGTAATCAGTGTAATCAGATTTTGCACATTCCATCACGTGATGTTTATTGGGTTAAATCAAGTGTTTTATCGAGTGTGGTTTATTATATTTTGCACAGGTTGATCCAGACGGTGTATTTGTGCTTCCTCCAAATGGAATACAAGATCTTCACATTGGTGTGCGCCCTCAGAAAGCAGGCAGCAAATTTATTTACCTCAATTTAGTAGATGTGGATCAGCACCAACTTGTAGCATCATGGCTGGTTTGTGTGTCTTGCAGGAAGCCTGTCATTTCCAAGGTAAGGCAAAAAATGGCAAACTAGGGCTGGTATTTGTCCATTCATAGCCCTTACTGTTGCACCCAACAGTGAATATAACATGCTGATTGTGTTTTACGTATTTGGAAATGAATATTAGCTCAGTATTTCTTTATTACTTGCTGGTCTATATACCCAGCTGCAAAAAACAAATAGGTCTATTGTCCCAAAGTAATTTCCTAACATGAATCCCTTTATGGCAGTGTAGCTTACAGTGGATGTATGGGACTGCCCTGTGTGCACCATTACAGCTACAGTGGCCTTTCCAAACTGCCCTGGTGATTTTTCCCTGTGGCATTTTGCGAATAAATGATTCATGATTATGGCATTTCAAGCTGCACAATAACTCTTCTTTTTATTCTTGAATGGGAGTGTAAAACGTTTCCTAGCCATCTGTTAGACAGGATTGTCAACGATAAAGTTTACTTTGCATATAGATAGCATTGTCTTGCCTCTCCAAACTAAAAAACTAAAACATTGTGCCTTGCATTTCATGCTTTGTATTGGTCTTAGCAGGGGGCCAGCTGCAGCAGCAGCAGTGAAAAGTTTAAGGTTTACTTTTTAACGTTCCAGCATCTTCCAGTCGGAGCACATTTACTCGTTTCTTTATTATAGTGATGATCAGCTTCTCCTTTACTGCTCATAATTATAATTTTTTTGGCACCTGTTCCAGCAGTATGTGTACATAGCTGAGTTTGCAGGAATCTATGATCCCAGGAAGAGCATTGCCACTGTAACTCATCTACTGGGATCCTTCTAGATGAGCACTGGGGTAATATAGTGAAAGTAAAAAAATATACAGTAGAAACCCCCATTTAGGTTTTTCAGGGGACCACAAAAATGGTTGCTAAAAGAAAAAAACAACAGAAAAATGGTTGCTAAAAGAAAAAAAACTGAAAAATGGTTGCTAACAGTGACTAAATGTGATGGTTTCAGTGAGGCTGTTGAGATTATAAATATTTAGGTTGTGTCTCCTTGTTAAGGAAAAGGAGGTTATTTTCTGGTAACTTGTTTGCCAGTTTGCTATGCAGAGAAAAATCCTCTTCATCATCACCCAGTAGATGAGTTTCTGTGGGAGTACAGTTGAAGGAAGTCTTAATTATATTACTCTATATAATGACATGGTCTGTTGGGATGCACCAAATCTAGGAATCAGTTCATGATTTGGCCATGTTTTAGCCTTTTTCAGCATATCCTTAAAATCAAGTGAAATCCAAATCCTAAAATGTAACCGTCACACAAATAAGGCAGTTATTTGTATAAATGTAACCGCACACTCAATATGTGGTTCTCTTTAAACTTTCCTAGCCCTAATTTGCATGTGCAAAATAGGGCTCTGATTCTGTTTGGGATTTGGCTGAATCTTTTATGAAGGATCCAGGATTCGGCCTACTCCCAAGATAGTAGATTTGGTGTATCCTTAATGGTATGATTTGGCAAGATCTAGGATTTTGCTGTTGCAGGTGTTTATTAATTCTACAAGTAGCTCTACTACTTTTATTTGTGTGTGTTATTTTAAGTATTATAAAGCCAGCTAATATATTGTATATTCCACAATGGAGTGGAATGTGGATAGGACAGAAAAGAAGATAAAATAGAAAAAAAAGAGAAGAACCATTGTAAGTAAGCCATTAACATAATAAATTCCATTTTAAGTTTATAGTTCATAAAAGTTGCTTGTAGGAGTTACCAGTTGCCTTTTTTTTCCATAGCTATATCTGCTGGGTACGACACTGCTGTGTCAAAGCTTTTAAATGAAGGCATTTTAAATGTGTCACTGAATCTGAGCTTTAATTAAAATAAAAACCAATTAGGGCTCATTTACTAACAGCTGGTAGGGTGCAATGTGCAGTAAACAGTCTGGCCCATTTGGGAGCATCCCCTGCATTTGCAGTGCGATTTTCTGGAGGTTGGAGACATGTAGATGTCCCTGCTCCTGACCCCTGCACAAGAAAGGGAAATAAACAAAAGGAACACCAAGAGCCCCAATAGCGTAATATGTATTTGTAAGGGATAATGAAATAAGAGTAGATAACATATACTCACAAACCAAGGTTACCAAGAGGCAACCACTGTAAAGGCAGGTGGGGAGATTGTCCTGACCCCACTCAGGATTAAGAAGTCGCTCTCTGTAGATAGAAAAAGGGTATCAACCCTCCACCCAGGGTGGACTTAGTATTGTATAAAAAGAACAGAGGCGCCAAAAGAATAAAAGGATATAAACGAGTTTAAAAGTTTAAAAATCAGAGGAGGCAGTAGTGGACTTACCTCCTCCAAGCATACACAAAACGACTGTAATTAAGCAGTCAAAATTTATTAACGAACTCCAATCAGTGCTAAGTGTGTATACTACTGCCAGATGCTGTAACTCCTATGTTTATTGCCTGAAGAAGCGGGCCTGAGCCCGTGAAACGCGTTGCACTGATTGGTGTTCGTTAATAAATTTTGACTGCTTAATTACAGTCGTTTTGTGTCTGCTTGGAGGAGGTAAGTCCACTAGTGCCTCCTCTGATTACCAAGTTTTGGTTTTTAAACTCGTTTATATCCTTTTATTCTTTTGGCGCCTCTGTTCTTTTTATACAAGAAAGGGAAAGACAGAGGAAGCAGGACACAATGGGACCCTGTTCTCACCGCCTGTTCTAATGCAGAAGGTAAGGATTGGGCACCTCATGCTGGATTTTTTTTATTCAGTGTGAGGTGCACCTTATATCCAGTCCTTTGCCGCCTTAGTGTTCTAGCACTATTGCCCCCTATTTGTGTAGCAGATTTGTATCCACATTACCTGTGACTTGAACTAAATAATAATGCCCAATTTTGGGCATTTTTTTCCTGAAAAAGGAACAATATGGCAAAAAAAATAACATGATGGATATAAATTAGGAAAAAAAACCCAAAACAAATCTTTTTTGTTTCTAAAAGCTCTTGGTTTCTTGCTTGGTCGCAGCGAACAGCACACAGCATAACTCTGTGCTTACTATTGTGACGTGACTCCAGGGACAACAATTTTACACTCCATAATTTCCAGAGTTCTTACTGGAGAAACACTATGTACATTTCTGACAGATTTTTTCACTCAACATAAATGTGATGCAGAAAAGACAATTGCATTATAACAGTATGTTTTTCCCTCCGCTAGCAGCCAAGCTGAATGTGCAGTGTATAAAAACATGACCCTTGTTTATGAGTGTCGTGATTCTTCAGACGTGCACCATAGGTTGTGCATTCTATAAACCACTGTTCCGTTGCTACTAAACACCCTGATCTATAGAAAGTGCAGTACATCAAGAAAGTCTAACTGGTGACCTTCCAGCTGTTGTTGTTACACAAATGACATCATTCCTCAACGTGTGAAGGCTGCTTGACATTGTAGTACTATTATGCTATAATAATTTAGTGAACTCGCAAATCAGACCTCCTAGGTAAGATTCATAGCATTGTGTTTCCACTTTGCCTGCTTATGAATTATGTTGCCTACCTATCTATCTACGTATTTACAAATCAACCATCCCATAACATTACTTTGGCCTCCACAGATACACGTGCATATATCTTATTCAGTATCTCTCTGTCAGTAATTAACATTGTTAAAGGAACAGTAACACTAACATTTTTGATGTAAAAAATCTACTGTACCGTGCTCCAATAACGGCTCTATCTGGATGCCATGGACAAATTTTGTTGCTACGAATCAGCTTAATCGTTTGCAATGAAAAGAAGTTGGGCAATGTTTAATATGTTGGACACACTTGCATAGTGAAGAGATCGGGGGTACTCTACACTTTTACTCCCTTTTCTACTATTCTTTTTTCTTTCTTAGTATCCTTTCTCCTTCCCTCTTTTCCTCTATAACATTTTTTCTTAATTTTTTTTAGGGATGCACTGAATCCACTGAAAGATTCAGCCAAAATACTGAACTGAATCTGAAACGTAACTTGCATATACAAATTAGGGAATCAAGGGTGAAAGAAAACTGCGTGCACAGCACACGGTTAAAGGAGAAGGAAAGTCATTTCTCACTTGGGGGTGTCAAATGTTAGGCACCCCCAAGTGAATGTATTTACTTACCTGAAACCCCGGGCCAGTGCTCCTATCAGCAGAAAACTGCACCGGCTCGGGGTTATACCAGTAAGTACCACAGAGCGATCCTCTTCCGGCTGCTTCTTGTGTATACGCATGCGCACTAGAATGAAAAGCTGAACTTTAACTAAAAAGCCAGCTATTTCATTCTACTGCGCATTCGTCTGCCTCTAGGAATTTGAAGAAAGAAGAAGCCGGAAGAGGATCAGTGCTCACTAGAATAACCCCGGACCGGTGCAGTTTTCTGCAGATAGGAGCACCGGCCCGGAGTTTCAGGTAAGTAAATACATTATTGGGCACCCCCAAGTGTGAAACGACTTTCCTTCTCCTTTAAAAACATTTTTACTACTTTGTTTGTGTGACTAAAATTCAAATGATTTCTTGGATTCGGTTCTGCCAGGCACTTGGATTCTGTGGAATCTGAATTCTGCTAAAAAAAGGATGATTCCCGAACCGAATATTGGATTCGGTGCATCCCTATTTAGTATAGCATATCTTACATTGGTTGTTAAAGTACACATCGGTATAAACAAAGCAAATTGTTTATTCTGTACTCTATACATGTTTTAGAAAAAATAATGGCTGACTCCCTTAGACTACATTTGAATAAAATAATTCAGATTTTTTAAATTGAATTTCTCTCTCTCTATAACAATAAAGCAGTACCTTGTACTTCATCCTAAGATAAGAGGCAACTCAATCCTATTGGGTTTATTTAGTGCTGACATTTCAAGTAGACTTGAGGTATGAAGATCCAAATTACCGAGTGATCCCTTATCCGGAAAACCCCAGGTCCCGAGCATTCTGTAAAGTAGGGTAAATGCCTACTTGCACAAAAAAAAAAGTCACATTCAGAAAAAAAGTTTGGCAGGGTAAAGAATTGCAAAAAAAGACAAAGTTGATTTATACTTAGTGCATAAGAACCAACGTTTTTTGGCCCCATGTGTGGGCCCACAAGTGGGGCCCAAATGTTGGTTCTTAACGATTAATCATAAGTAAACTTTGTCTTTGAGTTACTTTTTTATTTTAAAGAAAAAATCTAAAAAGCCACAAGGATGATTTATTATTTCTGCTTTAATGGCAAAGAGGCTGGAATTAGAGTCCATTTGTTCTGTGCAGAGTATGAACCTGTCTTGTACAGCAGCCTCTGAAACTGAAAAATATGTGCACTGTGCACCTCAGTATGGCAAAACATGGATAGACACATATTGTTTTCTGTTTGTGTATTCTGCCACGTCGAGCACATGCATATACTTACATCTAAAACATAAAACTGTCTAGTTCCTATGGGTTGCTGTACCACAAGCACAAATACAGCCAGAATTTCTTAGTATCTTCCCTAATTATTAGCAAAATGCCAGGAACAATTTGTAGTTACTGAACAATGAAAAAAAAAGGTTCATAAAGTTATATGATTCCAAGAAGCATTCACTGGCACAAACAGGGCTGTTTTCTGCTAATAAACACGCAAGGGTTGTCCCTGTTGCATCTGCCTCGGAGTGCCAGTGAATTCTTCTTGGAATCTACTTTGGAGGGTGCTGATCCCTATATCACCTGTGCACCAGGCGTTCATTATACAAGACCAGGCGTTGCTTTGTATAATAAAGATATATGCTCACAAATGCTTTAGGCCTAGTCATACCAAAAATGTCTGAAGAATAATACCTTAAAATGAATGTTTTTAATTAACTTTAGTTTCCAGCTCCCTATAACCTTCAGTAAGGTATGTTCCGCACACAGTTTCTAGCTGCACGTTCTACACTGGCAAAAGCTCATGAAGTATTTTCCGTGCGTAGATTCTAATTTATGTTGCATTTGCATTTATAGCTGTATTATAAACCTTCGTACTGTCACTGAAAAATGTGTTTTAGGAGCTATTATAGCCTAGCATTTATAGGTAGGCCAGGCTGTTCATTGTTAAAACAATTTGAGTCATGGCCGCGTCTCCATCCTAAGGGAGAAAGAATGAAACATCACAGTCTGAAATTATTAAAGCTCTCCTGTAATTTATTTTTAAAATCTCTGCGCCAGCTGAATTAGGTGTCTGGCTGCTCTAATGGAAATAAATTAACTAGCCATAGAGTGAACACGGCTTCTACTCGGGTTTGTACAGCGTAGTCAATTTGTTTAGTAAGAATGTCTCAGGCCACTGTTGAGCAAACTCACCTGTATCATTTGCAACTGGTATAACAAATTTCCAGTAAAGCTATAGGCCAGAAATCCACGAACGTTAGAATTATATGCCCATATCATTATGGGCATTATTAAAGGTATCACCATTCTCCCTACATTAAATATGAGTGATTCTTTTTCATTAAGTAGGATCCTGTTGTTAAATTCCAGTTCTCTCATTATTCTGGTGATTAAAATAGAAGTGCAATTAGCATTTGTCTGTGGACTTCACACAGTTGTACTTTCTCAAAATAGTCTCCATTATTCCAACCACTGAATAGTTTTTTTTCCCTCTTTTATTATAATTGATTTAAAAAATAGAAGGACGGATAATTGAAATGTATGGTAATTGTGTGAAGATGGGAAATAGGCTGCCTACATGGAACAGTGTCACATAAAGTATGGCGATGTAGTTAACACTAAAACACTCGAAAATGTAACTGATGCTCTTCTTCTGCTATGCTTTTTTTTTTTTTTTTTTTTTTTGTGTAGGCATTTGAAATTGCACTTCCGGTTGGTGGAGAAAAAGGTTGTAACAAAAAAATTTCATACAGAAACCCATATCCAACAAAGAAAACATACTCGTTGTACACAAACAGAAGTGATCTTCTGCAATTCAAAGAGAATTATTTTGAGGTAAGTGATCTGCTGTCCTGAATTTGCAGACTTTTAGGTGCCCTCCCATCTTACTCCATGACTGTAATCACTAACCTTCTACCTCTTTCAAACATGCACCTGCCTCGGGTACTTTCATGCAGCATTCATATAAATGAAGTAAAGCTGGGTATACACAGGATGATACAGCCGTTATGGGACCTGTTATCCATAATGTTCGGAATCTGGGGTTTTCCAGATAAGGGATATTTCTGTTATTTGGATCTACATACCTTAAGTCTACAAAGGAATCATTAAAACATTAATGAAACCCCAAATAGGATTGCTTTTTATTTAATAAGGATTAATTATATCTTAGTTGAAGTCAAATACAAGGTACTGTTTTATTATGACAGAGAAAAATCATTTTACAAATCTAAATTATTTCATTAAAATGGTATCTATGAGAGATGGCCTTCCCATAATGCCGAGCTTCCTGGATAACGGGTTTCCAGATAACTGATCCCATATGTGGCTACTCAGCCTCACCATTGGCAGCTTATCGGCCTGTGTATAGGGGCCACCTGATGGGCTGTTTGGCTATCAACTCACAAAAATTGGGCAATTTTTAAAAATATTATCAAGGTTACCAGGATTTGGTAACCTTGACAAACAAACAGATCTTGTGTATGGCCAGATTAAAGCAATTGTGATGGGCATACAAAAAAACCCACAAATACCACAGGAATGCTATTCATCTGAACAACAAACAGACTTGCATGTAAAGTAGAAGGAAAGGTAAAATCACTTGGCACACACCAGTGGTTTCACCTTTTCTTCTTCTTTAAAGGGGTGGTTAATCTTTTGCAACTTTTCAATTGGTCTTCTTTATTTATATTTTATAGTTTTTGAATAATTTGTCTTTTTCTTCTGACTCTTTCCAGCTTTTGAATGGGGGTCACTGACCCCATCTAAAAACAAATGATCTGTAAGGCCACAAATGTATTGTTATTGCTATTTTGTACTACTCATCTTTCTTTTCAGGCCTCTCCTATTCATGTTCCAGTCTCTTATTCAAATCAGTGCATGGTCATTTGGACCCTAGCAACCAGATGGCTGAAATTGCAAACTGGAGAGCTGCTGAATAAAAAGCTAAATAACTATTTTTAATAGTAAAAAATTAAAACCAATTTCAAATTGTCTCAGAATATCCCTCTCTACATCAAACTAAACTAAAAGTTAATTTAAGGGAGGACAACTCCTTTAAGCAAATGCTGCTTTCACTAGCAACTGTTTTTACAAATAACTTTAAAAGCAATGAAAATCTTTAATAAACTAATATTGGAAAGTTGATTAGAATTATGTTTTCTTTTATTAGGCAAATGTTTATTTTGGGGTTGACATGTCCTTTAATAGCCAAAAGAGAATATATTTTCAGTTTCCCATAACCTCTATATAGGTACTTGGTTTATATAAGGATAAGTAGGAACAGGGCCGAAAACGCGTAGGCCGGATGGACATGATACACATTTTTTAACTTTGTAAAAATAAAAATATTTTTTAATGAATCCTTTCTGGTCCCGTGGATCCGTTTGAGTGCTGGTCGGCCCTGTTCCTACTTATCCTTTGCTGTACCGTTACCTAAAGCTGAGGGTCTGGGGCTGGAGCACCCGGACCACATTCACTATTTGGTGAGTCATTTATAAATCATTCTTTTGCACTTGGTTTATTTAGTTTTTAGCCATTCCTGGCATCATTATCTCATGTTAAAACCTCCTGTAACCTTTCTATTTTGTTACAATCCTTTTAGAAAAATGAAACTGGGGAGCCATAGAATTATACATAACAACATAATTAGCAGGAAGAACCTCTAAGTTTGCTGAGTGCCTGTACAGAGAGATACGACAATATTATGTCACCATAGAAATTCTTCTTTTCCCAAGCTTTAAAATGTATGTGTATTGTGGCCCTTTTATATATAAACCCCGTTGTGCACTGTGTGGTGCCGGCATGGTTATTGTATGCTGTATAGTGTTTCAAAAGAAAAAAAAAAACGATGAAAGTACTAGTAGGGCCCAGGGAAGAAATATTGTAATGGCTGCTAGATTATGTAGTTAGTGTAATGCCAATCTACCATTTCCATGTAGAAATAATAAATGTAACTCTATGTATTCATATTTCTGAAATGTTACAGATAAGCTCATGGTGATTTAATAACTTCCCACTGATGTTTGGTTTCTCCTTACTCCGCTCTTATAGAACAAGCTGTTATAAGGAATGCAAATCTTCTAGTTTGCATACATTTTCTACACGGCTGGTGATTTGCCAGGCACACACTGCTTGTCCCCCCCCCTTTTTTTTTCTATTATACTATATTTATACAGCCTTTTCGACAAGAGATCTTCACATTCGCCCCTTTATTTTTTTTATTTCCTGTAATGCAGCATCTTAAAGGGGACCTGTCACCCTAAGAAATAATTCCATATTCTTTTCTATCATGTCAATTGACACTTTACTTGCACCATGGGGCAGATTTACTTAGGGTCAAATATCGAGGATTAATTAACCCTCGATATTCGACTGTCGAAGTTAAATCCTACGATTCGAAGGATTTTAATCCATCGATCAAATGAAATTCCTTCGATCAAAAAAAGCTTGGGAAAGCCTAAGTAGGGGTCAAAGTTTTTTTTAAAGAGACAGTACTTCGACTATCGAATGGTCGAATAGTCGAACAATTTTTTGTTCGAATTGTTCAATTCGAAGTCGTAGTTGAAGGTCGAAGTAGCCAATTCAATGGTCGAAGTAGCCCAAAAAATCATTCGAAAATCAAAGTTTTTTTTTTATTCTATTCCTTCACTCGAACTAAGTAAATGTGCCCCTATATGTGTGTGTGTGTGTGTGTGTGTGTGTGTATATATATATATATATATATATATATAAGTTCAGAAAGTACCTGCACTTTAACCCTCTCAGTTCGTAGTGGGTGCCCGGTCAAACGGTATTATGCAACTTTTCAAGATGGACCAGCACTCCAGTTTGTTCAATCAAACGTGAATATTTATTTGAATAGTCACTCTCGTGTCCAACGTTTCGGCCCACATCTGGGCCTTTATCCTTGATAAAGGCCCAGATGTGGGCCGAAACGTTGGACACGAGAGTGACTATTCAAATAAATATTCACGTTTGATTGAACAAACTGGAGTGCTGGTCCATCTTGAAAAGTTATATATATATATATATATATATATATATATATATATATATATATATATATATATATATATATATATCTATATCTATATATATATATATCTATATATATATATATATATATATATATTTAAGCATAGGACTGGCCAGATATGGGATGACTTTGATGTAGTTGGCCAGCTTAAATATATTGCAATATATGGACAAACAATCCCTGTTTTGTTTAAAGGGTAAGGCATTTTCAGTAGCAGTATGCACAAAATGTCGCTGTCTTAAATATATTGATAATGGGTTGAGTGCAGAGGACTTTTGTATTTGTGTATGTGTGTGTGTATATATACGTATATATATATATATATCTTCAATTTTGTTTGCTTCAGTTTTGCAATTACACAAACACAGTCAGGCTCCATTTTATGGACACTTGTGTATCACCCCAAAATCTTGTATATGCGCCATAATGAGGGAAATAATGGTCACAGTGCCCTACAAAATTACAGAGTGTGAGAAGGGTGGGGAAATGTGAGGAATGCCTTGGCATCTAGGAAATGCTGAATGGAAAATGAAAGTAATTGACTGCCCCACCTCTATGACTGAGGCATAGAGGCGGAGCAGTCAATATATGATTGGCAGCTCAGATATTTAAACACATTTATAACAGGTATGGATGTTTGAGTGCAAAAAAGAATTTGGGTTTCAGGTTTCATTTGCAAAGCACTTTCATTATACAGCTTTTTATGTCTGGGTGACAGGTCCACTTTAAGTAACCTGAATTACCACTATATACTAATCGGCATCTGTTTAATTTTAATTGACAGTGAGAGGTCAAATGACTGCTCATCTTGTACCTTTTATAGTGTTCTATTTAAATATTCCACCTGAAGAACCTAATTAAATCTCTCTAGCTGTTTACTACAGCTCCCAGCCCTTGTACTGCAAGCCATCCCGATTGCTCATAACAGTGTTTACTGCCTAAAGTTCAAAGAAAATGACTTTCAAAGTACTTAAATCAGAACATTGTAAATCAATAGAGAGAAATGCAGCCCTGTAGAAATCTGTTACAGTCATTTTAGAAGTTTACAAGTTCACGTTTCTTATGCATGTTTTATTACATTTGACATTTTCAGTTGTTCTAGATAAAGCCTTAACTGAATTATAAAAATGAAAATAAACACTGAACGATTCAATAGTCTGTTGCAATGAATATACATCAAGGCAGCTCAGTGCCGGTCGATGTGTCGCTTGAGTTTATAAAGTATTCAGGGAATCATTGTTCAGATGATTAATGACACTGGTAATGATGCCGATGCTTTACTGTCTGTATAGGTCGCTGCTGGAGAAACCTACAGTATCGGCTTGCGTTTTGCACCCAGTCAGACCAGAGGCCAGGAAGAAATACTGATCTTCATCAATGACCGAGAAGACAAAAACGAGGAGACGTTCTGTGTAAAAGTCAGATACGAGTAGTTTATATTGAGACCTGTTACACTAAGTTATCTGCTGTAGGTGCCGGATATAGTTCCCTGACACTGCTTCCCTTTGAGATCTATGGGAAATTCACTTAGACCTTTGCTTTGAAATGCTCAGTGGGTCATTTATCAACACTGGACAAATTTGCCCATGGCAGTAACCCATGGCAACCAATTGGATTGCTGCATTCATTGTTCCACTTGCAGCTGGTTTCAAAAAGCTAATCACTGATTGGCTGCTATAGGTAACTGCCCATGGGCAAATTTGCCCAGTGATGATAAATGAGCTCCTGGTGTTTGAGTGGAGGTTTTGCCTGTCTGTCACCGCTATGTTGTGCCTCTTGTTCTGTGTGCCTTTAGCCCGATAACTTAGCTGGAAGGATTTATGCATTCCAATAGGTTCACTGTAAACAAATAGAGTTCATGTGCTAAAGGACCAGTAACATCAAACAATTACATTGTTTTAAAATAATAAAAATATAATGCAGTGTTGCCCTGCACTGGTAAAACTGCTGTGTTTGCTTCAAAAACATTACTATTGTTTATATAAATAAGCTGCTGTGTAGCCATGAGGGCAGCCATTCAAAGGAGAAAAGGCTCAGGTTACACAGCAGATAAGCTCTGTAGAACATAATGGTGTTATCTGTTATCCACTATTTAGGGTAGGACTACCATTTTTTGTTATTACTGTTCCTTTAAAGAAATATATTTTTATGAAATAAAACGTCACTTTTAGGGAAATGATACACTTTTTGAGAATTTTGAGCTGTGATTTATTTATTTTAAAAAGCCAGGCAGCCAGCAACAGTCGGATGGCCTTGAAAAATGCGCCCAGCATTGTCTCTGCTTGATCTGTGTGTGGTTAATGTCAACACTGTTGGGTGACAGCTAAATGTGGTTGGCATAAAAGTTTCCTATTTCCCAGAATGAAAGTTCCTGCTATGGCACCATCCTATCCAGCATGACATATGGAGAGTAGCTGTGCTGCAGGTCAGCAGAATGAATGGAGCCAGTAGCTTCAGAGCACCATGAGTATTCTCACATAATAAACCATTGCAAAGGTGCCTGGGAGAGTTGAAACCCTGATCTCTGTGATAAAGCACCTAATATGTAAGTCTGTAGCAGTGCCAGGCTTTATTACTACTGTTTGTATTGTGTGTGCGTGCGCTCAGGGGCATATGTGTCTTCCAGGAGTGTGTGCAGAGGCCTCTTTCTGGAGACATATATATATATATATATATATATATATATATATATATATATATATATATATATATATATATATATATATATATATATATATATATATATATATATATATATATATATAGAGCTGAGTGATTTTTCCATTGAAAATAGTTTCTGCGAGTCATTTTTTAAAAGTCATTTTATCCCGCTGTGTGCCATTATTGATATTTGTGTCTTTGTGCAGTGCAAATCCTAAACCTGTTAGATTTTAGGGATCAGCATTTCCCGGTGCTATTTGTTTATTCTTTTTTTTAAATTAAATGTGTTGTTTTCTCAGGCAGATACACGTTTTTGTACAAGCACCCTGTCTGTCGCAGTTTCAATTTGCCCTTGAAATTAAAGGGTACAGAAACCTACAAATAAAAAAATGTTTGAGAGAAGTTCTAATTCTAAGTAACTTTCCATGATACATTAATTATACATTGTCTATGATTTCTTTATGTGCTTCCTTTAAACTTTTAACTCTAAGGGCAGAGACACAGGCTCAGATTCGGGGAGATTAGTCGCCCAGCCAACTGCCTCCTGCCGGCTAGAATGTAAATCGCCAGTGGGATGGCAATCGGTGCGATTCGTTTTCCAAAGTTGCCTCACGAGGAAACTTCAGACGACTTCAGAAAACGAAGAGCACCATCCCGCTGGTGATTTACATTCTAGCTGGCGAGAAGGCAGTTTGGGGAGATTAGTCGCCCCGAAAAAGAGGAGATTTGTCGCTGGGCGACTAATCTCCCCGTATCTGAGCCTGTGTCTCTGCCCTTAACATTGCACCAGAAGTCGCCTCTGCTCCAGAGAAGACTCTCTTTCTACCAGTACATCACATGGCTTTTCACATTTCTCAACTGACACCCGAAATCACATTTCCCAGCTGACATCTGCTATCTGTTTTCAACAGTCAGAACCTCCTATGCTGTGACTAGCAAGGGACAGACAGATACTACTTTCAGTAGCAATTACAGTTACAAATAAATTTAAACCTGCTGAAAAGCTCTAATAAATGTATATTGGGGTATTGCTTAGAATTAAAACCTATTTTTTCAATTTTTTGGGTTCACATTTCCTTTGTTTTACGTTTTTATTGATTTTGAAAATAAAAATATTTTCCATAAATAAAATTTCTGTCCTTGTATCTAAGAATTTATTCATCAATACCATCCATACTTATTGAATCTTAGTTCAACTCCAAAAGCAAAGCAAGCAGGTGCAGTATTACATGTCATGGTGAAACGTCAGCAATATGTGCTATAATAAATCAGTTTGATGTTAAAAGTTACAAGTTTATACCCCTTTCATCACCCAAGCGTTTAGGAAGTTCCTATATTTGTCACTGGGTCTTCTGATTTCTATTACTACATCTCTCACACTAGGGTTGCCACCTGCTCAGATTTCACCTGGACGGCACATTTTTTTTCCAAATTAGGAAATCCGGACAAGACACTGAAGTTAATGACATGGTGATCAGCAAATCGCTGACTGCCACATCATCAGTCCCGCCTCTGACGCCATCAGCCCCTCTCCTGACATCGCCCAACATCACTGGTCCACCCCTGTCATCATCTGCCCCGCCCTCTACACGGTTTTACCGAACGGAAAGGGTGGCAACCCTATCCCACATATATAAAAGGGAATATTTACAAATATTCAAATTGTTTTTACATTTCTCTAGAAATTCCAGATTTATTAAGTGTAAAAACCATGAAAAACTCTTAATTCAAAACTTCTCCAAGTAAAAGCAGTCGAGGTCCCATTGAAGTCAGTGGGAGCTGCGCTGATCCTATTGGACTTTTTGTTAGCCATTCAGACTTTTAGAGGTTTTCAAACTCATTTTTTTGCTAGTAATTATTCGAAAAACTTAAATTTTAGAGGCTTTAGAGATATTTGTAATTTTTTTTCAATTTTTTCCATGCATACTTTTTTCCATGGCATTTGTGATTTTAAAGAAATAGATTTTAATCGAAAAAGCCAATTTGACCTTTATTAAAAGGGCCTCTAAATATTAATAGATGGAAGGATTCAGCGACATCTACAATATACAAATACAAAACAGGCTGGCATTTGTGATGGCAGTGGGGTCAATTTGGTAAAACACAGATATAACTTACACCAAACCTCCCAACATTTTGGAAATAGAAACAGGGACAAAAAGATTTGCCATGCTCCACGTGGCGATTTATTTTTTGCCACACCCATTTTGTGGCCACACCCCCTAATTGCCATGTTCATTTTACAAAATTTGGCAGGTTATGAAAGTCTGAACACATTTCTGTGGTTTTTATGTGTTATTAAAGTTTTGCTAATGAAGGTGAATTGCCCTTTAAGCTGCAAGGCACAGTTTCCCCAAGACCTGCTTATCTTAAATTGTTACATTTGTTTCTTTGCTTATCTTAAATTGTTACAAAATTAACTAAATGCACCTGCACATATTCTGGGCTCTCTACCAAAAGCCAATTAAGTTAGATATATTATCTTTTTCTGGCCGTACAGTGCAGGAGATCAAAGCGAAAGTCTGGACAATTCAGTAACAAACCCGGGACTGTGGGCTGAGCTGTGAAAATCGGGACTGTCCCACGAAAAACAGAACAGTTAGTAGGTATGCTTATACATTATCTTAAACCCTCATACAGCTACACCCTTAATTAGTAACTGGCAAATATGCTCAAAAAATATGTTCTTGGCAACTAATTTTATGAATTATACGAAGGTATTTAAAGTATTTATGCAGGCATCAGAATAAAACCAGGATTATTGATTCTAAGAAGAAAATCTGCACAAAATAGCAATAATGGATTTCTAATTTTACATTTTTTCATTTCATTTTTGGTGTTAATGTTAATAGTCCATGATATTGGTGCAAAAACAAGCATCTGCAGGTCCATGTATTATCTCTTTGAACATTAAGGGGCACATTTACTTAGCTCGAGTGAAGGATTAGAATGAAAAATACTTCGAATTTCGAAGTATTTTTTTTTTGGCTACTTTGACCATCAAATTGACTACTCAACCTTCGACTATGACTTCGAATCGAACGATTCGAACTATAAATCGTTAGTCTATTCGACCATTCAATAGTCAAAGTACTGTCCCTTTAAAAAAAACTTCGACTACATACTTCGCCACCTAAAACCTACCGAGCACCAAAGAGCACCAATGTTAGCCTATGGGGACCTTCCCCATAAATTTTCTAAGCTTTTTTTGATCGAAGGAAAATCCTTCGATTGATGGATTAAAATCCTTTGAATCGTTCGATTCGAGGGATTTAATCTTTCGATCAAACGATTTTTCCTTCGATCATTCGATCGAAGTATTAGCGGTAAATCCTTCGACTTCAATATTCGAAGTCGAAGGATTTTACTTCGATGTTCGAATATCGAGGGTTAATTAACCCTCAATATTCGACCCATAGTAAATGTGCCCCTAACAATAATGGAATGGAATCCTCCATCATGACTTTGTGAAGCTTCCATAGATATATATATATATATATATATATATAGGTATTTCCATTGTAGATATAATAGGTATAATACATGAAGCAAAAGTCTCTTGGTGCTATAATTACACTATCTGTATACGGAGTACTAATGGAAATCCTGCCCATTCTGTGATAGATGACATGTGATTTACATTTTGTAATGTAATTCTAAATCTGAATTATAAGGCCCTAATGGCATTTCATTTTATTCATGCCACGTACCAAAACTCCCAGATATGGGGGCATGCCGTTGTGTGCGCTTGATTAAATCAAAATTGATTATGTGCCAACAAAGCTATCTCTAAATCAGTTCTAAATGTAAACAATATTTAATCCTAAAGACCATCAAAAATGTAATGAAAAACAAAGGAATGTGCCGTGGATGCTACATTATTTTATTGTCCCTGTATACAGATAGAAATAAACCCCATTTCTTATTAACAGTACAGGTGATCTTCTATTCGGAATGCTTAAGACCTAGTTTTCCAGATAAAGGGATCTTTCTGTAATTTGGAACTTCTTACCTTAAAGGAGAAGGAAACCTAGTCGGCGCAAAAACCCTCCCCCCCTCCCATGTGTTGCCCACCCTCCCTCCTCCCCCCTGGCCTACCCGTCCCGCTGGGCAAATGCCCCTAACATGTTACTTACCCTTCTGCGCAGGTCCAGTCTACGTTCACCAACGTCATCTTCTTCCACGCGATCTTCTTCCTGCTTTGACCGGCTTTTTGGCGCATGCGCAGTAGGAGCATTTCGCCGATACGATCTACTGCGCATGCGCCAAAAGTCATGAAGTGAAATCGGAAAACTTGGTGACTTTTGGCGCATTCGCAGTAGATCCGTACCGGCGAAATGCTGCTACTGCGCATGCGCCAAAACGCCGGTCAAGGCAGGAAGAAGATCGCGTGGAAGAAGATGGTGCCTGTGAACTCCGTGGACTGGACCTGCGCAGAAGGGTAAGTAACAAGTTAGGGGTATTTGCCCAGCAGGACGGGTAGGCCAGGGGGGAGGAGGAAGGGTGGGCAACACACGGGAGGGGGGGAGGGTTTTTGCGCCGACTGGGTTTCCTTCTCCTTTAAGACTGCTAAAAATCATTTAAACATTATATTACCCCAATAGTACTGTTTTGACACTAATATAGATTCATGCAGCTTAGTAACCAACTGTTTTATTAGTACAGAAAAAAATGAAATCGGTTTTAGAAATCTGAATTATATGTTAAAATGAAGCCTACAGGAGATGGCCTTAGCCAGTAATTCAGAGCTTTCTGGGTAATAGATTTCCTGATAAGGGATCCCATACCTGTACTAACCATGCAAAATGTCCATGTTCTTAACACCAAGGCAGTGACTAATCCATATAGAGCTTGCCAGCAGTTGGAGTGACACAGGTCAAATTCAGTACTTAGACTTTCATTTCTGCTCTATACCCTTTAAATTTCATATACAGGTATGGGACCTGTTATCCAGAATGCTCAGGACCTGGCTTTTTCCAGATATGGAATCTTATCATTGTTTCGATCTCCATACTTTGTTTACTAAAAAAATAATTTATAATCAATAGGCTGGTTTTGCCTCCAATAAAGATTAATTATACAGTATCTAAGTTTGGATCAGGTTGAAGGTACTGTTTTATTACTACGGGTATGATGGGATCCGTTATACGGAAGCAGAGCACTGAATTACGGAATGGCTGTCTCCCATAGACTCCATGTTATCCAAATTGTTCAAAATGATTTCCTTTTTCTCTGTAATAATAAAACAGTAGCTTGTACTTGATCCCAACTAAGATATAATTAATCCTTATTGGAGACAAAAAACAGCCTATTGGGTTTATTTAATGTTTAGTAGACTTAAGGTATGGAGCTCCAAATTATGGGAAGATCCGTTATCTGGAAAGCCTGAAGTCCTGAGCATTCTGGATAACAGGTCCCATACTTGTACAATGAAAAAATAAATATTTTCTTAAATTAGAATACTATATATAATACACAAAAGCCATGAATATCCTGTAAATGATATCCTTATAAACAGCGATTAGTGATGACTCCAGTTATAAATGGTGAGTAGTGATGTCATTTCTGTCACATGACTCGCTAAAACTTGTGTATTATAATAAATAAAATACCCCTTGTTGGAAAATATGAGGATATTACAAGTAACTTCGGCGTTCCATGACCTGTTTAAAATGTATATGGTCGTGGAACTCCTATAATATCCTTATATTTTACAATAGGGGGGTACTTTATTCCCTATATAATATAAAATATGAGCCTGTTGGTCCTTTTTTTTCAAAATGTACTAGACCATACCTAGAGGGATCATAGCAATCAAATTATCAACTGCAATTTTATTTTAATGGCTTTAAGATCAATTCATCTAGGAACAACAGGCAACAAACAGTTATTGGTACTTATGGGTACAAGAGTGTCCGTAATCCTTAGAAGTCATAATTGTGCTTGCATTATGGGGTCATTATTCTTCTGGTATTCCATGACATCTAGAGAAAATCATGCTCAGGGATTTGTTCTCCTAAATCAATGCAGGGGAAAACTTAACCCAAGATGTGACCTTGAGATGACCATACCGTATAACAGATCTTTTGCATTTATCAGGCTCTGTAGGTTTCCTTTGGGCATTCCAGTTGTACTTTATAAGGCTTTGTGCTCATTACTGCAGTTTCCCCTTGGTTACAAGCAGCTGCTACGCTCCAGAAGAATTCCACAGCAAGTAATAAGCCCAGTGTGCCGTCAGCCTACGTCTTCCTTTTAAGTGTTTCTTTTAAACATCTATGGAGGAACCATTGAATGTGAAGTACATGTGCAAAGGAATCTCTTATTAGCTGTAGTGTAGTAACATCAAAAGAGAACTCTTCATTCAACAGATGTTTTATGATTTTTCTACCCCTATAATTACTGGGCTACTGCAATGGGCAAAGCCATGAGAAAAAAAGTTGCAAACAGGCCAACTGCAAGAGTGACAAGACTGTTTAACTAGAGACTAGACCTAGATCAAGCAACATTGTGTTAGTTCATTTGAAATGTTGCATGATGGTCCTGCTGTGTTTATACTACACTGTACAAGGATGAAACCTGGTGTTCTCCAGATAACGGGTCTTTCCATAATTTGGATCTCCATAACGTAAGTCTACTAAAAAGTAAATTAAACATTAATTAAAGGGGACCTGTATTCAGACATAAACAGCTGTATAATAAAAGTCATATTCAAACTAATCATGAAACCCATATTCTTTTTTAACTATTAAAGGGAACCTGTCACCCTAAGAAATAATTTCAAATTCTTTTCTATCATGTTAGTTGAGCAAAATAAACTTTACTTACACTGTATTCATTATTTAAATTTTGTTTCCTTCTGTTTTGGAATTATACAATCACAGCAAGCAGGCAGCTGCCATTTTGTGGACACGGTTATAAAGGGAAATTGTGTATCACTCCAAAATCTTGTGTATGCACCAGAATGGGGGACCTAATGTCCATGTGCAGTGCCCTACACAAATATAGAGCCTGGGGAGGAAAGGGGGAATGTGAGGAGAGCAGTGACATCTAGGAAGTGCTGAATGGAAAGTGAAAGTAATTGACTGCCCCGCCTCTATGCCACGGGCATAGAGGCGGGGTAGGTAATATTTGATTGACTGTTTAGATATTTAAACACCTTTATAACAGGTAAGGATGTTTTAATGAAAAAAAAATTTGGGGTTCCATATTTAATTTGGAAATGACTTTCATTATGCAGTTTTTTATGTGTAGGTGACAGGTCCACTTTAACACATCCATACCCACTATAAAGGTATTTAAAAATCTTAGCTGTCAATCATATATTGCCTGCCTCACCTCTATGCCTAAGGCTTTCGACTTTCACTTTCCATTCAGAACTTCGTATATGTCACTGCCCTCCACGTACCCTCTCCCTCCTCACCATCTAATTGTGTAGCCAGTGCATTGGCATCAGGCCCCCATTCCGGCAAATAAACAAGGTTTTTAATGACAGTGTCAACAAAATGGCTTCTGCCTGCTTGATGGGATTGTGAATTCCAAGACTAAAGGATACAAGATTTAAATAATTTATATAATGTAAGGGATGTTTATTTTACTTGACAAATACAACAGAAAAGATTGTAAAATTATTTCTTAGGGTGACAGGTTCCCTTTAAACTTAATAGGATTGTCTCCAATAAGGTGTAATGTTATCTCGGTTTAGATCAAGTATAAATGGCTGTTTTATTATTACAGAGAAAAGGGAAATTATATTTAAATATTTAATTATTTGATTAAAATGGAGTCTATGGGAAACAGCCTTCTCACAATTCAGAACCTTGTGGATAACCGGTTTCTGGATAACGGATCCCATACCGGTACTATATTTTATTCTACACTAGTGATGGGCAAATTTCCGCGTTTTGCCGCCGCCGCCGAATACGTTTGTGAATCTCCAGTGAAAATTTGCTGGCGTCAATTTCTGATTTTCATGATTTTTTCATGAAAATGTCCGTTTTTCACGATTATTTAGTGAAAACCTTAACATTTCAAGATTTTTTAGTGAAAACCTTCAAATTTCAAGATTTTCTAGTGAAAACCTTCAAATTTCACATAATTTTTTTGTGAAACCATTCGAATTTCACGCAAATTTTTGGCGAATTGTGCAGGAAATTCTCTAATGTTTCGGCGAAGTGAAACGGGAGAAATTCGCCCATCAGTATTCTACACTATAAGAAAGGGTGACAGGTTCCCTTAATAGGATTGTCTCCAATAAGGTTTAATGTTATCTTGGTTTGGATCAAGTACAAATTGCTGTTTTATTATTACAGAGAAAAGGGAAATCATATTTAAATAATTGATTATTTGATTAAAATGGAGTCTATGGGAGACAGCCTTCTCATAATTCAGAACTTTCTGGATAACTGGTTTCTGGATAACGGATCCCATACCTGTACTATATTTTATTCTACACTATAAGAAATGCCTAAACCTTACCTTGTCTTTTATTCCTTACTGTATCATCCACTACTTATATGCAGATACTTTATCTACAGGTTTCTATAGGGAGTTAAACACCTGAGCATCTTCTCATTTCTGCTTGATAATTATTGTCTTAAGCTAACCAGTGCCCTTTAGAACAACAATTCTTAGGCTATTTGTTGGGACATAAAATAGTCACTGCTGATTTGAATGGGTCAGCATTCATTCTATATACAAAGTCTAGCGTTTACATGACTATAGACAGGACATCTACGGAACCAATCGTATTCCACACCAAACTCCTTCAGACATAACTTAGATTGGATAATATTTTATCCACTCTCCTTACTGTGCAAGCACAGCCTTCAGAACTCCTTAATACTCCAAAATGTACACCATGTTTATTAGAACAAGGAAATAAAGGAAAACTAAACCCTAAAATTGAATATTGCTAAAAATGCCATATTGTATGTACTGAACTTAATGCAACAGCCTTGTTCAGCATCTCGCTAATGATTCAGGCCTTCAAAGTGATCACTGGACCTCGCCATCTTGGATTCTATTAGGAGTGTCAGTGACACTGAACATGCTCAGTATGCTCTGGACAGCTCTTGAGCAGCTAAGCTTAGGGGTCATTGAAAATTACCAAGCAGAAGACATTGAAGCTAATGCTACAGGGCTAATTATTATATTCTGATCTGCCATGTAATGAGAAACGAGTAACTTTGATGTTCTATATATACAGTATATTGTGAGATGGTCCCTAAGATCAGGAGCCCCATTCATGTGCAGTGAATCAGTAGAAGATGGGGAGTTACTGGGGCATCTTTGGATTCACAGATCTTTACTGCTAAAGGGCTATACTTGTCATAGGCTGGTACAATATCCCAAAACATAATGCAGCCATACTTCTTTGTAAAGCTTTAGTTCTTGAATTGGGGGGTTTATTTTTATTAGTTTTCAGCTAAACCTGTTTTACCTGCACAATTTATACAGTTAGGTCCATAAATCTTTGGACAGAGACAACTATTTTTCTAATTTTGGTTCTGTACATGACCACAATGAAATTTAAATGAAACAACTCAGATGCAGTTGAACTGCAGACTTTCAGCTTTAATTCCGTGGGTTGAACAAAAAGATTGCATAAACGTGAGGAATTTATCAAATCTTTTTTTTTTTTTTTTACAGCTTATATTTAATCATCAATTGATGAAACGTGTGTATGAGCTGGCATTAACCTTTCAGTAGGAGATAACTGAAATCCAGCTTTCCAAGCAGTGTGATAACTATTTGTAGGCTCAGCAGGCATCTCCATGTGGCCATGAATTCATCAGGATTTTCACATGAGCTCAAAGAAGAAGGACGTTCTGTGTAAGAGGAACTGAATACTGAGTTTATTTGCAAAGCTATATAACAAATATTTACTCCAGGGATGTCTAACTTGTAGTCCTTCCTCTTGAACTACAACTCCCAGCATCCCTATAAACTGATAAGGAATACAAGGAGGCACATTTGTCAAGGGTCGAATTTCAAATACATGTTTTTTTTTTAGCTCACATGAATTAGATTTTACTTGAAATTCGATTGGGGCGTAATTTATTAAAAAAAAATCGAATATGTAAAACCGAGCTGAAAACTTAAATCAAATTCGATTTGAATTCGACCAAACTTGATTCCAGTTTTTTTGGGAAGGCTGCATACATCTCCAAATTAAGAGATCTCCAAATTGGTCGCTTTGACCTCTCACATTGACTTACAGTATACAGGAATTCGACAGGTTTTAGGTGGCGAATAGGGATGTAGCGAACTGCCGATTTGGTGTTCGCGAACGCCGTTCGCGAACACCGGCAAAAAATGCGAACGTTCGCGAACAGTTCGCGAACTTCGAACAGCCGCTAAAATCGTTCGATTCGAACGATCGAAGGATTTTAATCGTTCGATCAAACGATTTTCATTCGAATCGAACGATCGAAGCATTCGATCGAATGCTTTTCATTCGATCGAATGCTTACAATCGTTCGAACGAATGGAAATCGTTCGATTTTTAGCGGTCGAAGGAATTCGAATGGTCGAACGATTTGTATTCGAATCGAACGCGAACTCAAAATGCGAACATCGCGCGACGTTCGCGAACATTCAGCGGACGCGAACGGTCGAAGTTCGCCGGCGAACAGTTCGCTACATCCCTAGTGGCGAATAGTCGATATTCGAATTCTTACAGGGCCAGAATATGATAAATCTCGAAAATCAAATTAAATTTTTTTAATAATTATAATAATTTTTTTAATAATTCCCTAGTAGAATTTGACAGTTTTGACCATAAAAAAGAAAATTTGAAAATTTGAATTTTCAATTCGATCCTTAATAAATCTGCCCCTAGGTTGTTGTTCATATAGTGGCAATATCAAGTCCTCTTTAGCTCCTCTATTGGCCAGTGCAGCAGGCCCTTTGTAAGCGCCACTAGAACCCAGAGCATGCCCTTTGTGCTTATTTAAAGAGCCAGGGCCTGGTTGCTCTATGCACCTTGACTGCATTAAAAATCTGATGAAGTGCAGAGCCCAGCACCAGTGAGTGCAAAGACAGCCTCTGCCCTTACCAACTGCCATAATTTGGGATATTTACATGATACACAAGTTAGGGAATAGGCAGGACTTGGGGGGGGTTCTGCATATGTTCTTTGTACTCTGTCCTGCACCAATTGGCTAGCCTGTTTGGGAATGGGAGGGCCCAGATACTGCTGAATTGCATTGCAGGCCCCTGATTGGTAGCTGCGTGCCACTAAATTTGGGCATCTGTTAACCTGTTAGTAACTAAAAGCTGTTTCTTATTTAAAATTCCACATTGCTTGCCACATTGCAAAATAATGCAATTTATTAGCGAATGCATGTGAATAGAACAAATGAGTTGCACGATTATTCTAATGAACCGTCGGGTGAGGATATTTGTGAAAATATTGGCTTCAGGAATTCCAAGGTTATGTGCTTGGCAGAATTCTAAAATTAAATATAAAGGGGAAAAAAACGTCAATCATCCTTTCACTGGGATGTGACAGTGCTTCATATTTCATTCAAAGGACATAACCTTGAAACAACATTTCCAGCGTAATATGTTTCTCCATGGGTTGTAAGCCACCAAGTCAAGGAAATCACTGACTTCAGAGAGGCGGCAAAGCTTATCCAGGGCTCAGAGCGGAGAAATTATTCGTCATTTTCCCCAAGAGTTATACAAATATATTATATTTCACATATACAATAATAGATTGCATTTAAAAATGTCAAAAGTATATATGAAATTGCTGAAGAAAAGTACTTTTCTTTTGATGGACCCTGCAAACTCTATAGCTTTTAAGTGGCATGAGGTTATGGAGAACAGTAATAGATTTTGCTATTCACATTAATGCCACTAGCATTTATATTTCATGGCTGTAGCTGACATTAGGGATCTGAGATTGTAAATTGGTGCTGGAAACAAGCAAGGGTTACAGGTGGGTGAGTGGATCCCTGAGGCCCTTACTATTTATTTTAATAAGAGGAATATAGAAAAGTACGAGTATATCAGTGCAAATACAAACCCCAGTTCAGATGGGTAACAGGAAAAGAGCTTGAGTGGGAGAATATACAGGAATGGGACCTATTATCCAGAATGCTTGGGACCTGAGGGTTTTCTTTCTATAATTGGGATCTATTTACCATACGTCTGCTAAAAAAACATTTAGGGGCAGATTTATCAAGGGTCGAAGTGAATTCGAGGGAATTTTCGAAGTAAAAAAAAATCGAAGTTCAAAGTAATTTTTTTGAATCGAATCGGATACTACGACTTCGAATTCGATGTAAAATCATTCGAATATTCGATAATTGAAGTACTGTCTCTTTAAAAAAAAAAACTTTGACTTCAATACTTTGCCAAATTAAACCTGCCGAAGTGCTATGTTAGCCTATGGGGACCTTCTAGAGCATTTTTCTAAGATGAAATCCTTCGAACTGTTTGATTCGAAGGATTTAATCGTTCGATCAAACGATTTTACGTCGACCACAGGATACCCAAATTCGATGAAAAAAACGTCGAAGCATGAAACACGTTAGGCCTCTTTTTACTATGTCCTTATAAATATTTTTGCATTTTTTTTATTTTTAATTTTTTTTAATCTTGACTGTTTTTGGAGGGACTCTCAACTATTGTTGCAATTTTGTGGATATGCACGTGTGGACTGGGGTGAACTTCGAGTATATCCCCCCCCCCATAAAATGTTTTTGCTTGCATGCATAACTTGTTGCAAACTTTTTGATTGTGGTAGTGCACATACTGGCTCCTGGCACCTGTTCTATCTGTTTTTGTCACTTGGTGATTGGCTGTGATGTATGTTGTTTTGATTGCTCATACCCCCTATATACTACAAAAAGGGGTTTGCCCATTAGCCTATGAGTTAGTGCTAAGAGCCCTAACAGGCACAAAACGCGTCAGGCCATTTTCTACTATGTCCTAATACATATTTTTGCAATTCTTTAATAATCTAGACTGCTTTAGGAGGGACTCACAACTATTGTTGCAATTTCACAATTATTTTACCCCCAAAAATGAATAATTATAACTTAGTTCAGATCAAGTACAAGGCACTGTTTCATTATTACAGGGAAAAAGGAAATCAATTTTAAACATTTTAATTATTTCTTTAACATGTAGTCTATGGGAGATTTTATTTGTAATTGTAATTTGGAGCTTTCTGGATGATGGGTTTTCAGGTAATGGATCCCATACCTGTATCACAAATAGTAGCACTAAATGGTGGCCAAATGTAGTGTTGACTAGTTCTGGCACAATCTTGATACAATCAGTGATTTGCAGTCTTTGTACAGGCAGGATGGGAATGAAATTTTACATTTCACTCTATAGGGCAAATTTATGCCTTGGAATACAGGTGTTTATCCAAATGCGTAGTTTCATCTCTGTAAACGAAGGCTATCGCCTGCGCAAACGTTTCTGTGTTAATCTTATTTAGCGTTACTTTCTTCCTAGCAAAACGTACACTTATGTCAATTTAACTATGTACATACAAGTCATATATTTGTCTTTATTAGTGATTGTTGGTGAAATTGCTTGAAGTTGCCATTTGTTATTAAGGGCTAGTCCACACGAGGAGATTCGGGGAGATTTTGTCGCCTGGCGACTAATCGCCTCGTGTTTTAAATGACTATCTCCCCGAACTGCCTCAGCGTTTTCAATAGTCACCCAAAGTTGCCTCAGTGAGGCAACTACGGGCGACTATAGAAAACTCATCGCCGCGTGTGCATTAGCGCAGGCGACTTTTCATTCTAGCCTATGGGGAAAAACGCTGAGGCAGCTCGGGGAGATAGTCGCTCAAAAGACGAGGCGATTAGTCGCCAAGCGACAAAATCTCCCAGAATCTCCTCGTGTGGCCTTACCCTAAAAAGGAAGCAAAACAGAGATCCCCTATTGTCCTAGATATGAGCCCAACCTTAAACAAATGTGGCATGAGCTTCAAATACAGGTGTATGAGTGATAGTGTCTCTATTTTCAAGCTTTTTAAATATGACATAACAGTAAAGGGGTTATTTATCAAAGTCAGAATTTATCTCAATATTTTCTGATACAAACTCCGATCATTTACGCTTATTTATTATTACCTTTTCCCAAAAATTTGCTTTGCGGGAAAAAAAATCAGATTTTCATGATTTTTTCTGTTTCTTTCTGATTTTTCATCCGATTTCAAGATTTTTCACCCGAAAACTCAGATTTCTTATGCTTTTTGCTCAAAAACTCAGAAAACTTCAGGGTATTGCACGAAACCCAGCGCACATCAAAAAACCATTGGGACTTCTCCCATTGACTTATATGCAACCTCGACAAGTCTGGGATGCCTGATTTTCAGATTCTGACTTTTCTATCCCTGGGGCTTAATAAATTCTGAAAAATATGTGATTTTTTAAAAGTCAGATTTTATAAAAAAAAAAATAAGAATTTTTCGGGATTTTTACATTCGAGTTTAGAAAATAACCCCCTATATGTGCATAGATACCTCCTGAACATAAAGTACTGGTGGGGCACATGTCAGGTTCTGTTGTTCTATTGGAGAATTCATCTTCCTTTTAGCTCAGTATTCTTGTGTTCCAGTAAATATATCAGCAAATACTAGAAGACAGTTCCAGCAATAACTGTCCTATACATGTCCTATACCGTGGAAAAAGTCAGAATAATTTTAATAATGAGATAATATAATATGGGATGTTTATAGTTGAATTATACCCGTAGAAGACTGCATTTCATGCAATAGGCCACTGCAAATGGTTTATATTATAGTCAAAAGCTTTGGCTCCTAAATTCTTGGAGTGAGAAACATCACATTTAGGTAAAACAAGAAGTAAATCTAAAGAGTCCAAACTCCAAAAATAAATGTCCTTAATATCCTTTAGCCATGCTGTGATTTGCTCAGTTAAACTAAACCACGTTTTATCGTTGGACAATAAAATGTAAATGCTGCCCAAGGCTTCGTTCATTCCGTTTACAATTGAGATATACAACAAGGGTCAGGAGAAGAACAGTCAATGTTTCCTCTCCAGGCTACTACAGATGCTTATTTTAGAGATATAGTACACTTGTCTCTCAGGACTTTTAACAGACACTTGCTGGCAAAATGACCTGCTGAAACTGAAAAAAGTGATGTTCAATTAAAGGAGAAGGAAAGGTTAAAATTTATCAGAAAGCTCTAAATAAATTCACCAGTAAACCCTCAAAGTAATGCTGCTCTGAGTGCTTTTTTAAAAGAAACACCACATTTCTTTCCTTCTATTGTGTACACATGGGCTTCTGTATTAGACTTCCTTCTTAAACCTCCAAGGCTTGGGCATGAGCATGCTCAGTTTGCTCCTCTCCCCCTCCCCTTCCTGTTGTAATATGAGACCAGAGCTATAAGTGAGCAGGGATAGACTCAGGCAGGAAGTGATGTCACACCAAGCTAATATTGCAGCTGCTATCCTAAACAAACAATGAGATCTTCTAGAGCTGTTTACTTAGGAATGGTAAAGTATTCTGCAGAATAAATATAGAGTTCAAGCTTGCAGTAATTTGGCTAATCTATTGGCAATAAACTGCCTCAGTAGCTTTCCTTCTCCTTTAAATAAAAAAAATCCTGTAATGCAGATAAAAAAAACTAGACTAGCGTTAAAATGAATTTTATGGAGCTGAAGCTTTTCAAAAACATTTTTGGTGGGACTGTTCACTGCTTACACCGTTCTGGAATAATATATTTACTATAACTGAACACGTTACAAATCAAGTTATTATTGGAATGGGACCTGTTGTCCAGAATGCTTTGGACCTGGGGATTAAATAAATAAATAAATACATACACACATACATAAATAAATAATAAGGCTTATATGGTTTCCACCAGTTTTGAAATCAAGCAATTTACTTCATATGTTTGTGTATTCTTTAATTTTATGAACAAAGGATATAAGAAAGTATCACTTTTTGGTTAATTAAATAAAGGTAAATCCTGTTATTTTTATCTGGGTTGTGCTTTTATAAACAGCATGATAAAAAAATAATAGATACCTGCAGCCAACCTTTAAATAAACCTCCTTCCTAGCAATATTTTATAAGATGGGAACAATATTTCTGGGCAGGTCATTGGATCTCAGATATTCAGTTTGGGGGTCCCATTTTGGCTTGAGAAAGTATCACCAGTTACTTGGCAATTTACAACAAAACATTTAAACAGGAGCATTGTTTTCATTATACTAACTGCAGTTGAATCCACACAGGGCCCCCCGCTATGGCTAAGCCAGGCCAACCGGGTGCCCTAAACAACCCAGTCGGCAACTTCTCTCACGCGGTGACACAGTGGAAAGCGGCAGAGGGGAGCAAACATGGACTAGGGGTAGGAAGAGACCCTTTAACGGGTACCTGCCCAGTGCCCCCCATTGTTGCGCCCTAGGCAGTTACCTCTGTTGCCTACCCATAGTTCTGGCCCTGCTTCTTGCAAGAAATTCTTCATAGGGTTCCAATGCATACAGTATCCCCTTCCCAGCCCTTTGCTGCCCACCAGTCTAGTTGTGTCCCCTGCTCTGGCCAGTCACTTGCTTTCATGTAGGTTTGAATAAATATAGAAAATCAATTATAGAATAACCCCTATGCTACATTGTAATTACACTGTTACGGGCAGATTTATCAAGGATCGAATTGAAAATTAGAATTTTTACATTTGAATTTTTAGTTTTATTTAAGTGTATTTCGACTAGGGAATAGTCCAAATTCGATTTGAGTTTTAAAAAATTTGAAATTTATCATGTACTGTCTCTTTAAGAATTCATATTCGACTATTCACCATCTAAAAACCTGCCGAATTGGTGTTTTAGCATATGTGGCACCCCCTGCAACCAATTTGGAGTCATTTGGTGGGAATTTGATTCAAAGTCGGATTGAATTAGATTCAAATTCGATTCGAGTTTGCGGGTCGATCCTATTCCTAAAAAAATTTCTTTTTTTAAATAAATTTCGATTGGTCTTTTTTATTCTTCAAATTTCGAGTTGATCGGAGTTTTTAGAAACTCCCATAAACTCGAAATTTGATCCTTGATAAATATGCCCCGTAATATATGTATTTTTCCACATATACAGAATTAAAAAACAAAAGTAGCCTATTTTTCACTCTTTGCTGCATGACCGCATGAATCGATTTTGTTGGCATACCTACCGTCTAGCCATTGTCTGAAAACTATGCATACTAATCAATCTATGTCCAAAGTTCAAATAATAGGTATTTTTGTGCCCATAACATGTTCTCTCTGAATCATATAATAAATGGGAGGTGGGATCCAAGACCTACATTTGAATTCTTAAGGGATTATTTTCTCACTTGGGCTGTCTGGACGCTAGACATTTTCCCCAATTCTGATGATTGAGCACCTCAGCTAATAGATTTCTTCGCATCTACAATATCATAACTTATCGGCTACAGAGTTGTGCTCTTTCTAGGATAAAACATTAAACCAAAAGGTCTTATTCTGCTAAAACGACGTTGCTTCATAAAGGATTATTTTCAGTGTGAGTCTGTCAGCTATAGTGATGGGCGAATTTATTCGCCAGGCGCGAATTCGCGGCAAATTTGCGCGATTCGCCGCCAGCGAATAAATTCGCGAAACTCCCGCGAAAATTCGCGGAAAAAATTCGCCGGCGTCAAAATTTTTTTTCGAAAAACGGACGCTGGCGTCAAAAACGGGCGCCGGCGTCAAAAACGAGACGCTGGGCAAATTCGCCCATCACTAGTCAGCTATTGTAATGTCTTTATTACTTGCTGCATGATGGAAGGACTTACAACAAAGTACCTAAAGCTCTTATTAAAAAGATGTCTTAAGGCTTATTTCCACTATGATTATAAATGTCACTGTTATTTGTTAAAGTTATTAGAAGGGTAAAAATTTGAGCACATTCAGGGGCAGATGCACTAAAGGGCGAAGTGGCTAACGCAGTGTTACTATCCGCAGGGATATCACCAATTCACTAACAGGCGCATTCGCCAATTCGCTAGCGAAAGAGACCATCGCTAGCGTTCGCACTCTATCGCCAGGCGACTTTCCGATCTGCAAAAGGTCGTTACTCCACAAATTCAGTAAAGTGCAGATTTTACTGAACGTTACCTCTGTCACCAGAGTTGACTTCACCACCTCAGTCCAGGCAAAGTGCTAAAATGAAGCTAGATCTTCCTCAATCTTTTGTCACTTACATCATATCCTGTGTGCCAAAAATGCATTAAATTTGAATAAACGCTGGTGACTTTTCCTTTTTTTTAAGCGGAATTGCCTGCAAGAGTCCTGGCAAACTTTTTTTGGGTAACCAGTTTTCTCCAGACATTTCCTAACATATGGAACATTCATTTTACAGTGGGCTCATGTGTAGGGCATTATAATAACTCTCTTGTCTTTATTAAGGTTCCCTGGACATTTGTAAGAAAAAGTGGTAACTTCAAGCATTTGCACCAACATTTATGATAAAGACGTCTATACAACTTTAAATTAGCCGCTGTATGCAAATTGACCTAAGCGCAAGATCACTAGCGACTTTTCACTAGGCACAAACGAATGCTGGCGCATCTTAGATTTAAAATGTGCGCACTGCCGAATTAACGCTAGCAAAAAGTCGCCAGTGTTCGGCACCCAGGGAGCAACTTCGCATATTAGTGAATTAGCGTAGTGGTATTGAATTTGCGCCTGGCGAAGTAGTGTGATGTGTGTGACGCAGTCGCTGGTGACAATTCGCCCTTTAGTGAATTGGCCCCTCAGTATCATAGGAATGAAAGGGGTCTGGGGAAAACATTGATCTACTGTATCTATGAGATCTGAGCTTGACCTCACTGCTCAGGGCCATTTAGTCCTATATAGTCCAACATGTAGCAAAGTGGCTCTAGGATCTATTTGTTATAAAAAAAAAAAAACAACTCCTCGATTATGGTTTTTATGTTAGAAATAGCACTACAGGTGAGCATTTGATTATTATACATTGCTATATGTATTTCATTTTTACATTCAGTTACACACAATCCGGGTTCTACAAGATAAAAATATATCTGTGGTTTCATGAACCAAATCCCAGTTTTGCCATGTGATCTCAATAATCTAACAATTACTAACTAATGTTAAATAATGCTTATTGAGCAAAGACAATGTATCTAAAAGACTTGCTCTTACCCTCAGGAGTTGATCGGATTTTTATGTTGGAAATACTTAGAAAAATTCGGACCTTGATAAATAACCCCCATAATGCATCTCTGTAATTGCTGGTATATGTTTAATACATTTTTAAATTTGTGTGTGGTCTGAGTGATTTAAAGCCCTTTTCTGCACAGTGTGCTTGCTTTATTGGCACATAGCACCCTATTGTGAGCAAACTAGGTACTTGTTTGGCCTAAGAACATCAAGCAGGAAGGACAGAAGACACCAGAGACAGACGAGGTGGGAGGATGTGCCCTGTAGGGTTAGTAAGGGAGTTAGGAAACTGGTATCACCTGACTCTAGGAGTGAAAGATAGCCTGGTTAGGCAGCATTGCCAGTCTGTTGTCCCAACAAGGAATGACTATTTTGGAGTAGAGCCAGAGACAATTGTGCTCCAGTTTACTACTTTAGCTTATGACACTCAGTACACCAATAAGAGGCCAGGACACCAAAACAAATTTGCTTACAAAATGAAATGCACATTTAGTTGCATCCTTCCCTTTGAGACATGTTCATTGCTGTATAAATGAGTTTACAAGATTGATACAAATTACATTTGTAGTTATACCAAATGGATTTTTAAGCTTACTAGGCCTGTCAAACCCAATCTTTAGTAAGTCCTAACACATCATTTGGAGATAGGAAACTCTCTGCTTCTGCCCGTTTTCTAAATGTAACCTTTCTTTGGGTAAGTTTTGATGTTCCTGAAAATATCCAAACAGTAACTCAACTAATGTTGGTTAATTAAGGACAGACATAATGGTTAAACTGGGCCATGCAGCAGAGATAACATCTCAAACAATGTTCTCTGAGCAGATTTTGACTCCCTTGTTCATGTGCATAGAGATTATCATTGTAATTATACTTTTGCTCTAATGCACTGCACTTATATGCTTATTTCAGCTGGCAAGCTATTGGTTACTTCTGGGCTCTTTTCACGCTTAGGGGTAGATCCTCAATTACTGTATTACTATTATCATTAGTATATATATTAATATATATTAATCCACAACACTTTACAATAGAAGGGTGTTTACAGTATATCACATTTACAGATTCCATGTAAATACTCACAAATACAGGATTTAGAGATGGCCTGCTCATAGGTGTAATGTACTTGTTTATCAGGAACCTTGAAAACAGCGGGTACACTTAGCTGCACAGGGAACCCCGGAGCCCCGGGCTTTCTGCTGTGGATAAAGGCCCCAAAGTGGGCCGAAACGTTGGAGACACTGTGATATTACAATAAATTATTGAGTTTTGGAAACGGAGTGCTGGTCCTCTTTACAATTATATATATATAATGTAGGATAGCATGGGGATTGCATCAGATTGAAAAGTGCTAATAGAACACACGTCTTCTATCATCATCATTTCATCATCATCATCATCATTTATTTATATACCGCTGTCAAGATATGAAGTGCTTTCTATATATGGTGTTGCTCTTTGTCAGCTTAATATTACTTTTTAATATAAACTAAATGTAGAAGTATGTTGGATTTCCATTGAACCTTTACATTATTCAAAAAAAAAAAAAAATGTATATTAAAGACAACAATTACAAAATGATTTAGTTGTTTTTGTATTTGAAACCATTTTGCCATTACTTCAAATACAATAGAGATAACGGCTTCTCATCTTGCACTTCCATTACTCAGGGAAGTGTCTCTGCCCTCACTCTGATATTCATTAATATTCCTTTCAATCAAGTGGAATGAGAAAGGACAACCCCCATCCTATCACTCTGGCATGTGCTAATGAACACTCACTTCTCGTTTGTTATCTCCCTAAATCTTGCTTGTTTTTCCCTTTCTACATGTACAGAAATGGAATAAATGATTCCAGGTGTTGACGCCATGACAATAAACAGTACTAAAAGGGGAAATATCCAAACTGACAGATAAATACTCTGACATTTGTTTAAACACATACATTTTATAATGTGATAGTTGAGTCATTTACATGTCATTCAGATAATTAACTAAATGGAAGAAAGGATATTTTGTTTATGTGATACTCATTCCAATTCTGTTTGTGCACTCGAGTCCATAAATAACCAAGACTGGTGTGATTGTTTAGTGTGTGGGAAGCGAGAGCTTTTATTGAAGAAGAAGTATAGGACAGGGTCACTCGGAATGACAAGATGATTCAACCGTTATTTTCCAGTGATTTTCTTCTTTTCTTTGTTTTTTGTAGCACCATCTTGAAAACTTTTGGTATTGTTAGCATGAAACGTTAATATTTTAAAATGTTAAGATCACTTCACGCTGCCTGTCTTAAAGGCAACAAAATCTAATTCATGGGAGGCAGGGCCGGAACTAGGGGTAGGTAGAGTAGGCTCCCACCTAGGGTGCAATCATGGGCACGGGCACACTTTTAAGGGGAATTTCCTTTCTTTTTTAAACCCTGATTTGCTTGGCCTTTAATAGTTTTTCAACTTTATAAACCCCCTGTTCCAACCCCCTCTTGCCCGTGATTCGTACTGCAGACAGAATCACTCCCAGCTCCCTTTTGGCAGCTGCTGGCACAGGTACATATTTGTGGCAATATCTTGGCTGCTACTTGCACAGGTAAACAGATGATATGATGGATATTTGGCTGCTGCTGGCACAAGTACATATATGGAGGCAATAGTGTGTATTTTTTGGCTGCTGCTGGCACAGGTACAGATTGGGGTCAATATAAGGGACTGGCTGCTGCTGGCTCAGGTAAATAGGGCAATATGGTGGCTGCTGGCACAGGTACACAGGTGTTTGAGGGCAATATGATGGATTTTTGGCTATTGCTGGAACAGATGCAAATTGGGGCAATATGATGGATTCCTTTGGTTGCCACTGGCGTAGGTACAGATTGGGGGTAAAAATATGATGGATGTTTTGGCTTATGCTAGCACAGGTACAGATTGGGGCCTGGGGGCAATTTGAGGTATTGACTTCCATTGGTATAGGTACAAATGTAGGCATTCCATTGGCACAGGTACAAGGGGCTATATGACTGGTAAGGTGGGAAATGGTAATGCAGGACTGAGTGGGGGGGGGCACTGATTGAAGCCCTTGCCTAGGGTGCAAAAATACCTTGGCCCCGCCCTGATGGGAGGTGCCAAATTGTTAAGCCCTCTTCAGTAACTAAAATTGTTCACCTTTTACTCTGGGTGTGTATGGCTTTTCTTTAAAAAATAAACTGACCATGGGTACTTTCTTGTAGAGAACCTTGCCGCCATTTTTGACTGATCGAGACACAGTACAGTAAGCTCCCAAGAAATGCTATACTAGGCATTCTCCTGCTCATGGCAGGGCAAGGTGTACCTGGGAGCAATTAAAACACGGCTCTGTGCAGTATTGTATTATTGGAAGCTAACTGTAATGTGCATGTGTCCCTCTAAAATCAGAGCAAAGGGATATTGGTACAAGTCAAGGGACCACCCAGTTAAATTAGTTTAGCCTAAGATAATTATAAAAAATAGGTTTAATTATCTTGTCAGGGGCAAACCATGTTGACATAAATGGACATTAGAAAAATATTTAACCTTAATAAAATGATGTGTCTCTATTCATATTGGGATATACAATGGCATAATTAGTTTATTAGCACTGTACACTGACTTATGAGGTAAGAGGCTCATCTCAATGGTATATGGTTGGAAACCAGCTATCCCCATAAAGTGTGTGGTTATTTTTTTGGAAAGATCAACCTGCACTGCAGAAATTTATCTGTATGTGCTTGATATAGTGAAAATGCACATTATGGACAAATGTAACACTGTGAATGCTCAATCCCAACACTAGTGGTGTCCTCAGCGAAGTAGGGGTGACATTATCCCTATAGGGTTAGATAGTACTGCTGGTGGAGAAGAGCAGGAAAAACTAAGTGTATTACATATACATATATAATTTTTCCCCATGAACACTGAAATAGAATGGTTTGTGTTTTAAGTTGGCTTGTCTTTCAAATTCTGGTGGCAATTGCACATTAGAAGCCTCAACATGAAGAGAAAAGTGGCTGTTTTCTGTGGAAGAGCGTTCCTTGGTGAAAGCGATGGAACTGAATGGAAATCTAGTATAATAGCCTTTGACAATCACATTGATTGAAATTAAACTGAGAAAATAAGGTTCTTTTTAAATACAAACTGCTCACAATATTTCCAAATGTACAGAAATGAAAAGGGCAGTGGCTACAACTGAAAGTTTATAACAATATGATTGGTAAAAATATATGTATTTAATGCACAATTTAGAAGTGACTTCTTTATAAAGGTTAGGACACACGTTCAGATTCTGGGAGATTAGTCGCCCGGCAACAATCCTCCTCTTCTTCAAGGCGACTGATCTCCCCAAACTGCCTCCCGCCGGCTAGAATGTAAATTACCAGTGGGACGGCACTCAGAGCACTTTGTTTTCCGAAGTTGCCCCGAAGTTTCCTCGACTTCGGAAAACGGAGAGCTCCGAGTGCCGTCCTGTCTGCGATTTACATTCTAGCTGGCAGGAGGCAGATTGGTGAGATTAGTCGCCCCAAAGAAGAGGAGATTTGTAGCCGTGCGTATAATCTCCCCGAATCTGAGCGTATGCCCTGACACTAAGAGGACAGTAAAAGAGACTGCAGTATGCTGTACAAATAATAATGCAAGCAGTCTAGTCTAGTCTAATCCTGTGAAGATTGGAAGTGATCTAGAGTCCAATGAATAAAAACAATATTTTTAGGATATTTGAAACTCTTTGGGGGGTTGTGTCTCCTTCTTAGATTCCTATCCTGCAGGACATAAAGGCTTCAGGGATGTTTGGTATGGTTTCTTTTAGCAATAAAATGAAGTTTGGGTCTATGAATAAGAGTCTAAATAAACTACATATTCCAGTTCCCCCAAAGTTTCAAGACTACATGGATCATCCTTTTCAGCTCCAAGTTCTTCCACTTCCACCAACAAACCAATTTTGTATGGATGTAACTTTGTGTATGGGTGATTCATTCAAAGGAAAGAGCCTTCCTCAAACTTTCCTTCCATGTCATTGTATGCTGTAGCATGTTGTCTTGTTTTAGCTGGAACTAGTGAAAAAGAGCCCCAGACCATTATTCCTCCTCCAGCAAATTTTACAAAACTCAGATAGTGCCAGATAGTTTAGCCATAAAGTGTAACTCTCCATGTCAGTCTGCAGACGCTTTTGATGCTTTGTTCTTTGTCATTCCCGAAATTAAACCTTCTAATTCTAATGCTTCTCCAGATTACTCGGGGAATTGAAGGCTCACCGGTTATGGTAGCTAAGAGGTCAGTAAACTAACCAAAAGGTTACTTCCAAAAGTTAGCCCATATATCCGCCCTTTTTTATATATATATATATAAATATATATATATACGGTATATATATGAGAGAGAGATTTAAAGTAATATAACAAAGGTACAAATTATGCAGATTCAGAGATACCTTTAATCTATTAACGAGCAATTTCAATGCCCCAATTCAAAACACCCAACAAATGCTCATTGTACCATTATTGTAAATGAGTAAAATACATTTTGCAAAACCCAGATAGTGCCAGATAGTTTAGCCATACAGTGTAACTCTCCATGTCAGTCTGCAGAAGGTTTTGGTGTTTTGTTCTGTCATTCCAAAAATTAAACCTTCTAATGCCAATGCTTCTCCAGGTTACTCAGGGAATTGAAGGCTCACTGGTTATGGTAGGTAAGAGGGCAGTAAACTGACCAAAAGGTTACTATCAAAAGTTAGCCCATATATATTTCAAATATATATATATATATATATATATATATATATATATATATATATATATATATATATATATATATATATATATATATATATATATATATATATATATATATATAGTATTATAACAAAGGAACAAATTATGCAGATTCCACTGTGAAAACAGAGATACCTTTAAGGGGAATCTATTAAGGAGCAATTTCAATGCCACGATTCAAAACACCCAACAAATGCTCATTGTACCATTATTGTAAATGAGTAAAATACTGTACTGATACTCTACGAAGCATAACCAGAAAAATTGCAAATGAGGTTGTCTTATTGTTATAAAGGTTGGAATGGTTGGACTAGAGCTCAACCAACCAGTGCCTAATCCTGTAACAGTTTGGCTTAATACATTTCTGCTTGATCGGTAGTGTGGCAAACTAAAGAATTCTTGTATAGCAGAGGACTATTCAAAATTTCTCCATTATTTCTCAGTAATTGCTAGAAAGAACCTAATGTCATGGTTCTATTTCTTTTTTTTTATTGCATATAGTGACATTATATATTTATCTCTTAAAATATAATTGGCCATTAAATAATGAAAGGGGAGGGAAAGTGGAAGCACTCCAGGCTACAAAGAAAAAAATAATACGTTTAAATACAACGGAAGTGCAACTGATTTATCATATTAATCAATGCGCATTCCCTGGTCCCCTGTCTCACAAATAATTCAATATATATGCAAGTGCTTGTGTGTATAAAGACAAGGGTTTTTAGTTACAAAGTTATGATCATAAAATTGGTAAGTCAAGGTAAACCCCATGCGGTGGTCCCTAACTGTTTACCTCTGGTCAATAATATAAAAGCAGTGGTCCTTGGGATCAGTGTCTCCTGACCTTGAGTTTGGATTTAAAGAGAGGGCTAGATCCTCCCACTAGCTGCTGTGGTTTTTAAAGGGAGAGATTGCCCAAACAACACCCATTTTTAAAGGTATGGGACCACTTTAGTTGAAGGGGCGGTGAGACGGGACCAGAGAATGTGCATTGATTAATAGGATAAATCAGTTTCACTTCCATTGTATTTCAACGTATTATTTTTTTCTTGGTAGCCTGGAGTGCTTCCACTTTCTTCCCCTTTGTAGTCATTAAATAATGAATATGGCTAACACACTTAAAATATTGTTAATACTGTTATATGTGGCTCAAATGTATGTTTTAAACATTAACCTGAAAAGGTAGAGCTCTATGAAACACTAAGTGTGTTATCTGTAGGGAGCAATAAGAGCAGTGACCAGAAATACGAATGGAGAATGTTAGAAAAGCTCATTTAGCTTGAGTGATGTATGCCTTTCCCTTTGGGATATGTTTGATATCAATTTGATTTCTGTCTCTCTCTCTAGGAAGTTCTTTCAGGTTATTCCTATTGCAAAAGATTTCACCATGTCAGGTCTTTATAGACTAATATAAAATGCCTCCATGTGCGCTTCTTTTAGGATGTGCTAACACTGGCATTTAATCTACCCCCTATTGCCATGCACAATAATTGTTTCCCATTCTCTTTATGTAGTATCTAGTAGCGTGGTGGGAGGCAAACAGCAAACATCCCATCACATTTTCAAGATTGCTTCAAACTTATCTCTCTTAGATAATGTATATCATGACCCGGATGAATGAAAGCCTTCACAGATATAACAGATATATCCTCTTTATGTATTACTCACTGGATGTCTGCTCTGGGAACTGGGATAACACTGTAATAAAAAAAGAAAACATTTTTGTTCTGGCTGAAACAATGGTACTTTCAAGTGTGATATGGATAACAGCTCGCTGTTAAAGGGGATGTAAACCCATCGAATAAATAAAATAACAGAATTTCTCAATTAATTTAAGAACATTTTACTTCTAGTCGAAAAAGTGCACAGTTTTGAATTTTTTGTACATCAGGCCAAGCAAAAAAATGTATTACCAGTTGCAAGCATGGCAGAGCTGGTATATTAATGGCATGTTATGTCAATGTTCCTCTTTTTTCTTCTTTTAGCTTCAGTTGACTGTCCCATTTCAGTTAAAGGAGAAGGAAACCCCCTGGGCGCAAAACCCCTCCCCCCTGGCCTACCTGTCCCCCTGGGCACATGCCCCTGTTACTCACCCCTCTGCACAGGTCCTGCCCACGGAGTTCACAGGCGCCATCTTCTCCCACGCAATCTTCTTTCTGCTTTGACCGGCTTCTTCTGGCGCATGCCCAGTAGGAACATTTACAGGTACGGATCTACTGCACATGCGCCGAATGTCACGAAGTGAAATCGGAAAACTTTGTGACATTCGGTGCATGCGCAGTAGATCCGTACCTGTAAATGTTCCTACTGGGCATGCGCCAGAAGACGCCGGTCAAAGCAGGAAGAAGATCGAGTGGGAGAAGATGGCGCCTGTGAACTCCGTGGGCAGGACCTGCGCAGAGGGGTAAGTAACAAGTTAAGGGCATTTGCCCAGGGGGACAGGTAGGCCAGGGGGGGGCAACACAGGGGAGGGGTTTTGCGCCCAGGGGGTTTCCTTCTCCTTTAATACTCCTCCTCTGGAATTCTGCAACAGGGTGCAGGCTATAGGGCATGAAATTGTGCCACCATCCACATATCTGACAGTGGATAAGGTGAAGACGGAGTTTCCTTAGCTGTTATTAGTAGGGATTGGCAAATTTGTCCCCTTTCAACCAAAAAATTGGTGAATTTTGAGAAACGCCGAAAAATTCACTTTTTGTGAATTTTTAACGCATGGGCATGAAATTGTGCCGCCATCCAGATATCTGACAGTGTATAAGGTGAAGACGAATTTACTTAACTGTTATTAGTCGTGATGGGCAAATTTGTTTGTCCGTTTGAGAAACAGCAAAAAATTCACGAAAATTTTGACGTCAGCGTCAATTTTGCCGGCTGAGACAATTCTGATGCTCGCGTCGATTTTGATGTTGGCGTTAAAGTCAATGGGTGTCTGAATAATGTTGATGTGAGAGGGTTTTGACGCAAGCCCAAAATGTTTTGAAGCCAGCAAATGTATCACAGCAGTTGCAAATTTATTCATCGGTGGTGAAACGCGGAAATTTGCCGCAAATTTGCACCTGGTGAATTCGCCCATCACTAGTTATTAGATACAGACCTAATCAGTAGAGTAACTATAGAGGAAGCAGACCTCGAAGTCATAGGGGGGCCCAGTCTGTGGGGTCTAAAGCTAATAAAAAACACCATCCTCCCCAGCCGCTCTATGTTACCGACGAGGTAGGGGGAAGCAAGTCGGGCAGAATTGGGCAGAGTCAGAGCAGGATGTGGGTGGGGTGGAGCAGGACGTGGGCGGGGCAGATATGGGACCAGAAGTGGGTGCAAGGATGGGGATCAGAGGCATCGGAATTATGCACTCCACAGGCTACACAATTAGAAAGTGTGTGAAAGGAGGGTAAATGTGAGGAGTACAGTGATATCTAGGAAACTCTAAATGGAAGTGAAATTAATTGCTGGTCATCTTCTATGCCAAAGGCATAGAGGCTGGGCAGGCAATATATGATTGACAGCTAAGGTTTTTAAATACATTACATTTATAACAGGTATGTGTAGTGTTTATACAAATGACCTGTAGATGTCATTGTGCCCAGACTTATACTGTGCATACTTCCTGACAAGTTAAAAGTGAAAGTAAAAGATACTGTTGTGTAATGCCTGCATGACTCTGCTAATAAAGCACTGTTATACTCTACTCATCCTCGGCTACCCAAAACATAACAAGTGGCGACAAGGATGGCTCTTCTACCTCTGCAGCAGCCTGCACCTTTTCTTCCAAACCCTGGTGAGCCTACTATACCTTTTACTGCTTGGATCCGTATATTTGAAAATTACATTATTGCTGCTGACCAAGGGGAGATTTCTGCTGCTAGAAAGCGTGCTTTACTTATTTACTGCCTGGGAGCAGAGGGACAGAGTATATTCTATACATTACCATTACCTGATGATACTTATGAAACTGCTCTTACTGCTATAAAGAACTTTTTCATGCCAAGAGTAAATGTGGTTGCTGAAAGATATAAATTCCACCAATGTGGACAACATAATGGCAAATTCACAGAACAAAAATTCACAGAACAATTTGTAGCAGCTTTGAGAGAGCTGGTTGTTACCTGTGAGTTTGGGAATTTAACAGATGAAATGCTAGGAGACCAAATAGTGGGAAAAACAAACTCACCTCGCATTAGAGAGAGAATGCTCCTAGAGCAGGATTTAACCCTTGCAAAGGCTATTATAGTTGCTAGCCAAATTGAAACAGCAGTGGCAGAGGCTAAAACTCTCCGTCAGGGAACTGCTGGGAATGTACAGATTGTGAATTCAGCACTGTGGCCTAATAATGCACAGTCACAGGCAAAATACAGTGCTAAGGAAAGGGATTCACCTCCACTGCAAAACCATGCAGCAAATACAAATAGAAAATACTGCTTTCACTGTGGTTCAACACAACACACTGCAAATTATGTTGCATGTCCTGCAAAAGCTGTATGGTGCCGCAACTGGACAAAAGTAGGACATTTTGATCTGCCCTAGTTCTGCTCAAGATTTTCATGAAGTCACTACTACAAATGTTACGGTATTAAGTGTGGATAAAGCTGATACATTTATTCCAGACAAGTTTATATGCACTCTCAGTGTCAATACTGCGATAAGGGACACTCCATTAACCTGATGCTTGATACAGGTTCAGCTGTTTCTATACTACCAAAGTATATTTTCTTGAAATACTTTGCAAAAGATCTGCATGTTGTTGCACCTGCCCTGAAACTGGTCAGTTACTTAAAGGATCCAATCCCTGTGCTTGGTTGCTTGCCAATGACAATTTGAATCAAATACTGCGAAATGTGACTTTTACATTGTGAATATGGGCACTGCTATACTTGGAAGGGATCTCTTTGCTGCATTAAACCTACAACTAGTTGGTGGTCTCATTACTACAGCACCAGTGCCTGCTACACAGCCAGTGTCTAAAATATCATCACAAAGCAACACTTCACTGGGCTGTGCAAAGAACCTTGTACACAAGAGACCAGATGTAAAACCAGTACCATTCCCTGATTCAGCATTGGAAAAACTTGCTATTGATATTGTCGGTCCTTTTACAGATGCTCCTATAGACACTTTCAGCCTGGATCTTTAGTCAGAATTAGGAAACCAGGAATACTGAAACAAGGACAATCTAAATTTACTACACCTCTCGAAATGACACGCCAGCGAGGACCATACACATATGAACTGTCTGATGGACGCATATGGAATGCAAGTCATCTTGCTCCTGTTAGATATGACTTTGGAGAAGCTCCATTTGATGAAGGACATTTTCCTGCTTCTGATGTCAACAAAGGCAATAGGCGTGAAGAAAGTGAACCTATAAGGCGTACTGAGAGAATCAGAAAACTACCTGCATGGACCCAGGACTATGTGATGTGAATAATGTATATTATTGGTTTAAGATGCATTGTTGTTGTTTATTACATTTGCCCAAATGCTTTTCTACTATAGGGGGAATATGTGGTGTTTATACAAATGGCCTGTAGATGTCACTGTGCCCAGACTTATACTGTGCATACTTCCTGACAAGTTAAAAGTGAAAGTTACTGTTGTGTAATGCCTGCATGACTCTGCTATTAAAGCACTGTTATACTCTACTCATCCTCGGCTACCCAAAACATAACAGTATGGATGTTTTAATTAAAAATGTTTTTATCATACAGCTTTTCATGTGTGGGTCACAGGTCCCCTTTTAATTATAATTGCAAGCAGGCAGCAATTTTAATGCGGTCCAAAAAATTTAGTTAAGCAATTAAAAACTAAATAAATAAAACTGAATCACTCCATGGGAATTCTGCAAGAAAAAAATGCAATGAAAAGAAAGCGTCCAATTAGAGATACAGAAGACAACGCTTGAGGATGATTTTCTTTTTAATGTTAGCTTTCCCTTATTGCTTTGAATGACCAAGGTTATTTCTCACATTTTGGATTATTTGAATTTTAGCTAAAATAAATCTTTTTGTTAAAAATATGTACCTACCTTGTGTACTATTCAGTGTGTATACTGATTCTTAGTAAGTCAAGTTGATTCCCAAATATACTGTTCCTTGCATGGCCATATTCAGTTATGTAGGTAAATTTAATATACAGTAACACAGTAATACTAGTGAATGTCTGCGGAGACCAGTTTTCATTTTCCTTACAATTTCTCTTTGTTTTATGTATATATTGTAGTCAACTATTGTTTCTAGTTGCTACTCAGCCTAGAGGAAAAGAATTCTCGCATAGGTGTATATTAATTAACTGGTTTGGACTTAAAAGCCTCCTTGCTGCTCTCACTAGAACACATTTTTACACCTGTGATTCATATTCAAATATAAAAAGAGTTGTCGAGCAACACAAGCATGAAAAATGTTCCTGGTGCCAAATAAGGGCTGTGATTGGCTGTTTAGTAGCCCATATGTGGACTGGTAGCCTACAGGAGACTATATGTGGCAGGACATCTGGTTTTTATACAATCAAAACTTGCCTCCAAGCTAGAAATTAAAAAACAAGCTCCTGCTTTGAGGCCACTGGAAGGAACATCCAAGGACATGTTGCCCTTGAGCTACTAGTTGGGGATCACTGCACTAGAGTTTCTGAGCAAAGGGTAAGTAAACATGGTACATAAACCACTGTGTTGCTGGCAGCTCATTGAATTGAATATGCTCCTATAACTCCTGAGTACCAAGGGTAAGTGAACACAGTTCTACCTACTCAGTAACATATATTTACTAAAATCTTAATTAATCTCATATTTTATTAAAAAAACCACAACCAATCTCCCATGCTCGATCTGACCTTATTTATTACTAATATAAACCCAAATTAATCAGATTGCATAAAAACTCAATAAAATCTAGCGTAAACTCAAATTGCTAAAATTTTTCCTGAATTGCTAATTTTTTTCAACTTTTTGCTCAAAAAGTCGAATTTTTGGGCTAAACCCAGAGCAGACCATGAAAACTTCAAATTGAGATAGGTGCTTCTCATATTGACTTATACAGATGGCGCTATTTTCGTATTCCGGCTTTTTGCAGCATTAGGGTATAATAAATATCGAAAAATCTGAGGTTTTTTTTTTTCACGAAAGATTCAAGTTTTTGCCCAAAAAAGCTCGACCAGATAAATTAGAGGTTTAGTAAATAACCCCCTTAATGTGCATTGTTGCTGAATCTGCCTTGTTGCTGGGGTTTTAAATGCACACTTTTGTGTGGAGAACTTGTGGGCTTTCTGTGTTTATCTTTTAAATACCATCCTACCTTAATCAAGTCATATTATAGTGTTCATGGTCTCCAACGGGACCTTCAAGCAAGGGTAACATGTTTGGTATGTTACTTTTAGCTGCACAATGAAGTTTGTTTTTTAAAAAATATATAATATTTCGTCTGTGTGTAGCTGTAATTTTACTGGTTGGACTGTTTGGCTGGCATGCAAGCTCTAGTAAGCCAATTCTGAGTTCCTTGGTGGTGTAGGCTGGGAATGAGGGTCATCGTTGACCGACAAGACTTACCATTCTCTCTGCTGGCAGCCAGATGCATGATGTTGTGTCTCAGCCAGATCACAAAAGATCACAACACAGGCCATGTTTAGCAGCATGTGCCAAACCATATAATATATAAATGACAAGCTTGTCAGGTTAGACTGCTATATTGGATATCACTGCTGCTGAGAGTGTGTTTACAACCAGTCCATTTACAATATCAAAAAGATGTTGCTTGTCACATCAAAGACTGCCATATAGATCACTGCAGGGATGCACTTAAAGCTTATAAGAGCAGTATGGTATAGGAAATCCATGAAAAAGGCCAGGTGTTGAAAGCAGAAATGCAATATATTTACAGGTCAGTAAATTTGAGCCCAGAGAATTCCCAGATGTAGCAGTTGCTGGCCAGAGGCAACCAGTCAGCTCTCATTTGGAATATTGCTGCAGCGCTACAGTATGTGCTTACTCCATGTCTCCAACTTGGCAGAAAGAGATTTTTATTTCTAAATATAGGTTCCTATTAAATTGTAAATCTCATGATGAAATCTGCTAACTGACGAAGGATGTCATATACGAGATAAAATATTTACAAAACCCATTTTGGAATATGGAAAAATTTTATATTATAATCAGTCATTAGCTGTCATTTTTCTTGGATTAACTACCGGTGCTTACTGGTATAGTCACGATGTTCTATGAACAGTTACAGTTAGGTCCAGTTACAGGATTTACATAAAAAATCATTCTGAAATCACAAGTAATGGATTTACCAAAATTTGTTCCAAAGAGCTGATTGGAGGGGGGGCACATTGGAAGTTCAACTTTAACACCTTTTAGCTAAAGAATATGATAAACGTCTGTGAAGAGAGTGTCAATCATGAGTTGTTTTCCAAAAAAGTTTTTCTGTAGTAGCTGGGAACAATTTATAATTACTGTTTGAACCATATAGGATTTAAGGACAATGATACAACATTGTTGGTGCACCTATTGGCATTTCTCTAGACTGCTGCTGCATATACTTTCCCAATATCTTTTCTCTGAGGTTGAGTTACTAGACTTGATTCTAGTTCAATATATGCAGCACTTGCATTTGATAATGGAAGTGTTAAATGAGCATAAAAATGTAACCTGTCAACATGTTTTGCAGTGAGAGCTTGTGTTCCCATAAATATGTGAGCTTGTAACGTGGATACACTCTTAGCACAGGCACTATGTAGACCTTTACTGTAGGATGTAGGCATGATATACTTGATGTGTTAAACCAAGGCAAATGTTGCTTGAAGCAAGGTAAAACCTTTGTGTGTTTAATGCGGATACTTCTGCAAGTGGGAAGCTGATATAGGGGAGCAGATATGTTTGGTGCTGTAAATGTGATGTTGTTGGGGAGGGTGCAAAGGAATTTAGTTTCTCATTGATATCTAAAAGTTTCATCCAATTTTTTGAAGATACCGGTAGTTTGCCCATTCTGAAACCAGCTCATTGCCCTGGTTTCAATAAGCATGCATACTGTATTTGTGCATACCGCAAAGTAACATTTCCATTCCTAAAGTTCTTCATTTTGGATTAGCAAAAGCTTGAAATGGATGAAGAAATACTGCACTATATTTGATACACTTTTATTGTAGTTCATTGGGCTTTTATATAGAAATAGATACTGCTAAAGCAGGCATTTCAAATTCAAAAGTGCCTCCCATGACATCTGTCTGTAGAGCCAGGCCAAGTAGTATTGGTGCCCAAGGCAATGCCCAAGACAATGCTACTTGGGCCCTTTCCACTCCCACTAGCTCATAATGTTCCCCACCCCATAAATGTGCCCAGGCATGTGTCTCTGCTGCCTACCCCTATTTCTGACCCTGCCACAGTTATGATGAATTTTGCAGTCACTGATGTATTTAAGCATAATATGTTTGATAAGATGATATACAAATATGCAACTTAATAAGTTATATAAATGTAAATCAAAAAGTGGGCAATAGGACACCTTGGGGTGCAAGACAACAAGGGGCACATTTACTAAGGGTCGAATTTCCAAGTGCAAAAAACATCGAAATTCGACCATCGAATAGGGTAGTTCAACATTTGAAGTTGAAGCCGAAGGATTTTTAAAATCGTACAATCGTACGATGAAATCCTTTTAATTGAACGATCGTACGATTTTACCAAAAATCCTTCGACTTCTCAAAACTTGCCCAAACAGCATAGCCCATAGGCTAAACAGCAATTCGGCAGATTTAAGATGGCGAAGTGTCGAGGTCGAACTTTTTTAAAGAGACAGTTCTTCGATTTTTGAAGTCAAAGTTTTTCACTTTGAATTGAAATCAAATTTGGCCTATTCGATGGTCAAAGTATCCAAAAATTACTTTGAAGTTTTTGAAATTTGAAAGTTCACTTCGACCCTTAGTAAATGTGCCCCCAAGAGTAGGCGTGGAAGAGCAATAATTAAGTAATTTGGACAAAGAGCCAAGAGAAAGAGATGTGAAGAAAGACTAAAGGAGCCATGTTTTCTGGAAGGAAAATAAAGGCAACAGAGAATGGCAAGACGACAGAAATGAACTCTTCAAGATATGAAGACTGAAGAGATAAGAATGAACAGAGAGCATTTGAAGTGAAGTCAGAAGGGAACACACAAAATAGAAACAGTCTAAGTTTGACAAGATGTGGAATAAAAATAAGTAAAGGAGAATTGATAAAAAGGGAAAAATAGTATAGAATGATTTTAAAAGTGCTATGAATATTAAAAGGCCTTTGAGCAACTGACAGAGGGATTTAGAAACATAACTGGGATGTAACAGTAGTAAACACTGAAAAGAATAGATATTTATTATAAATTATTAAGCTCAAGAGAGTGAAGAGAATAAGAACAAGAACAAAGAATGATCAATGAGAAAGATACAGACATTTGTCATCTATATTATCTTTAGGTTTTTCTATTACAATGTTTTCCAATTATTTTCCAACAGTTGAAATAGTAGTTGTTTGCAAAAATAAATTCCAAATATTGTTAAGGTTCTGGAGGTACATTTTTTCCATTTGTGAGTTTTTCTCTAAATTCACACTTTATATTCAATACTAGCTATATACTTTAAAGATCTGTACTTTTTCCATAGACCCTTTAATCTTTCCAGTTCTTGGCATTTGTTAAAATGGGACACATTTCCATTTTAATAATGTGTTTTGATCAAGATGTTATCTACATGTCTGAGCCAATGACTTGGTTTTGTTCCTTTGAAAGTGTTTGAGGCAGGGCTGGAACTAGGGGTGGGCAGAAGAGGCACCTGCCTAGGGCTCGATGATGGGGGACACGGGGCAGGTACCTGTTAAACTGTTTCAGCCTACCCCTAGTCCTCTACTACCCTCTGTTACTCTCCCCTCTGTCACTCTCCCCTCCATCCCCTCTGCCGCTCTCCCCTTCCTCCCTAGCGAAGTGGCCAGTCGGGTTTCCGAGGTTAGCCCTATAAAAAGTATTCTTATGCCTTATACCTTAGATGGTGTTTAGACATGTGCTCAGCAAAGGACAGACTCACATGGTCTGGGTTTTCCTACTGCCTTCATTTTCCCTATAGTCACTATGCACGTGAATAGATACAGTATAATATCATAAGACAACAGCTTTTCATAAGTCTCCATGCTATGCTATTTGTCATGAGGGGCTCCCAAAATCCAGAACTAATGCTAAGCCTACATCTTGTCTGCCACCTGTAGCAGCCACCTTTGGCTTCAGGAGGAGCCCTCAGCTACTCAGATGCCACTAGGTCTTAATATGAGAGGAGCAAAGCGAGGAGTTCTTGACAATCAAAGGGGCACATTGGTTATCAAGTTTAGGATGGAAGGCAACACCAACTTCACAGGGAACAGACAATAAAACAAGGTCGGTCAAGCAAGGGTCGGTACAGGCAGAGTTCAAGCAGGGTCAGACAGGCCGGGGTCAGTACAGGCGGAGTTCAAGCAAAGCCGAGGTCATTACAGATAGAGTTCAATTGAAGTCAGACAGGCCGGGTCGATAAAGGCAGAGTTCGGTATAGCAGAAGTCAGCAATGTCAGACAGGCAGGGATCAATAACCAGAAGAAATAAGCAGAAAATCACACCCAGGAGCTAACTACGTAGACCTAACAACAGGCAATGAGTTTTGGCTCAAGGCCCCTTTAAATATTCTAATTTTCGCGCTGAAATGTGATGACATCACACGCACAGCGCGTAAATCCCATAGGAGAACAGGCACCAAGGGGAGAACGATCACTGCGAAGGGCGTCCCCGCCAGCCCACTAGACCACCAGGGTGAGTCCTAACATTATTATTTTGTGTAGAATGTAGTGCATTCCCCTTTAGGGGTTTAAAATGCTGAGGAATTCCCTTCTTAGCTGAACTGAAGAAGCCACTCAGATGGGCGATCAAACATTTTCTTATTATTCACAAAGTCCAAATGCTTTAGACTTAACACTACTAGATGCTGTATATCTAGACCTGTTTGAATGAAAACCTTCATAGTCACAGCAAGCCGGGAAATGTCCTGTCTGTTTGTTCTCCATTCAATAGCCGCAAATTCCATTCCATTCAGATTTGGTGGACACCCTGCCTTATGATGTCATCATTCAGGTCATTTACTTTTCTACTGGGGCTGATGTTCTGGCAGGTGAAACCTTCTGAGGATTATTTGTTGAATAGTTTAGTCAATAAATGAACATTCAGTGAATGACTTTAATTGGATTGGAATCATCAGTGACAGTTTTCCCTAACCACAGATTCCTTTATCTTGAATACATTCTGAAATCACATTTGCTACTTCTTCATCTTCTTTTTTTAATTTTAATCTTCCAACTTCTGATTTGAATTATTTGCTGTATGCCTCTATGGGATTTCATAGTGACAAAGCAGATTATATACTCCTTGGGAAAACCAAAAAAATATGTGGTTGTAGACTGAACACAAGATATTCCTTTTCACCTATGTTCAAGTAAAAATCAATATTCTCCATTTCTCCAGGAATACACAATATCTTGCTGAATTTTCTTTTTCTTGTTGCCGCTTTGTTTTGCAGACAGATAAAAATCTGGATTGAATACAATCATGGAAAAAATTAAATACAGGTATGGGATCTGTTATCCAGAATGTTTAGGACCTGGGGTTTTCCAGATAACGGATCTTTCCTTAATTTTGATCTTCATACCTTAAGTCTATTAGAAAATCATGTAAACATTAAATAAACCCAATAGGCTGGTTTTGTTTCCAATAAGGATTGATCAAATATTAATTTGCATCAAGTATAAGGTACTCTTTTATTATCACAGAGAAAAAGGAAACCATTTTTTAAAATTTGGATTATTTGGATAAAATGGAGTCTAAGGGAGACAGCTTTCCCTTAATTGAAGCTTTCTGTATAACGGGTTTCTGGATAACAGATCCCATACCTGAACCTTGAATTTGTGAGTTTACAAGCTCATAAAAATCGAATTTGGGAGTTTACAAGCTGAGAAAAGACAGAAAATCTCAAATTAAAAAAATGACTTGAATTTTGCCTTGGACAACTCCCATTAACTTCGACATGAACTAAGTGGTACGTTTTTAAAGGCCAAAGCTTTACATTCGGTTTTAGTGCTTAATAAATACCAAACATTGAAGTTTTTGAAAATATAATTCAAATTTGTGAGTTTTTGTGCAAAAAAAAATTTGAATTGCGGCAAAAATTTGAATGTTGAAAAATCACCTCCCTAAAAATCGATGTGAAATAAGAAAGCAGATTGAAGCTTATTTTTCTATTTCATTAAGAGGCAAAGCATTGCCAATGGATACGCGATCCCACAGGCTAAGTTTGGTTACGGGCCATTACATTTAGGGTCATAAATACCAAAGTGCCAATTTGTTGCTGTCTGATTTTGTCATGGTTGACTATAGCTATGATTCCCCCCCGGCTAAAGCACAAGTAAACTCTTCATTGCACTTTTATATTCATTGAGAGAGGACATGGTGAATACTTTCTGTGTACTGAACGCAATGTTTTACAGCAAGGTTTGCTTTCAAGTGAAATAAAAAAACATTCATTATATTCTATAGTACACAATATATTCTTAAGCTGCCTCTTCTGCATCATGAACCATATGTAATTAAAAAATTTTCCGCTGCCCGTTGTTTTACTGTTCTCTCAGTCTTGATGCACAAAATGCGAAAGTTGACTTTTGCGACGGCCTTGGAACTTTGAATGCTTTTATGTATATAGTGTAAAGAATAATTCCGAAATCAATGGCTTGTGAAGATAATAGAATCCATTTTATATGTGACCTGAGTCATCAGGTTCCCTGTACCTTTTGTTGTCAAGGCCAGGAGAAACATTAAATGAATGCAGCTACTTGATCGGAAACAACTCAATTCTACAATCAAGGCAACAAAGTTTAAAAACAGCAACTTTATGCATACTTTGTCCATCAAATGTTACTGCAATAAATATTTCCAAAAAGAAGAATCTTTTTAAAAATGATTACCCTATACCTTTTGACACTATGGGACCCTGGAGCTATTGTCACCCTGTTGTGGTAGGTCCAGAGTTCTGACAGATGGTTGAGTCAATAGATACAGCAGACTTGCTCTGATAGAATCATGTTCAAAAGGGCTAATACAGGTATGGGACCTGTTATCCAGAATGCTCGGGACCTGGGACTTTTGTGATAATGAATCTTTCCCTAATTAGGATCTTCATACCTTAAGTCTACTAGAAAATCATGTAAACATTAAATAAACCAAATAAGCTGGTTTTGCTTCGAATAAGGATTAATTATATCTTAGTTTGGATCAAGTACAAGGTACTGTTATATTATAACAAAGAAAACGGAAATCATTTTTAAAAATTTGCATTATTTGTATAAAATGGAGCCTATGGAAGATGGCCTTTCCATAATTCAGAGCTTTTTGGATGATGTGTTTCCAGATAACGGATCCCTTACCTGTACTCTCATATTTTACAACAGGGGTACATTATTATAATACACAAGTTTAATTGAGTCATGGCAAAAATTATATCATTAAGCAACATTTATGAGAAGATGATTTACAGGCTATTCATGGCTCTCGTTTATTATATAGTGAATAAAGTACCCCCTCTTGTAAAATATAAGGATATTATAAGTTACCGAGGAGTTTCATGACGATATAAAAACACGAGGCCGAAGGCCGAGTGTTTTTATACAGGTCATGGAACTCCGAGGTAACTTATAATATCCTCATATTTTACAACTGGGGGTACTTTATTAATTATAATACACAAATTTTAGTGAGTCATGTGACAGAAATTACATCACTACTCACCGTTTATAACTGATGACATCACTACTCACCGTTTATAAGGATATAATTTACAAGATATTCATGGCTTTTGTGTATTATATGTGTAGATAATATATCTATATGTTTAAACTATTCAGAAATCTGTGGCACTCCCAATAAAGATCTTTATTAAGCCCTGATTGAACATTTTTAGTCTGGTTCTTGGGCTTTTATCTGAAACTTATTGCAGCTGCTTCATTGCCACTGTATGAGGGCAGTAGAAAAGAAGGAACTGCTAATTCAGTTTACCCTCTGAGAAGCTCAGTATCTAGTGATGGGCGAATCTGTGCTGAAACGTATTGAAGTCAATGGGCATCAAAATAATTTTGACATGCGTCAATTTTTATAAGCGCGACTATTTGGTCCAAATGCCCCGAAGTCAATGGGCGTCCGAATAATTTTATGTGCGCGCCAATTTTGAGAATTTTTTTTTGCAAAATTCATTTACTTTCGGCGAAACACGGAAATTTGCTGCAAATTCGTGTCTGCCGAATTTATTCGCCCATCACTAATAGCAACTTTTTCATTGAAACCAAACCTTTCCATTTTCTGTCTCCCCTTTGGTTAACTTTATACTATTCATTTTTTTCTACTTTACAGTACATCCTTTTTTCGTTACCTGTAGGAGCAGTTACAAATGTTACGATGCCCAGCGGAAACAGGAAAAGAAGTAAATAGAAATGGAAGAGTATTAATCTTACAAAAGGAATATAAAAGATGGGGATATATAAATCACAGCTTAAAGGTAGAGGTTTGTTTTAAACTTAAAATAACAGCAACTTTTAGAGGGTTATTACTTAAAGGGATACTGTCATGAGAAAACATGTTTTTTTCAAAACACATCAGTTAATAGTGCTGCTCCACCAGAATTCTGCACTGAAATCCATTTCCCAAAAGAGCAAACAGATTTTTTTATATTCAATTTTGAAATCTGACATAGGGCTAGACATATTGTAAATTTCCCAGCTGCCCCAAGTCATCACTCTTTACTGTTGGAGTGATATCACCCCCCCTCGCTTTCCCCCCCCAGCAGCCAAACAAAAGAACAATGGGAAGGTAACCAGCTCCCTAACACAAGATAACAGCTGCCTGGTAGATCTAAGAACAACACACAATAGTAAAAACCCATGTCCCACTGAGACACATTCAGTTACATTGAGAAGGAAAAACAGCAGCCTGCCAGAAAGCATTCTCTCCTAAAGTGCAGGCACAAGTCACATGACCAGGGGCAGCTGGGAAATTGACAATATGTCTAGCCCCATGTCAGACTTCAAAATTGAATATAAAAAAATCTGTTTGCTCTTTTGAGAAATGGATTTCAGTGCAGAATTCTGCTGGAGTAGCACTATTAACTGATGTGTTTTGAAAAAAAACATGTTTTCCGATGACAGGATCCCTTTAAATAAAAAAACCACAAACGCCCATCCCCGATTTTACCTTATTTATTATTAAAAAAAGCTAAATTTAATCGTACGTTTTTTTCCCCAAATCGCTAGATTTTTGATTTAATCCAAACTTTTCGGATTTTTGCCTGAAAAGTCTGAAATGGTCTGATTTTTGGGCTAATTCCAGCGAAGACCACAGAAACTTCAAAATAGGATAGGGACCTCTGCCATTGATTTATACACAACCTTGGCAGGTCTACAATGGCGGATTTTCGGATTCATGCTTTTTGCTGCATTGGGCTTTAATAAATCTCGAAAATTTCTAGTTTTAAAAAAGACCCTTTAATCCACTTTAAAGTAAAATATGGTTGAAACGTGTTCCATTTCATTCTCTGCCTGAAATACAAGTGACCCATTATCTATCCTTTTTCTGAGAGCTTTTAACATTTGCCATGCTTTTACTGGTTTTTAAACTAAGTCTATTTAAATTGAACCTCCTAGGGAATTCAGTAACAGCTTTCTAAAAAAACTACCAAATTATTTATAAAAATTGTGCATTTTTTCGGAAATTTGCATGTAGTATTCTACAAGGCCGATGTCTTGAAATGCTTTTATGCACCTTTCTGCTTTTTCTGTTAATGTATAACTATATATTTTATACATCGGAAACACTTTAGAGTGTATGTTTAATAGAAAGTTGGCTGATTAATTATGTAAAAGACAAAGTAAGTTGAGGAAGAGGCTTACAAAAGTGCAGGTGGCTGTGCCATTCAATCACTTTATCTCTGCAGGGCCAATCTGATTCAAAACCTGGTGCCAAGATGTTGTTGTATCTCTGGGCTACACAATGAAGCTTTGCTAAGCTCCACCACTTCTCCTATTACCATAGGACTATAGACCTCTCAGACCTAATTTTGCTTCCATCATCATTTCTCAATAACCATTCCTCTTTCCTCCAAATGAATATAGTATATTCAGTCTGCAGGTATGGATGGTAAGTGGTCTTCATGTTGCACTTTAATGATCTGGAGTCCTCAAATAAAACCATCAGTTTTTATATGATTATGTCCATTTTGCAGTAGAGAAAAAGGGCAATTTGAAGCCACTGAAGAGGCGGACGACCAATAAAAAGCACAAGGTATGTATACGGCTTACAGAACCACAGAAAGTAAAAGTGTATTCTTTACATGATTTGTACATCAATATTATTTTAATCTATCTTGAAGCAGCATTTAGTCCCAGTGGATCATATTAGACTATAATTGAGCCAATACGTTTTCAGATTTTTCTGTTTTGATGCACACATCAAATATTTTTAGACGCCCATATCGCCAAAATACTATAGATATATTAGATCAGCTTTTATTTAGCATTTTTAAGGGGGGATGTAATAAAAGTCTCAAAGAGAAAAACAATTCGCACCAATAAGAATAAAAATTCACATCTCGCGATATAATATTCTCCCATAACTGTTATTGCAGTGCGAATTTTAATTGCGCACTTTTAAGAAGTGATTGAAGGTGTCGTAATCTTTTGACGCAAACAAAACAACTTTTTCAGTAAGAAGTTTTATTATATTTATTTTATTTCCCGGTTCGCAAAAGCTAAATTAATTTGCACAAAGCAAAATTTGTTCGCGCAAAGGCATAACTTTTCGCGTTGCGGATAGTTTTTCCGTTTTGACTTTTATTACATTCCCCATTAGTATTTAACAAATTCTTTTTGATTTTGTGGCATCTTTCTTCCCTATTAGGCTTCATCAATGAATTTTCTTCTCTAGGAGAGTAATAAAGTACAGGTATGGGATCCTTTATCCAGAAACCCATTATCTAGAAATTACAGAATTACAGAAAGGCCATCTGTCATAGACTCCAATTTATCTAAATTATCCAGGTTTTTTAAAAAGATTTCCTTTTTCTCTGTAATAGTAAAACAGCACCTTGTACTTGATCTCAACTAAGATATAATTAATCCTTATTGGAAGCAAAATCAAACTATTGGGTTTATTCAATGTTTACATTATTTATAGCAGACTTAAGGTATGAACATCCAAATTACAGAAAGCTCCATTATCTGGAAAACCCCAGGTCCTGGTACAGGTATGGGATAACAGTTCCCATACCTGTACAACACTTCTGTTAAGATAAAAAGAACTGAGCCCTACTTAAGTATGCTTCGGCTACCCAATAAACCAACTTTTTAATTATGCTTCATAACTGATGTATTCCATATCCTTAACTGATTATACAAACTACATGCCCCATTCTGTAGATCATTAAAGGAAACCTTACGCTGGAATTTCTTCTTGGCCTCTCTTATAATACTCCTCGAAGTAGCCAAACTCATCTAATAGCCTCTGAAATGAAATATAGGTATATACAAGTCCATTAAAAGGGTTGTTATCCTTTAAGTTAACTTTTGCTATGTTATAGAATGGCTAATTTTAGGCTTTCCGGCTGGACTTAATTTTTTATAGTTTTTGAAAAATTTGCCTTCTTCTTCTTGTTCTGACTCTTTCCAACTTCCAGATGTGGGTCACTGACCCCATCTAAAAACAAATGATCTGTAAGATTATTACTGTATAGTGATGGGCGAATTTATTCGCCAGGCGCGAATTCGCGGCGAATTTGCGCGATTCACGCCGAGCGAATAAATTCGCGAAACTCCCGCAAAAATTCGTGGCAAAAATTCGCCGGCGTCAAAATGTTTTTTTTGAAAAACGGACGCCGGCGTAAAAAACGGGCGCCGGCGCAAAAAAACGGGCGCCGGCGTCGAAAAAACGGGCGCCGGCGTCAAAAACGGGCGCGGCGAATTTTTCGGCGAAGCGAAACGGCGCAAATTCGCCCATCACTATTACTGTATTGTTATTGCTACTTTTTATTACTCATCTTTTTATTACTCATCTTTTTATTCAGGCCTCTCCTATTCATATCCCAGTCTGTTATTCAAATGAATGCATGGTTGCTAGGGTAATTTGGACCCTAGCATGGACCCTAGCAAACAGATTGCTCAAATTGCAAACTGGAGAGCTGCTAAATAAAATGCTAGAACTCAAAAACCACAAATAATAAAAAATTAAAACCAACTGCAAATTATTCTCAGAATATCACTCTCTCTACATCATACTAAGGGGCCGATTCACTAAATTCGAGTGAAGGATTCGAAGTAAAAAAACTTCGAATTTCGAAGAATTTTTTGGGCTACTTCGACCATCGAATGGGCTACTTCGACCTTCGACTACGACTTCGAATCGAAGGATTCGAACTAAAAATCGTTCGACTATTCGACCATTCGATAGTCGAAGTACTGTCTCTTTAAAAACTACTTCGACCCCCTAGTTCGCCATCTAAAAGCTACCGAAGTCAATGTTAGCCTATGGGGAAGGTCCCCATAGGCTTGCCTAAGTTTTTTTGATCGAAGGATATTCCTTTGATCGTTGGATTTAAATCCTTCGAATCGTTCGATTCGAAGGATTTAATCGTTCGATCGAAGGAATAATCCTTCGATCGTACGATCGTAGCATTTGCTCTAAATCCTTCGACTTCGATATTCGAAGTCGAAGGATTTCAATTCCTAGTCGAATATCGAGGGTTAATTAACCCTCGATATTCGACCCATAGTGAATCAGCCCCTAAACGTTTATTTAAAGGTGAACAACCCCCTTAATATTCCTCCTGTTTATTTTATTGTATAATTATTACTTGTGTTGTATATTATCATGGAATTAGTTAATAACATCTGTATAAAATGGACTGCATCTGATTCCGCTGTAAATCTCTCCCAAGTGAACAGTTGTGAAAACGGACACCTTTTGATGAAGGTAAGGGATATTTTTTTTCTACCTCTTAATGAATTGTGATGCAACTTAAGCCATTAGAAATCCTGTGCAACATGAATAATTCAGACCACCCCCCATCTGACTTTTGTTTAATTCCTGATAAAATACATTAAACTTCCATTTTCTGTAAATAGCTGGCAGATATTGTTCAATAAGGAATGGCAGCCAGTTCAGAATTTATTATGCGTATATTAGAAAATAGAGGTTTCAGTAGGCTTATACAGTTGCTGTCGCTCTAGAAACCCCAGGCTGCATTATTGATACTAGAGGGAAAACGGTCTCCTCCACTACGTTATATTGCTTGAACACTCTGAAACTTTATTTAAAATAAAATTTAAAGTCTTTCTGGGTCAGTTTTCCATTTCTATTATTTATAAGAATTCATTTGTTTGTTTACCCGGACATATTGGATATCTTTGTGATTATTAAAATATAGAGGTCTAGATTAGAACTGAATATAGTGATTACATTACTGTTGCAGATACTAAAAGTTACTTATACACTTATGTGTATGATGCTGGTTAATGCCGCACTGAAGTGTATTTTCTTTCCAGAGATCTAAAAGATTCATGTATGGAAGTTTTAGCAATAAATAATGCATGGCCTACCTATATGAAAAGGCAACATACATCAATATATATGTGTGGTATGAATGTAAAGATATGCATTATTTATTTTGATGCTTGGACTGTATTTAAAATGTGACCCTTTAATGTAGCGCCTGATGTTTTTATTATGCAGTATAACACTGATCAATATATCTATTGGTATGAATCAAAAAATACTCTGAATTCAGAACAAGTGCTAAGTTTCCTTGTTAACGGCTCAATCTTCCACCTGTAGCAGTCGCCTTTGGCCTCGGGAGGAGACCTCAGCTACTCAGACGCCACCAGGTCTTAATACGAGAGGAGCAAAGCGAGAGTTCTGGAAAAGCGAAGGGGCACATTCGTAATTCAAGTTTAGGACAGAAGGCAACACCAACTTCATAGGATTAGATGGAATATCGTGGTCAGGCAGGTCGGGGTCGGTACTGGAGGAGTTCAGGCAGGGTCAGACAGGCCGGGGTCGGTATAGGCAGCTTTCAAGAATGGTTAGGCAGGCAAGGATCAGAATTGGCAGAGTTCAGGATAGTCAGGCAGGCAGGGATCAAAATCAGGATATTCACAGACAAAATCGCACCTGGGAAACTAATCAGATTAGACCTAAAAATGGGCAATGAATTTCAGCCCTAAGCCCCTTTAAATATTTAAACTTGCGCTGAAACCTGATGACGTCATGATGCACTGGCGCGTAAAAAACAGGAAGTGCGCGCCAAGCGCGCCATAGGAGATGCGGCGCAGAAAAAGGAAGATTATTTCATACTTACCGAGATCTTCCTTTCCTAGACGTACTCCATGTCAGTACGTTATGGGATAGCCCCTCCTCCCTGCTCCAATTAGAAGGAACCTCCCCAAGCCTTTAAAAGGCCAACCACACCCACCTACCGGCGTCTTTGTAACAAGCTCTTAAATTACCGGAAAAGAAAGGGCGGGTGTACTGACATGGAGTACGTCTAGGAAAGGAAGATCTCGGTAAGTATGAAATAATCTTCCTTTTTCCCTAGACGTACTCCATGTCAGTACGTTACGGGACATAGCAAGTTAACGTTATCCCATAGGAGGGAATATGCTTTAAGAAGAAACTGTAATAAGGAAAGGAGTATCTCTGACTAGATAGTCCACCATCATGCAAACTCCTTACCTTAATATAGAGAGTCCAGGTGAAAACCCCAGAATAAGTTCACCAGGCTAAGAATAGAGCTATAGTATAGCATATACTATAGAGAAAGAGAGAGAGAGCGCGAGAGAGAGATGTTAGCCCACTGAGAGTGAGGAACAAGTTAGCTCACTAACCACCACTTCACCCTCCAGAAGAGAGAGAGAGAGAGAGGAAGACAGTCCTGTAAAAGGCGAATTCAGCAAGCTGAAATACTTACTCTCCTACTCACCAAATAGCATTCATCACATGTATGCCTAAATTCAGTGCAAATTGCAAGGTACCTGTAAGAAACACTTGGTAGGAGTAAGAACCCAAAACAGACACAATATAGAAATGATCTACTTAGGATATATCCATAAATGTATGATATCCAATGAACCCTGAGGTACCCAAGGCCAGTACCATAAATATCTTCATATCAGAATGCATGTTAGTCAGGACTGTTCTAACCGAAAGCAGATCCTAAAGATTGGAGACAAGGGCACCTGAGAAAATAATTGGGATTAGAATTCCTTACCCTGTGTAAGGTCCTGTGATGAGGCAGACTCAATTAACTGTAAAGAGTTGAGCAACTCCAGTACCTAAGAAAGAGCCCCTGTTGGTTGACCCAACCTAGTACTCTGAGAGGTATAACTGAATACCCCTAAGGTTACAGATCCCAATAACCCCCATGCAACTAAAGGACTAATTCCAAGATTTATGGAGGCAGATTATATGCCCTGGATAAATGTTTCTAGTCACCCACAAACCTGTGTTCTCTCTACCCATAAGGGACCCACTTATATGTGGAATCAACTATACAACATATTTAATCGTTGAGGCTGACCTTGGAACTGGAGGGACGCTATGGATGTTCCAGTAAGTGTCAGAAGGGCCTCTGATCTACTGGAGTCATGCTGGGTCATATGTATCAGGAGTGGCGCAGGAATGTGAATCCGAGAACAAACCAGGATAATAGGAGTGTTGTATCTGGAAGTTACCTGGACATTGAGCTCTGTGCGAATGTTTCAGACACAATTTTCAGCAGGTGTAAATGTAATCCCCCTAGCATAGGGAATAATGTGACAGACATGGTCAAAACAGACAAAAAAAAAAAAAAAAAATACTTCCAAGCATCCCATTTGAAGCTAGACAAACCTGTATGACAGATACATAAAATATCCTTAATTCATTCTCAATGAAATTAATGACTAGAAGTGGTAAGAGATTACACTCTACTGTAATGACTGCAACCGTCCCACTTAAGGGAAGACTATGATCCTGCTCAGAAGAGCCAAGTACATTTTCGGCCGAAACAATAGGACAAGTAGCAACTGCAGTATGTAACTGTAAGGAGGAAAGATCCAAAACTGCTGGTGTTCCAAGAGGGCACAGACATAGAGAGGGAAAATAATTAACGCTCCTAGGACGCCTCCATCTGCTGTCCAATCAGTTACCTATCTGGTGTGGAAGAACAGCCAGCCCTGTATTCTAAAAGACCGCTAACTAGGGGATTGAGAAATTGAAGAAAAAAATAAATAAATGGGCCCAAAATAAGTGCCTTCTGGACACAGAGCCTTAAGTCACAAAGCCGTTTTGATGATAGTATAAGGTAGTATAAGCAGAATATCCTTATCCTGGGCCAGACTTGAACAGAGGTCATCTCTATGGGCTAACAAGACACTTTGAGGACTCCTATAGCCTGAAAACCCTTGGTTTGAAATATATACCTTATGCAAATTCCCAGTGGCCTGATATGTATGTGTACCCTGTCTCTATAGACACCCTGTATTGGCAGATAAAATATCCCATCTATCCTGACATTAAGAATATCAGTAGAAATAGTATAGGAATAACACTGGGTAGTGGCTCCCCTCTCTAATTTGTAGGAGGCACTAAGGAGTCACCCTAGAAAATGGTAGAAATACATCTGGGGATCCTTCAGCCAAGCATAGAGAACTGTATACCTTGTTCTTCCTTAAACCTATGAATATGGAATTTCCCCAGGTTGCACCCCTAGAAACTAGCCAGATGTCCTGGCTGCTATAGTGAAATTTATGGATGAAGAGTTCAAGTACTGATTGTTCCAGGAATCTTCATAAATACTAAATGTTGCATAAAAATATAGGTTTATTGAGCCAACGTTTCTGGTTCCAAAAAAGAACCCATCCCAAGGACACAAATCATATATAGATATCTGTGCAAACATATATACACACTCATATACATGCCTTAGTATTAAAATATATGCACCTGCCTATGGCCCTCTTATAGATGCAAACATATATGTTGCTTGGTAGACCAGTTGTATTATGGAGTTTATCCATTAATTGAGCATTTGTTCTGAAGGCAGTAGAATCCCCCTGCAGGATGTGGGCCATGGTGCAAGCATAAATTAAAATATGTGATAATAATATGTACCTCGGTTAGTGTCCTAAGCTCCTGGTAGAGTACAGTACCCGACCCCAGAACTCGAGCTGCGTGAGCTGACTGGGCAAAGCAATTATCTGATCCTCCATTTGTTCAGGCAGTGATCGGTGATACAAGGCTGCTGAATCTGGAAAAATGTACATTCAATGGTCCCAAAAGTAGTACATACCTGTGGTTATTGTTAACCCAGCAATCCTTATGACAGACAGGCTTCAGAACTACAGTAGTGTTTATCAAGACAAAGTTAAGCTTACCTGCCATCGGGAAAAAATATTGCCTAGTGTCTAATTTATTAAGCCATATCTTATCCCAGGAGCAATGCCATGGAATGAAAAGACATTCATATGTAGGTATTCCTATCAGTAGTCATCTGGATTAAACCTGAATGTACCCCAGAAACAATTACAACCCCATGTAATGCATAGTTTAGGTTAGCTGCAGTCAGAGCAAACCTATATCAGACCCTCATAGCCACCCAGTCCAGTGATCTACATCTATTAGAGCTACTGGTTCAAGGTGAGCAATAATTAGAGCATATCATACTGCAGAGAATAGGAGCATACAGATATGATCACAGCAACACGTAATACATAAAATATTAGCTACTGCTTAGGGCAAGCGTAAATCTGGTCCTAGCCGTTCCCAGGCCTGTGCTTTACATACCTTAGGGCTACCTATTCCAGGTGAGCCATAGCCAGGGTATATACTGCAGAAGAAAATATAAGCACAGATTCAATCACAGTAACATGAAATACATAGTTTCTATTAGCTGCTGCTTAGGGCAAGCATATCTCAGGGCCTAGCAACTCAAAAGGCCTGTGCTCTACATCCATTAGGGCTACTTGTTCCATGAGAGAAATAACCAACTCATAAACTGCAGAAAACCTGTAGTACATAGTTAGGTTAGCTGCTGCTTATAGCAAGCATGTATCAGGGCCTAGCAGCAAGACAGATCTGTGCTCTACATCTCACAGGGCTACGTGTTCTTTGTGAGCAATAGCCAGAGCATAAGCTGTATAACAAAATAGTAGCACAGGTACAATCACAGCAATATGAAATACATAGTTAGATTAGCTGCTGCTTCGAGCAAGCATGTCTCAGGGCCTAGCAGCCAGCCAGACCTGTGCTCTACATCCTGTAGGGCCACGTTTTACCTGTGAGCAATAGCCAGAGCTTAAGCTGTAGAACAAAATAGGAGCAAAGGTACAATCACAGAAACATGAGGTCCATAGTTTAGATTAGCTGCTGTATAGAGCAAGCTTATATCGGGCCCTAGCATTCAGCCAGACCTTTGCTCGACCTCCATTATGGCTACCTGAGTGCAATACATATTATGGATTATCTGATGTTTATAGCAAGTATATAACAGAGCCTAGCAGCCCCCCCAGCCCAGTGATCCATATTCAATAGGGCTACTGGTGTCCTATTTGTAAATGGCTTGTGCTTTCAGGCAGGAAACAATCATAACCAGGCACAGTGCAGATAAGCATATGAATATATAGTATGCAAGCAGTTAGTTAGACTTTAGTACACTGCAGAACAGCATATGGACACACTCCTTACCTGCTGCTCATTATGCAAGGCTGGAAGCAGACCCCTTAATGCCACAAATTCCAGGACACTCTATTGTTAACGGGAAAACAGGCCTCACAAGTTTACTGACAACAGCAGGACTTACCTGAGGCTGCAGCTTCCTCGCTTGCTGAGTTAGAGAGTGGGCGGAGCCATCTCCACTTGCTTTAGCTGGACCTGATTATACTCAGCTGGTGTCTGCACTCAGTGGGGGGTTGATTATACTCAGCTGGTGTCTGCATAGGCAGGGAACCCAAAGCAACTGCGTAGGTTATACTGAGGCGAATTGGATAATTAGTGTTGGTGCTTCCTGCACAGGCCCAAGTTTGCTATAATATGAAGCCTATAGCGAAACTTTTTTATATTTTTTATTTTTTATTATTATTTTAACTACCTCCACCTTAGGAAAGTCTGTTGAGGGAGGCAGTTGGCCATGACCTGCCCCCATTAAAACAAAAATAAAACAAAGGTAACAGGGGGCAGTAAGGTTCAGGCCCCTAACTAATTAGCCTAAATTAACTGCCACCTCCCTCGCCCATTCATAAAAATGGGGTGTAGGGGCCACATACACCAGTGCCGCCTGAGGCCCTCTGGGCAGGTCGGGAGGGCACACGAATGGGGGGGACAAGCACCTGCCACCCAATGCTCTTGATAGCAATACAGGAAGGCAACTGAAATACAGGAAGACAAGGAGTAGCAAACATTGCACCTCAGTGCCTTACCTGATTCAAGAGCTGAAGTTCAGAAGACTCCAGGTCTGAGGTAGTGTGCTGGGGGGAAAAAAGGTCCCATGGACCAAAACCCCTGTCCCTAGGACGCCTTCCGGGCAGGCCTAATGCTTTCCTAGGCGTAAAAGAGAAAAACAAAAATTTGCTTCTAATGATTGAGGCCTTTGTTCAGAGAACAAAGCCAAGAGCATAAGAGAAGGAAAAAAAAGACGCCGGTAGGTGGGTGTGGTTGGCCTTTTAAAGGCTTGGGGAGGTTCCTTCTAATTGGAGCAGGGAGGAGGGGCTATCCCGTAACGTACTGACATGGAGTACGTCTAGGGAAAAGTAAAGTCCCTGCTAGACCACCAGGGTAAGCCCTTACAGAACCATAACATTTTAATGCCCATGGCTACATTTGCTAATAACCAAGAACGGTTCAGTGGGTAGCACTTCTGCCTTGAAGCACTGGATTCCTGAGTTCAATTTCATCCATGGCACATTATCCTTTCAATGAAACTTTTTTTTTATCAAAATGCACCATTTTCAAGTTTTTATCAAATTGTATGATTTTTTTTTTTGCTACGCATGTTGACTTCTTAGTGAGACTGGCAAGGAATTTCAGCTTCTGTAGCCCCAAAATTTGGGGATTTATGAAAAAGTGCCATCCACAGGATTCTGGAGTAGAACAGTAAAAATGCCAAAATGATGTCAGCAGCACCCCAATAATGTATTGAGATATAGAGAGATATTTTTTAGGGATACACTGAATCCAGGATTGGTTAGGTATTCTACAGGATTTGGATTCGGTCAGATACAGAAGAGGATGACTTGATAATAAACTATTTAGATTTTGCTTAAACCTTGGGCCAGCATTGCCCATGTTGCGGTTAAACGATCACTGACACTGGACTCTGGAGCAATGGAAATGCATTCTCTGCAGTGATTAATCACAGATAACTATCTGTCAGTCTTTTAGTTGTGCTTTGGTAACAGTAACATAATGAGAGGACCACAGGCCCTTGTGCAAGAACTTGATCTGCCCCACCCAAAACTGTCCCCATGTGCTGCTCGTTCTTACCTTCCTACCGTATAGAATTGTTGGCTATGATAAAATCTGAAAAGAAATGATAATTCTCCTCTGCACAAACTGAACTCCTTAGAGAACTATTTGCTGACATGGAAGGTGATGAACTTGACAAAAGCTATTCAAAACAGTGCTTGTGTCTATCTGCTTATGTTTGCACCAAACTGCCAGCTGTATCACCTTCCCTGTATAAGCTCAAGGTGCCTTGAGTAGATATTACGTTCATGGAGCAAATTTACTAACCTCTGAAAATTTGCCAGTGACGGCTTCGCTCACAGCGCAATACTTCACCAGACGTAAATTCGCCAACAACAACGCCAATTCACTAAAATCCGAACTTGCATCCAGGGCACTGAACGCTGGCGAAGTTGCGCTAGCTTTACTGTGCCAAACAAAGCAAAGTTGCGATAGCGTTGCCTAATTTGCATACGGCGGGAAGTTAAAGTTGAATGGATGTATATGTTGCAGCAAATACATTACACTACACAAGCCCAGGGAACCTTAAAATAAAATAAAGTTGTTATATTGCCCTACACATGAGCCCAGTGTATAGTTTATGTGCCATATGTTAGGAAATGTAGGGGGGAAGCTGGTTATCCCCAAAAAAAATATTTACGCTCTTTTGCAGCCTATCCCCCTGAAAAAAGTAAAAGACGCTAGCGTTTTTTGGGACTTTTCAACTATTTTTTGAGGAACTCCTATCTACTCTATTGCACTTCGCCTGGTCTAAGGTGGCGAAGGCATTAGTGAAAATCCGCATCTTAGTGAATTTGCGTACTTATGTCCATTCGCCAGAGCGCCTGAGTCTATCTACTTCGCTAGAGAAGTTACGCCAGTGACCGTTAGTAAATCAGCGAAGTTCCGAAATGAAATCATGCTTAGCAAATTTTCGCCAGTGTTAGTCATTTTGCCCTTTAGTAAATTTGCCCCCATGAGTTGCTCCTATGCACAACTGACACAACCAGTCAAATTGCAATGATTTCATTTTGCATGGAGGGTACAGTTTTGCAAAACTCAATCTGCAAACTCATAAATGGCATATTGAAGAAATATTAGGGGTCATTTGCAAAGTGCAAATTTGGAGACAAATCACATCTGGTCAAGCCCAGGAAGGCAGAAGCTCCAGGGTTTCCCAGAACTATTGGAAACCATGTTGAAGTGCTGGAGAGTGTTTGGACCCTAATTCCTAAATGAATGACATCAATATGCACTCGCCATTGTGTTCTTTAGAGAGTACCTGCACTTGTGGGTGCATTTGAAAATGACCCCATTGTATTGTAGAAAAAGCATTTTGTAGCATTTTAACTACAAATTAAATTCATTGTTATAAGAATAGTAACCGATACCCTGTTAATAAATACAGAATGTGCTGGGAATGTTAGGGAACGGAAGAGTCATTTTTTTTCTTTTTAACAGTTTTATTCATCATACTTTAGCATCTAGTTAACTATAAAAAATAGAACAAATAGAGAGTTGTGTCACAGCAATTAGGGTAAGTAGGGCAGTGGGTATCACGTTGTAATGAGCAGCATTTGCTCTAATGTTCACATGGATCACATCAGCTCTGGCGATTGTCACAGCATGTTGATGTGTGCGGTTCAGGCAGCTCGAGGACCCGGAGGGAGAAAAGGCTGTAAAAAAATTATACATTGCCACAGGGTGTAAATATTAGATGATATAACAACTCATATTTTATTCAATACCGGTCTGACAGTTTTTAAGATAATCTCTACATAAGCAGGCGTATATATATATATATGGAATTTGCTAATCCTATGTATTTTAGGTATTTATTTGGAAAGAGTTTTGTATATTGCAAGAAACCCTTTAATACATAGACTGTAAAGGGGGTTACTTCAACAGTGAAAATGCTGTAAAAATCCTATTTATTAGTACAGGTATAGGAACCCTTATCCGGAAACCCGATATCCAGAAAGCTCCAAATAATATAAAGCACTGCGTATCTTGACAGCGCTATATAAATAAATGATGATGATGATGAAATGATGATGATGAATAACGGAATGGCTGTCTCCCATAGACTCCATTTTATCCAAATAATCCAAATTTTTAATAATGATTTCCTTTTTCTCTGTAATAATAAAACAGTAGCTTGTACTTGATCCCAACTGAGATATAATTAATCCTTAAGATGGCCATAGACACACAGATCCTATCGTATGAATCGCGGATTCGTACGATTTTCGGATCCTGTGTGGCGTGTGCCGACATCTTTCGTCCGGCGGAGATCGGTCGTTTGGTCGATCGGACAGGTTTGATTTTGACCCGACCAATCCCGCCGGAGCCCATTGCGCATCGTAATCGGATCGTTCGGCCGTACCGAACCCCCGATATAGCCATGCTAGTTAATGGCATATCGGGGAAAGATCCGCTCGTTTGGCGATGTTGCCAAACGAGCAGATCTTTGCGTCTATGGCCACCTTTATTGGAAGAAAAACCAGCCTATTGGGTTTATTTAATGTTTAAATTAATTTCTAGTAGACTTAAGGCATGAAGACCCAAATTAAGGAAAGATCCGTTATCTGGAAATCCCCAGGTCCCGAGCATTCTGGATAACAGGTCCCATACCTGTATAAAGATTTGTCATGATATTTCATTTTTAAACAGAAAGGCATGCATTTGATAATTATCAGAAGTTTTTGTTCATGCATTTCTTTATTTCACATTTGGGTCAAACATCGGGTCTGTACAAGACATGGAATCATAGGGCATTACTGTTTTGTCCAATAGAATATGGAGAGCCGCACACCACACACTCCCAAAGGTTCTTATCCTGGTGCCCAGTGATAGAGGAATCGGCAGCCTCACAACAAGGGTAAGAAGAATTTCACCGGCACACAGGAATTGTAGTAGCAGGGCAAGCCCTTGCAATTTTATTATGCAGTAGTGCAACGTTTCGGGGTCACGCCCCTTTGTCAAGCAAGCTTGACAAAGGGGCGTGACCCCGAAACGTTGCACTACTGCATAATAAAATTGCAAGGGCTTGCCCTGCTACTACAATTCCTGTGTGCCGGTGAAATTCTTCTTACCATTACTGTTTTGTCAAATGTCTCAATACTAAAGTTGTAATATTCTAGTAAATGTTTGCAGAGCTGTTTTGGAGCTTATCCGGAAACCCATTATCCAGAAAGCTCTGATTTACAATAAGGCCGTCTCCAATAGACTCCATTTTTTCCAAATAAATAATCCAATAAATTAAAAAAATATTTCCTTTTTCTCTGTAATAATAGTACTAAACAGTAACTAATGGGTAGAAAAACCAGAATGTTAGGTTTATTTAATGCTTACATGATTTTCTAGTAGACTTAAGGTATGAAGATCCATTATCTGGAAAACCCCAGGTCCCGAGCATTCTGGATAACATGTCCCACCCTTGATTGCATGTCTGTAAATAATATATTCTATACAGTATAAAAACCAAAACAATCATACAGTAGATCTATCAGTGATTAGGATCACCATACCTAAAAGGGGTTAATTAACCCTCGATATTCAACCGTCGAAGTTAAATCCTTCGACTTCGAATATCGAAGTCGAAGGATTTAGCGCTATTCGTTCGTTCGAATAATCCTTCGATCAGAAATTGGCTAGAAAGCCTGTGGGGACCTTCCCCACTAGTATGGTCAAATATTCGAACGATTTTTAGTTTGAATCGTTCGATTTGAAGTTGAAGTTGTAGTCGAAAGGTCGAAGTAGCCAATTCGATGGTCGAAGTAGACAAAAAAATACTTCGAAATTTAAAGTATTTTTTATTCTATTCCTTCACTCGAGCTAAGTAAATGTGCCCCCTAAAGCCTTTCAAGCTTCTTTTTATCTCTAAACCTCAAACATGGGCAGCTATAATGGAGAGAGCCTTATATCTCCATTAGTACATTATAATAAAAGAAATCAAGAAAAAATACAACTCATTTATTAAGGGATAAGGGATAGACACAATAGCCAGAGCGCTATGCACCCATGTATAAAGCACTTGCATCTAGTATATTATTATTATACTCGCATCTAGTTTTATTATTACACTTACATCTAGTTCTTGTAGCACTGTGATTTACATAGGGTCGAATATCGAGGGTTAATTAACCCTCGATATTCGACTGCCGAATGTAAATCCTTCGACTTTTAATATCGAAGACGAAGGATTTAACGCAAATAGTTTGATTGAATGAAAAATCGTTTGATCGAACGATTAAATCCTTCGAATCGTTCGATTCGAAGGATTTTAATCCATCGATTGAACGATTTTTCTTCGACCTAAAAATTGATAGAAATCCTATGGGGACCTTCCCCATAGGCTAACATTGCACCTCGGTAGGTTTTAGGTGGCAAACTAGGGGGTCAAAGTTTTTTTTAAAGAGACAGTACTTCGACTATCGAATGGTTGAATAGTCGAATGATTTTTAGTTAGAATTGTTCAATTCGAAGTCGAAGTCATAGTCGAAGGTCGAAGTAGCCAATACGATGGTCGAAGTAGCCAAAAAAATCATTCGAAATTCAACATTTTTTTATTCTATTCCTTCACTAGAACTAAGTAAATGGGCCCCCACATGTCATATTTATACTTAAGGGAGTCACGACCACCCAGGAAATGTGATTACTCTAAGGGGACGATTTATTGAACCACAACTTTTTCGAATCTGGCTTTTTGATGCCAAAAATTGGATGATAAAAGTTCTTATTCTACTTTTACTACTTGATATGAAAATGATGCACTCCCCTAACCTGTTAGTGACCCCATCCCCATAGATATCCTTACAGGACTGTATTTATGTTGTGCGTGTGACGTCACATGCCATATTCAGAGGAAGTGATGTCATCGTGCCACGCACGTGACGTCACTTCCGCATGCTTCCTCGACCACACTACCCCTCACCCCCTCAGCTCCATTACCGGATTTCGTATGGTTAAAAAAACAAAACAAAATAAAAACGTAAAGAATAGTCAACCCGAGTGCCGCCCCCAAAACCGTCCCACGCTAGGCACTGGCCCCTGGGGCCTTAATATAAATACGACCCTGAGAATATATATTTCAATTAGATAAAGGAAAAATTTATTTATCTACAGTATTAATGTTTTCTTTTTTTGCCCTTTATCTTCATTAGACACGTGCACACAATTCAGTAACTCTTTTTTCACATACATTGATAATTAGGATACAGTATATAATGAGAAGGAACAGAGATACACTGCTAACAATTATTTTGCAGGTAAAATGATGACAACTTACTTGTCCCTGATGTTAATAAGCTGCAGTGCCGTTGGCTCCAAAATTATCCACTGATCTGCCAGCAGTGCAGGAGCAGTGGTGTTCTATAAATACAGGTATGGGACTTCTTATGCAGGATTATTAGGTCCTGGGGTTTTCTGGATAAGGGGTCTTTCCATAATTTGGCTCTCCATATTTTAAGTCTATTAAAATTAATTTAAACATTGATTAATATTTAAATAATTGTGGGTGAGGTGTGGCCATTCCTGATTAAAGTGGTTGAACTCACTGAGTTAGATCAGCTAGAGCAGATGCAGAGACTGCAATGGATGTTTTATAAAAAAATAATGATATCCAGTAAATTTCTTTTACTGACAATACTCAGAATCATTCAATTTCAGTAGTCTGAAACTGAATAAAACTGAAACCAATTCTAATCTGAGTAAAAGCTGTTCGAGGTCATGTAGAAGTTGAGGGAAAAATGCAACTTTTTCGGGATTTATTATGCGACAAAACTCTGGCAAATCTGAATACTAAAATACTCCAGCTAAAACCTGTTGGAAACACGTAGACTTCAATGGCAGATGTCCCTTTTACAACTGGAAGATCTTTCTTTGATTCGTGTTTTTAGCGGTTTTCAGGTGTTGTTGACACTGGCTTTTGTGCGACACTACAAAATCAAAAAAATTTTTTTGTTATTGTGTGACAACTCGAAAAACCCGTTTTCTAGACTTTACTGCGACTTTACCCATTTCTGCTTTTTCAGTTCGGATTTTATGAATACATTTCATGACATTCATGGTTTTAGAGTAGGGATGCACAGAATCCAGGATTCGGTTTGGGATTCGGCCTTTTTCAGCAGGATTTGGATTCGGACAAATCCTTGTGCCTGGCCAAACCGAATCCGAATCCTAATTTGCATATGCAAATTGTGGGGAGGGCAGGATTTACGTGACTTTTTTTTGCAACAAGGAAGGAAACCAATTTTTCCCACTTTTTCCTTCCCAGACCCTAATTTGCATATGCAAATTAGGATACAGATTCGAGATTCGCCCGAATCTTCCATGGTGGATTCGGGGAATCGGCCGAATCCAAAATAGTGGATTCGGTGCATCCCTATTTTAGAGAAAGGGAATTTAGTTATGGTTTCAAAAACCTCTAAAACCACAAAAATTAGACTGTTGATAAATAGGCCTCCAAGTATTACACAGAGCAAACGATACTCAAGGAAGAGAAAAAAAAGAGAAAAAAAAATGATTTCAAGTTAAAGAAGTAATTTGAGGTGCAGGGACATGATATATATGATAATATGAACTAATGTTCCCATGAGATGGCTGGTGATGATGCTGGTGAACGAGGAGTTGCAGGAAAGTATATTTGCATAGGCCCAGAACCACTTTACCTGCACTTGTTTCAGCAGTTTGTAAATACCCTTCTCTTAAAAAAAAGCTGGTAGAGTTTTTAACCTTTGGCCTAGAAGTTTGGATTGGTTTTAAATCGATTGTTTGGCTCATTGCACAACTGACAATATAATGTACTAGAGTCTGATGTCTGAGAGGAAAATAGAAACGCACATCAAATTATTGTTCCCATGCCTTGCTGGATCACTTTAAGTACTGACATCCAGTTTATTACTGTATTGCCATGTGAACTGGAATGACATGGGACTCTTTTGAAGGTCAATTCTAGTTTTCCTTGTTGTCAGTTAGCTTAAGGCATCGTGATGTTATTAGATTTAGCGCTAAGCTGCCAGTCAGTAATCAAGAGCAACACTTCCTATGTACTTTATTCTGGGCCTCCTGGTGATTTCTATTTTTGTCTGTGTTTCCAGATTTTGAAGGTTAAAAAAAGTCAAACTGTAAACCTTGAACGCAGTTCAGTATATTTATTTGTGCACTTTACTGATATAATAATAATTAATCTGGAAATCGTTTCCAAACCGTAAAATAACAGGCAGTTCTTTTTAACACATTAGGGGTCAATTACTTTAAGAAAGGTGCTGTGCAAACAATGGGTGCCTTCCTTCTGTGTAGAATTGGAAGTTTGGAGTACAGAGATCTGAAGCTTCCCCAATGAATACACCACTACTTGGCTTCAGCAGCACTGTATTCATGAATAGCAGGAGGGGGGCACAGAGCAACCCCTTCTCTCACTACCTACCCATCCCCTAACTTGCCAGGTCAGACAAATGGGCATATTTATTATACACAATAAATAAAAGGCAAATTTATTGAGGTTTGGGTTTTATTTTACGCCGTCTGAACTCTGGCCTTGACATTGTTAATTTACTTCACGTCAGACCTGGCATAGCTCATTAAAGTCAATGGTGAAAATTCAAGTGACAAGTAAGTTGCAGCGGAAGTTTCTGTAGGAAAAACAACGTGATCAGTTGCGATGGACAAACACTGCTTATAGTTACGCCAGAATTGTAAACCGAGGTATGAAGTTACTGAAAATCAGTAAATTTTTTCATGAAACCTCCATTGCAATCTATGCATCTGCTTTAGCTGATCTCATTCAATGAGTTCAACCACCTTAATCAGGAAGGGCACCATTTTTTATGTGCCAATGGATGGTGAATGTGTTTTTTTTACACCACATAATAAAAAAGCCCCTATATCTCTGACAATGGTTTTTTTTCCCCTGGAAGCTAAGAAGTAACCATTCTCTATGATGGTCAATATCCAAGAATCCAATGTTGTAGTTTTCTGGGCTTGAAGTAAGCAGGCTACGCTTCCAACCAATTCCTCCTGAGGCCTGACTTCAGAATTCAGATTCATTTCCTTGAGGAAGATCAGTCTTCTGCGAGGAAGCTCTTTTGGTAGTTATTCATCTGAAGATTTTCTCTTAGATGATTATTTTGATGGCCCAAAAAAGACATTCTTTGGGATTTTGGCTTATCTTAATGGCCCATAGGCTACAGATATCAAAGCATTCTTTGTAGGGAGATCAACTGCACAGGATTTAAGCCAAAGTGCTCTTCTTTCTACCATAGAAATATCCATGGCATTGTAATACCCCCTGTTATTTTTTGATTTTGACCCTGAAGGGTTCTTTTTGGTTATGTCTTTACTTTCTGCCTTTTCTTTTCTTTCTCCTTTTCCTAATATGTGTGCAATTTGATCCAGTGCACATATGGCTATTTGAAGAGTTGTGGCCCTTGTTCCAACTTCCCCAGAGCCTAGTTTAACAGGATAAAGCATATCCAACAGCACATCTCTAGAGGTCCCAACTTCAATCTTCTCCTTCAACAAGTTAAGCCAGAACTTTAAGGACCTGAAGGCTGACACAGCTACTAGTGAAGGTCTGCAAATTCTTGAGTCAGCTGAATATAATCTGTGCATAGCACACTCAACTCTGCAGTACATTTGGTCCTTGATTGCAGACCCCCCCCCACAAGTATCATGGTCCTTTTTGCATGGAGTTTTCTTGGTTGACATGAATAATAGCTTATCTTTATCAGTTGGCATAGAGGTATAGGTCTTGTGTGTTTATCACTTTCCTGAACTCTTTAATTAAACTAGGAATTTTCTCAATAGGAAATCGAAAATATTCTCCCATTGGCAGCATATAGTTGTAGGAACCACAGCCCAAAATATTATGCTTGTGACAGTATTTAAATAAGAAGCAAACCATTAAATAGAAAACACCCATTATAGGGATAAAATGCTTCTATTCTCCATACCAGCGAGAAAAAAGGCTTGGGCCAGTTCCTCTGGCTAACCCACCCCTGAGGTGGCCATGTGACCTACAGACTAAGGGGAAGATTTATCAAGGGTCGAAGTGAATTTGAGGGAATTTTCTAAGTTAAAAAATTCGACATTCAAAGTAATTTTTTGGATACTTCAACCAACGAATAGGATACTACAACTTTGACTTTGACTTCAAATTTGATTCAAAGTAAAATAGTTTGAATATTCGACCATTCGATAATCGAAGTACTGTCTCTTTAAAAAAACTTTGAATTCAATACTTCGCCAAATTAAACCTGCCGAAGTGCTATGCTAGCCTATGGGGACCATCAAGTCGTAGAAAAATCATTTGATCAATCATTGAAATCCTTTGATTCAAAGGATTTAATCGTTCTTTTACTTTGACCGCAGGATACCCAAATTCGATGAAAAAACTTCGAATTCGATATTCAAAGTCAAAGTATTTTAATTCTATGGTCGAATTTCGAAGTATTTTTATCTTCGAAATTCGACCCTTGATAAATCTGCCCCTTAATGCATGGTTCTTCTGATGTAGACGGAATCTTTCTTTTTATTATTCTTTATTTTTTTTAAAACAAAAAGAGAAAGAGAAAATTCACAGCTTAATATACCATGTCCAAATATGTATACCTATTTCCAGACAATGCTTGATACTACTCTTAATCTTAAGCTTAACATTTAGATTCATTTATTACAAGAAAAAAGAAAAGCACAACACAAAAAAAAACAAAAAAAAACAAAAAACACAGAATAGAAACAAAAAGTATTTATTCCCCCTAATTGGCGGATGGGTTCCCCTCTTCCCTTCTCTGTTTCAAACTCTCTCCATTGTCCCTTATTTCCTCTTCTCCCTTTAAATATGTAACACTGAAGACAATAGGGGATCCTTTTCATAGATCAGCCAGGGCATCCAGATTTTATCATATGGTCCCATGTCATTCTGCAACCTATAATTAAGCTTTTCATTGGTTGCTATATAGATTATCTTTGCTTTCAAGGATCTTAAAGGGATCGCTTTCTTTTTCCAGTTACTGGCTATGATCAGTCTGGCGGCCATGAGTATATATTGGCTAAGCTTATAGGCTGACTTTGTCAAATATTTTGGTTTATTTCCTAATAACATAACCGTAGGATCTTTCCTAAATTTTGTATGTAGTATATTTGAGAGCAGTTTGACCACCGAGTCCCAGTATCGCGATACAATTTCGCATTCCCACCATATATGGACCATAGTCCCCTTGTAGACGGAATCTTTCTACCCATGAAGTCAGAAAAACATTGATGTATAAACAGGGATCTTATATACAGTAGTTGTTTAATGTGTCTAGGTTATATTCTATTCTATATATTATATCCTACTAGGATGCAAAGTTCTGCTAAAGTTCTGCTCTTTACATACAAAAGGGCAAAAGGGCGTGTGTATAACATTCTTGAGGATGAAAGGCACATAAGGCAATGCATACGAAACATAAATACAGGGAGACTGGATATTATTTAGTTTTAAAATTTTTAATAGTTTCTCTTGATAGATAGATATGGGCACATTTCTACATTGCTGTAGAATACATCTTTCATTCTCAATATATTAGCGTAAAAAAATCCAACTTATTTGCTTCACAACTGATGTCCCGTTTTGTTCAAATTTACAGGTTGTATCTGTTAAAGTATGTATTAATCAAAGCATCTAGTCTATTAGTTTGAACATAAAAAAGTAGGATATCCTCAAGTGAACAGCACATTGACAAATTATTCTTCAAACGTGTGTCAGCCTCTAAAATAAACATGCATGATCCCCGAGCACATTAGGTAAGCAACTTAGCTCTGCTTATTTTAAAACACGGCATCAATTTTTCATGCTATGGCTGTCAAACAGAAGAATCTTTCTGCAGTGTAAGTGTTGTAAGTATTATCTGTATGAGATGCTTCTGTTTCTGCTGATTTTAGGAATGTCATCTCAGGCAGCTGTCATGGAGCTACACACATCAAAAGCTCATTTGTACAGTGCCAAACAATATTCTTTTGCACAGTTAACCAGATCTTTTTGATTGAACACCAGATACACAAGATGGTTTTGGGATGGTTATGACTGCTGGTCTTTTCTGTTGATTCTTCCCACTAGCATCTTTCTGTTACCAACATATGTAGAATAACAAAAAGGCTGAATTGGACGCCAGCGTGCCAAAATTGGACGCCGGCGCGTCCAAACTTGCCGCTGACACCTGCAGACCCCGTCACCTCCGACCTCCGCCGATAGATATGATATGAGTTCCTCAAAATTTAGTTGAAAAATTTTCTAAGTCCCAAAAAATTCTGGCGTCTTTTCCTTTTTTCAGGGTGATAGGCTGCAAAAGAGCGTAACATTTTTTGGGGGTAACCGGCTTCCCCCCTACATTTCCTAACATATGGCACATAAACTATACACTGGGCTCATGTGTAGGGCAATATAACAACTTTATTTTATTTTATTAAGCTTCCCTGGCTTGTGTAATGTAATGTATTTGCTGCAACATATACGTCCATTCAACTTTAACTTCCCGCCATTTGCAAATTAGCCAGCGCCAGCACAACTTCGCTCTGCTTGCCGAATTAACGCTAGCGCAACTTCGCCAGCTTTCGGCGCCCTGGACGAAACTTCGCATGTTAGTGAATTAGGGTTGTCTGAGTGAATTTTCCCCGCTTAGTAAATTTGCCCCTAAGATGTAATTAATCCTTACTGGAGCAGAATTAGGCCTATTGGGTTTTTTTAATGTTTAAATAATTTTTTTAGTAGATTTAAGGTATGAAGATCCAAATTACAGAAAGATCCATTATCTGGAAAACCTCAGGTTCAGGCATTCTGGATTAAAGGTCCTGTACCTGTATATAATAGATTGCCCACAGTGTGGACTGAATTGAAATTGAAATATATGATCCAAAACAAGCAATCGTTTTCCACAGTTTCATCCAGATATGGAAATGATATTCTATCCAGAAATATCCCTCATTTTTTGTGGTTAATTGATGCTATTTATTAAAGGGACTTGCACCCAATCACACCCTTTGTACGTCAACAAAGCTGCACTGAGCACCAAGTTCTACTACTGACACTCGGAACCTGCACTTACCAACACCCCCTAAATGTTGCATTATTTCCATGAATCCCACAGCTAATCAACAACTGCAACAGGACTGCACAAAAGTGCGCCACAAGTAAAGTAAATTCTATGCTTCAATTCTTTAGATTGCACTAGGTTCATGGTTTCACATTTTGACGCATTGGGCTGAACTGCGCCAGACACAAGAGCACTGGAATACTGGGTAAAATCATTGGGTTAGAGGAGGAAAACACTTCAAGTTGCATCGGAAATTGCCCACAAGATTTATAATGTTTTCTATTTTGCATGACCAAATTGGTTCATCATCTCCAGTAATAAAAGGATTGTGATTCATTTATTAAGAGGCAGATTTATCAAAGGTCGAGTTGTGTTATCCAAAAAAAAAAAAAATCTACATTTTTGGGTTAAAAAAAAAATAGAATTTTTCAAGATTTATTATTCCTGGAAGCATAGCTTGAATCTGAAATTACTCCATCTTAAACCGGTGGAGGTCATGTAGAAGTCAATGGCAGGTCCCTTGAACCATTTAAAAATGTTAATAACCTTCATGATGATGATAAGAACGATTTGAGTTTTTCACCCCAAATTCACTGATTTGAGTTTTTTTTCATTTGAGTTTCTTCATAAATAAGAAAACATTCGAGTTGTGAGTTATATCAAGGTATAAAAAAACCTCACAAGCCTCTAAAACTCTACCTTTGATAAATAGCCCCGTTAATGTCACATTGACATCAGTATTATGTACAGCTAAAGGAGATTTCGGGTGCTATCATATGCCTATATAATGTAGAACTATAATAAGCTCACAATATAAGTGATCATTGCTATACATTATGGCAGTGCAATCACAACGTATACTTTGCTGTATATCAAGAATAACAATAACCTAGAAAGACTCAGAAATGTAATTGAAAAGAGTGAATCCATGTTAAAGGACATTTTGTCTTCCTCTTATTAATCTTATGGAAGTAAAAAAAGAATAGACAGTATATCCATTGCTATGCTTGCTTTTAGCATTAATTGCATCGTCTGTTTGGAATCTGTTATTTGCAAACATTGGTGGTAAATTCTCTTCAAGATCAACGGGAAGGTTACAGACAGCAGACAAACAATACTGTCCATACACAGAGCCTGCTCCATGATAAATTGTTTTAGAGCATTAAATAAAATGACAGAAGCTTTGAAAGGTACAGAGAAAGTTCAAAGCTCCTAAATGAAATAAAACATGGAGCTTCACTTCTAATATTCTCTAAGAGGTTCCATTTGTCAATTCATTATGAAAATATCCTAGTAGGTTCCAATTGCATCTACAGTTACACTATCTGTAAATCATTGGAAAGATGGTTACTTGGGGGCAGATTTATCAAGGGTCGAATTTCGAAGTTAAAAATACTTGGAAATCCGACCATCGAATTTAAATACTTCGAATATCGAATTCGAACTTTTTTCATTCAATTTGGGTATCCTGCGGTCGAAATAAAATCATTCGATCGAACCATTAAATCCTTCGAATCGAATGATTCAAGCAATTTTAATGTACGATCGAACGATTTTACTTTGACTTCATCATAGAAATTTGGCAGGTTTCATTTGGCGAAGTATTGAAGTCGAAGTTTTTTTAAAGAGACAGTACTTCGATTATTGAATATTCGAACTATTTTACTTCGAATCGAATCGAAAGTAAATTTGAAGTCGTAGTATCCTATTCGATGGTCGAAGTATCCAAAAAATTACTTTGAATTTTGCATTTTTTTACTTTGAAAACTCCCTCGAATTCACGTCGACCCTTGATAAATCTGCCCCTTGTACTTTGAAGGGGTATCATGGCAGTCAGGCTCAGGAATAGAGATATTCCTGGAATAATAGACAACTGTGAGCTTTGTCTAGTGCTGGCGATTGTTTCACTAATGCAGCAAGTACTACTGGTTGATATTGTGAGAGTAACAACTGATCTGAAAAGTATTTGAAGCAAGTACCGATTTATGATCTTGTACCATCTACTGTAAGATGTGAGATTCCATCAATAAAGCGTTTCATCTTTCAAAAATTGGTACCCAAGTTATTTGAAAGGTCAATTTCTGTGTGTGAAATCAGTGTGGTTAACCTTTCCTCTAGGGAGGAAAAATATTTAGAAACATTTTTCAGTGGTACCTCAAAGTACCTGCCTGGGCCCCCTGGGTAGAGAAAAATAGCTCACCTATCCAGCATGCTTGCCCACATCTCTGACCCAACAAGACTGACTATTGCAACCAAACACACTCACAACCAGCCCAAGCTCCACCTATTCCCCTGTAAGCCCAACCCATGTCAGTGCACTAAATGACTCCTTCATTCTAGAGCCTTCCCACAGTTTCCTACCTGACTTTGCCTGATGGCAGCCCTGCTATTATGTGCTATCTCTCCATAATGTTTCTATGCAGCTCCTCAGTAACAACACGTACAATCAGTGATGGGCGAATAAATGCGCCAAACGGGAATTTGCGCGAATTCATGCGTTTCGCCACCAGCAAATACATTTGTGAAACTGCTGAAAAAAAAAATTGGAAAAAATCCGGCACATCAAAAAAATTTGGGCATCTGTCAGAATAGTCACGCACATAAACATTGTCATGCGTCAAAATTATTCAGACGCCCATTGACTTTAATGCATATGGACAAAATAGTTGCACGTACAAAAATCGTCGTGGGTATAGATATTGATGTGCGTCAAAATAATTTTGATGCCCATTGACTTCAAAGCGTCTTGCAAATTTTACGCCGTTTTGATAATTTTGCGGCAAATTCGCGAATTTTTCACTCGGTACAACTCTTTATGAATAGCACACAGTACCAAAACCATCCCCATGCGCCACCTTAAGAGAAGCTAGCAGGCAATCTTAAAATATTGTTTAATAAAAAAATCCATTTTAAAAATCCTTTATACAAGAAGGGTACAAATTACTTTCATAAGCTGATCATATTAAAGTTCTAAATCATATTATTTCTATTGTCCAAAGGCCCAAATACTCACATCTTATTTCCTGAAACTTAGATGAGTTTGTGTGATTACATTTAAGTTAATTAACTAATGAAAGAATACGGTGACCTTTATTACAGTACTTCATATTGTATCCTAGAAATGAACTGATCGCTCTAAGGAGGCGACTAATTCTCAGCTACTTCACTCATAAAAAGATTTAAAGGCTCTTGGTATTGTAGGTCTTTCCATCCTTAGACACTTTTCATCCAGTGCTACTTAATAATACGATATTGAATAGTATCAGATTAATCTTATGGCAGATAGATCTTATAAAAGATGGATTCGCTTTTTTATGTAGACGTGATTAGGAAGTTAATCAGTGGTGCTGAAGTGGATTTGGTCGGTTTATATTTTACCAAGGGTTTTAAGTATAGCTTATATGAACAGGATGATTTTTTCTGAGTCTATTTGTAAATAAATAGTTTCATTGTGTAATTCACTCTGCACAAGCCATTTTTATGTGTAGGTGCAACATGTTAAGGAAACCCTGGATGCAACACCTCATACAGGTTTCCCTGCATTCACTTGCACCATGATATTTTTTAGGACCCTTGGCTACACTTTCCACAGGCCCCCTTTCTAGGCTACTCTCACTCCTGTGCCCGTAAGTGTGCAGATCCTGGCAAACTCCAGGTTGGGTCCAGCACACACCAGTGACATCACTGGCACACACTAAATCTGACCCAATACAAAGAGTTTGGGTGCACATGTGCCTGGGTCTACAAGCATCTGGGTGCACGTACATCTTCTCCAGTGCCGGGTGCATCCTGGATCCAGTACAAATAAAAATAAATATGAAAAGTTTACGAAGAATTATAAAAAGCTAGATGTGCCTCTGATCACACTGGACCCGTACGGGCAGATTCACTAACCGGCGAATTTTCACCAGCGTCCGTTTCGCACCGATAGCAACACTTCGCCGCCTGTGAATGCGCTCAGACTACGCCAATTTACTAATATGCAGAGTTTCGTCCTGGGCACCAAACTCTGGCGACTTTTCGCTAGCATTACTTTGGCAGTGCGATCATTTCAAAGCCAAGATGCGCCAGCGTTCATTTGTACCTAGTGAAAATTCGCTAGTGATCATGCGCTCAGGTCAATTTGCATACGGTGGGTAATTTAAAGTTGTATGGACATCTTTATTATAAATGTTGCTGCAAATGGTTTAAGTTACCAGTTTATATTACACATGTCCAGGGAACCTTAATAAAGACAAGAGAGTTAATATAAAGTCCTACACATGAGCCCACTGTAAAATGAATGTTCCATATGTTATGAAATGTGTGGAGAAAACCGGTTAACCCAAAAAAAAAAAAAAAGTTTGTTCTGACTTTTGTAGGCAATCACGCTGAAAACAGGAAAAGTCGCCAGCGATTTTTGAACTTTGATGCCTTTTTAGGGATATGATGGAAGTGACAGAAGATTGAGGAAGATCTAGCTGCTTTATAGCATTTCGCCGGGTCTGAGGTCTGGCGAAAGAGGTAAAGTTCAGTAAAATCCACATTTTAGTGAATTTGTAGAGTAGAGTCCACTCTCCAGAAAAGTTTCCTGGTGATAGAGTGCAAATGACCACTACCGACGGTTGCGAATTGGCGCTTGCGACTGTTAATAAATTGCAGATGTCCCTGCGGTGGGAACACTGGCGGAAAGTCGCTAGTGTTAGCCACTTCGCTCTTTAGTAAATCTACCCCCTAGACTATAGCTTAGGTATTTCTGTGCATTAACCCACCCCTGCTTTGCACAATATATGCAGTCATGTGCAATTTACCAGAGCAGGCAGAACCAGTGCATTGGCGTTATATGCAAGTCGTAAGGTGTAAAATGTATAGGTGAAAGCCAGATTTTGCACTTGGCGCTTGCATTTCTAAATGAGCCCTCAGGAATAAATGGTAAAGTAAAATTTTCATCTTAGTACAGGCATAGGATACCTTATCCGGAAACCCGATATCCAGAAAGCTCCGAATTATGAAATGGCTGTTTCCCATAGACTCCATTTTATCCAAATAATCCAAATTATATATAATATAATCCTTTTTCTCTGTAATAATAAAACAGTAGCTTGTACTTGATCCCAACTAAGGTATACTTGATCCTTATTGGAAGCAAAACCAGCCTATTGGGTTTATTTAATGTTTAAATGAATTTCTAGTAGACTTAAGGCATGAAGACCCAAATTACGGACAGACCCATTATCCGGAAAACCCCAGGTCCCGATCATTCTGGATAACAGGTCCGATACCTGTACTACATTTTTCCTGGCTGGCTCCGCTATTTATTCACAATGGTGATGGTGAGACCACGTAGGGATTTGAGCATCCATATTGACATTATTGGAGTGTGCATGAGATCAGGTTTATTTCTATTAGGAGACTAGCTGTCGGCAAATATTATATCTGCAAACACTGGACAGACAGATATAAGTATAAATAATTTAACTTTATCTTTTATAGTTGCTTACCCTTTAAGACAGGCAAGGACAAACAAGAAAGGTCCCTAGTATGGATTTTAGCATCCAATGCCTGCTTTTATATTCTGTAAGTTCTATTGCTGTAATTGCTTGATGTACCCTCTATACACATACTAACCACACAATAAAGCAAATGGCAGCAGCAGCACGTTATTTATCATAAATGAATATGTCAGCAATGGTTTGCAGGTTCCCAAGAGCAAACATATAACTGAGCTCAGTCAAACAAACACATGTCAGTCAAATACAGACAAATACAGAAAGTACTTCCAGCTAGTTTAATGTACTTTCAATATAGTATTATTTTTCAACCCGGCTGGCATGCTGTTTTTATTACATTAGCCTTGACTGTATGTGTATATATATTGACATGTGCAGATTTCTAGATGTTTTCACCATGGTGATGCCTCTGTAGAAGGTCTGGTCTATATTCTATATTGGCATATAAAGTAACCAGGTTTGTTTAGTGCAGCTGTCTTGAGATTATATCCATATTAGAGGGATTTTAAACATACATAGTCCCTTTATTTGTATATCTGGGACCAATAGGTTTACACTGGTTTCCAGTAATTAGACATCATGTTGCGGTACTTTCTTTTATTGTTGCAGTAAATGACAGGTTCTGTTTTTTTCAGAATATAGACACGCGAACAAAGGCAGGCATTGTGTACCATCCATAGAATAGCACATAAGAAGCTAAGCATGTTGGGAATGAAAGCATAACAAAGGGACGGAGCTCTGGACAGCATTTGGTTTACTACTAGTTCAGATAATCTATAAAGCGGGCCCTTAAAGTAACAGACCTGGTGGGCCATGGACGCCCCAGTCAAAACTTGCCCATAAAGTCTAAATTGCAGCAACGTAAGTATAAATGAAGGAAAGGGTATTGCCCCTTTCCCTGACAAGAATCCTTTATACAGGTATAGGATCCCTTATCTGGAAAACAGAAAGCTCCATATTACGGAATGGCTGTCTCCCATAGACTCCATTTTATCCAAATAATCCAAATTTTTAAAAATGATTTCCTTTTTCTCTGTAATAATAAAACAGTAGCTTGTACTTGATCCCAACTAAGATATAATTAATCCTTATTGGAAACAAAACCAGCCTATTGGGTTTATTTAATGTTTAAATCAATTTCTAGTAGACTTAAGGCATGAAGACCCAAATTACGGAAAGATCCTTTATCCGGAAAACCCCAGGTCCGAGCATTCTGGATACCTGTATACTGTATTCTCAAATAAAAAAAGGCACAGCCAGACAATATCCTTCCAGTCTTTTAAACATTCTTCATGTAAACAGGAAAATCCCAGTGGTGTCTTTAAAATATAATGCATAAACAAAGGTGTCCCCATAATGGACCTTCGCAGACTCCTCATAAGAAAAGGCACATCTCAACTGCCAGTTAGGTGTACTTTTATCTAGAAAATTTTAGTAGCACTCTGTTGGTTTATATCTTAGAAAGCTGGGACTGTGCCCAATTGTGTAATGTCTTTTATTACCAAGGTTATAACAGATCATTTAATTTACACTGCAATAACTTATATTTAAAGGGATTCTGCCATGATTTTTATGGTATAGTTTTATTACTAAATTACACTATGTACATTGCAAGTAATGCAATCTACCATTTAAAATTTTATTCTTGAACCAAGAAATGCATTTTTCATTAGCTGTACGTGTAGGCAGCCATCTCAGGTTATTTTGCCTGATCATGTGCTTTCATAAGGAGCCAGCACTTCATGATGGAACTGCTTTCAGATAAGCTATTGTTTCTCCTACTCAATGTAACGGAAAGAGTTGTGGCTTGAGTTAGTTGTGGCTTGAGTGCTGTTCTCATATCTACCAGTGGTGTGGGAGCATTTTTAGCAATGTAAGTGATAGGGCAGGACTACACGGCCGATTTCGCAGCGATCCGACGCACTGTGCTAAATCGCAGGATGCGATGGAAACAAGGTAAGTAATGGCAGTGTTGGATCGTGTCGCATTGTTGATGCGACGTGACACTACTGTTGGATGCAGACGCAGCGCCTGCATCCGACAGTCGTGTCGCGTTGCATCAACAATGCGACATGATACAACAATTGAATTACTTACCTTATTTCCGTCGCATCCGACATGACGCCTGCGATTTTACGCAGCACGACGGATCGCTGCGAAATCGGCCGTGTAGTCCTGCCCTTAGGGAGCTGTTATCTGGTTATCTTGCCATATATAAAATATATAAAAATCAGTTTGCTATTTTAAAAAACTGATTTCAATGTTGGATCCTGCTGGAGGAGTGCTATTAACGAATGCATGTTGTAATGTTTTTTCCATGACAGAATTCCTTTAAGACTGTCACTGCTTCCGTTGTGTTTGCCCTCATCTCCAAAATTTGCTGTAACATACAAATCAATTCGTGCGCATTAACAGCAAGTGCAATATTTGTATAAATGCTATTCTACAGAAAGAACTACAGAGTAAACAGTCACAGACACAACCTGGTGATTCAAGGAAACAAACAACTAGTGATGGGTGAATCTGTCTCATTTCGCTTCGATGAAAAATTTGCAAAACTGTGAAAAATTGACAAAACACATTGAAGTCAATTGGCGTTAAAATAATTTTGACACGGGCATTAATGCATTAAAGTCAAAATAAATTTTTTTGTTGCAATGGATTTTCCACAGTTTTGCAAATGTATTCGCAGGTGGCAAAACACAGAAATTCGTTGCAAATCCATGCCTGACCCGCACCGAATTGACTATTTTGGATTCGGCGGAACTCCCGAATCCTTCGAGAAAGATTCATCCGAATACCGAACCGAATCCGAATCGGAATTTACATATGCAAATTAGGGATGGGAAGGGGAAAACATCTTTTACTTTCTTGTTTTGTGACAAAAAGTCACTTGATTTCCCTTCCCACCCCTAATTTGCATATTGAAATTAGTATTCAGTTTGGCCTGCTAATTGGATAAAATGGAATCCTGCTGGCTGAATCCCGAACCGAAATTCTGGATAACAAGAAGGGGCAGGTTTATCGAAGGTCAAGCGAATTTTGAGCTATTTTTTGTGTACTTCGACTAGGGAATAGTCCAAATTCGATTTGAATTTGAAAAAAATTTGGAAATTTAGAATGTACTGTCTCTTTAAAAATTCAACTTCGACCATTCGCTATCTAAAACCTGTTGAATTGCTGTTTTAGCCTATGGGGGACCTCCTAGAACCCATTTCGAGTCAATTGGTGGACTTTGAAAAATCTAAGTTTTTTTGGGAAAAACTTCTAATCAAATTCGATTGAATTCTCTATTCCTTCGATTCGTACGATTCGAATTCGGCCGAATACGGACCTATTCATTGGAAAACTGACCTATTCGACCAAAAAAAAAACTTCGACTTAATTTCGGTTGGTCTTTTTGAATTCGAATTTCGACGTTTTTTCAATTCGACCCTTGATAAATATGCCCCTTATTGTACAGTCCATGATACACAATGGGCCAGATTGAAATCTAGGATACAACATTATTTCATGGTTTAATGTGTGGACAAGATTCCATTTGAGGAGAGAAAAGCTTTCTCCTAATTCAGTTCCAGTTTTTTCTCCATAGACTTCAATGGAGCTTTTATGTGATAAACAGTGATACGTTTTGTCTCACTGAACTGCATCTGGCTCTATGGGAAAATCTGGAAGTGAATCAGAAGATCAGCTTTTCTCATCAAACTGGGCATCTATAGTGATGGGCGAATTTATTCGCCAGGCGGGAATTCGAATTTTTTTCGAAAAAACGGACGCCGGCGTCACAAACGGGTGCCGGCGTCAAAAAAACGGGTGCCGGCGTCAAAAACGAGACGCCGGCGCCGTTTCGCTAATTTTTCGGCGAAGCAAAACGGTGCAAATTCACCCATCACTAGCCATCTATAACTGTGGTAGTTTGTAACACACACGAAACGATCACACATACATGATCAAATTTAAATACTGCAGCTGTTGTAGTGCACAGGATGGTATAGTATAGGTGTAGTGTACACAATCTATTTCTTCGGAACCCATATCCAGAAAGTTCTAATCTAAAACATGCTATAACCATACTGTACTATTTAAACAAATACTTAAAGTTCCTTATTATTAACTTATTAGATATATTTTTTTATCTCAAATTAAAAACCAAACGAAAACACTGCACATTTAAACAAAAACACACATGCACAAAATATATTCCAGTTCATATCACTGCAGATATAAACAAAGGATTTATACTGAAGTTCATTATCATGTGGCCATGTACATTTAAGTAAGCTCTGTATATGTAGTGCTACTTGTATATGCATTGACTGTGCATTTTTACAATACAGTAACATTTCAAACAGGGAGGACAAACCTTGCAATAATTAAATATAAATTTATTTACAAAGATGAAGTACTATGTGCTTTGAGTCACGGGATAAAGAAGATCCCTGCCCTAAAAAGCTTACAGTCTGTGGGGTGGGTAACTTACAGGCATAACTGGGAGGTAATGGGTGATGCAATATCCCTTAAGATGGCCATAGACACAAAGATCTGATCATACAAATCGAGCATTCGTACGATTTTTGGACCGTGTGTACAGAGTCCCAACATTTTTCGTCCGGCGGAGATCAGTCGTTTGGTCGATCGGACAAGTTAAAAGATTTGTCGGCTGCGGGTAATATCTCTGCATGCATTGCCGATCGTAAGATTTTCAGAGGGAGACTGTCACCAGCTTTTGTCGGAGATAAACTTTCGTACGATTGCTGTCAGGGGCAGAACATCGGCTGATCTGTTCTTTTGTACTTTATTTAATCGGAATGGTTAGTGGCAGGTCGGGAGATGGGGAAGTCAGATTGTATGTTGATTTTTTTAATAAATTTTGATTGGTCATTTTATGGGAGTTGATGGGGGTTTTTATAAACTCCAATAAACTCGAAATTCGACCCTTGATAAAACTGCCCCATAATGCAGACAGGAGGGCCACAGTAGAAGTGGAAATTAAATAAATAATGCACTCATTTCCAATAAAAGAAACAAAAATAATGACTGTAGGACCATACAAAAAATTGCCAATACAAAGGCAACAACTAGCATTATATTTCTAACATCTTAATTATCAGTACTGGCAATTAGCCCCAATACTCACAGTCATGTTACACTGGTTCATGTCTATGGAAACTATGCCTTTCATTATTTTATTATATATTGCATTCCTTAATAAATCACTTGGACATATGAATAAAATTCTCTATTAGACAATTGCCTGACAATTTTAATTATGATTTAACCTTGATGGAAGAGATGCCAGTCAGAATTCCAGCAGTTGAACTCGAGCTTGTTCTGAAACAGCTGGAGCATTGACAATTGGCTCTCACTGCAGATGCATTACCAAATGCTCATTTTTGCCATTAAATTGTGCTACAGTCCAACAAATCACTCCAGCCTCGCAAATTAATTAAAAACTCCTCACTGCACTTCTGTTGTAATTGTGACTCAGAAATGCCAGCTCCAGTGTTTAGATTATATCCCAAAACAAATACCCAAAAATTAATCATATAAAGCAGTATATGAAAGTTACAGGATTATATAAAGCACCTTTTGTTAAGACCCTTCAGAATCCTAGGTGTTTATCAAAGTCTGAATTTATCTCAATATTTTCTGCTACAAACTCTGATCAGATCAGATTTTGACGCTTATTTATTATTACATTTTCCAGAAAATTTGCTTTGCGGGGAAAAAAAAATCAGATTTTCACGATTTTGTTCGGATTCTTCCTTAGATTTTCAAAATTTTTTCGGATCTTTCACCCGAAAACTAAAATTTTGGTTTGGGGTATTGCACGGAACCCAGCTCATATCAAAAAAAATCATTGGGACTTCTCCCATTGAGTTATATGCAACCTCGACAGGTCTGAGATGCCTGATTTTCAGATTATGACTTTTCTATCCCTGGGGTTTAATAAATTCTGAAAAATTTGTGATTTTTTTTTAAAAATCCAATTTTATTAAAAAAAAAAAATCACAAATTTTTTGGGATTTTTGTTTTCGGAGTTTAGCAAATAACCCACTTATTGTCTAATCTAAAGATCCATAAGGCTTCTCTGCAATTTATCAGAGCAGCATACCAACCACTTTTTCAATTAGGTGCATTTTTAGATAATCTGAATTACCCATATTGCAGTGTGAGCAATGTCTGCCTACAGTTGTCTCCTTGTTCGAATTTATATATAGCAGAAAAATGCTCTCTTACACCTTCAATTCGCCTATAGTACGACCCACATATTGTGCCTTACATCTACCACATTGCAAAAGGTAAACTACAGATCTAGTATTATACTAAGGGGCAAATTCAGTAAGATCCGAAGTTGGGCCGGCGACAGCTTCGCCACACTCCGCCGCACTTCGTCAGGCGTAGTTTTGCCAGCGCTACGCAAATTCACTAAAATGCAAAGCTGCGCTCAGAGAGGCGAACGGTAGCGAAGTTGCGCTAGCGTTAATTCGTCAAGCAAAGCGAAGTTACACTAGCGATGCCTAATTTGCATACGGTGCCAAGTTATGTAGCAAATATGTAGCAGCAAATACATTACACTACACAAGCCTGGGAAAGCTTCATAAAATAAAATAGAGTTGTTATTTTGCCTTATACATGTGCCCAGTGTATAGTTTAGGTGCCATATGTTAGGAAATGTAGGGGGGAAGGAGGGTACCCCCAAAAAAATGTCCGATCTTTTTCAGCCTATCACCCTTAAAAAAGGAAAAGACGCCAAAGTTTTTTGGGAACTTCAACTTTCAACTTTTTTTTTGAAGCAAGCCCTATCTACTCTATTGGTCTCAGTTGGCGAAGGCAAGTCTGGCGCAAGAGTTAACATTCATGAAAATCCACAAATTAGTGAATTAGCGTAGTTACGTCCCTTCGCCATAGCGCAACTTTGTCTGATGTAAGGGTGCGAAGTAGCGCTGGAGAAGGTCCACTTCGCTAGCGACTTCGCGCCAGCCCCGTTAGTAAATCAGCGAAGTAACGAAATGACGTCACGCTAACGTCAGGCTAGCGTTAGCCACTTCGCGCTTTAGTGAATTTGCCCCTATGTGTCCCCTAACATCAAACTTTCTACTATCAATTGTTGTACAACATATTCACTTTCTACTATCACACCTGAACGTGACATCAACATTCAACCGTGTATTACCAATTGTAGCTCTTTTATTTCACCTTCTATCTGTAAAACAATGGCTTGGCGACAAAATATTTAATAAAGTGGCTGCCTTTCTTGATACACACTTAGGGGCCCATTTATTAAACCTAAAATTTTTACAGTCGAGTTTTTAAAGGGGGAAAAACTTTTCAGAGGAAAAAAAAAACCTTGAAACTTTTAGAGATGTACAGTATGAAACTAAAACTGCTAAAAATCAGAATCCAAAAATAGAAGTCAATGGCAGATGTCCTTGAAGATGTTTTTTGACCTTGTTGTTCTGCACTGGTTTTCATCCAATCCGATAAATACGAGTTTTTATTGCGACGATAAGTTGATAATTCAAGTTTTTTTTTTCACCTGAAAAATTCAAGTTTTTTGAACCCAAAAATTTGCATATTTGACTGAAAACTACGCTTAAATTTTTTTTCAGGAAAACACAACTCCACCTTTGACAAATATACCCCTACGGACAAACGAGTTGTGTTTTCCTAAAAATTTTAGTTTTTCAAGCGTAGTTTTCAGTCAAAAACTAAAATATTTGGCTAAAAAAAAACTCGGAACAAAACTAATTTTTTTTTAGATTTATTATATCCCGAAGCTAGAAATAGCTCAAATCTTAAAAAACTCCAGTTAAAACATGTTGAGGTCATGTGGAAGTCAATGGCAGAGGTCCTTTGAGCTGTTGATGATGTTCAGGTTTTTTTCTGTGGGTTTCACTCGAAAACTCGACTGATTCTTCTTTTTCCAGAGGAAACTCAATTGATTCAAGTTTTTACTATTTGAGTTTTTTCTTAAATTAGAAAACATTCAAGTTGTGAGTTCATTCGAGATAACAAAAAAAACCTCACATACCTCTAAAACTCGACCTTTGATAAATACTGACCCCCTGGGAGTTCAAATTGATGATTTCGGTTTTGCAACCTAAATGAACTACAATACTGTATACTGTAGAAATGTTGGGATGCAGAGCAACAAAGCCACAAAGTGCTAGTAACGTGCAGCTTCAAATGCAAAAAGGTAAAGAGTATTAGTTGCTGCTGGGAAAACCATTGTCACAGTATGTTTGACAGGGACTAAAATCAGCTTGGGCTTTTACAGAAAATGAGCACTGTAGCAATTCAATTTAAGTCAGAAGTTGCTGAAAAAAAACTGAAATCTTATGAAATCTACTTGTCCTCTTGTCCGTAACGGCAACATACTTCTTAGTGTGTACTTGTACGTTTATTGTGTAGGTGTTACATATACATAAAAAAATCAAACGCAGAGGTGCACGAAGGAAAGTAAAACTAAACTAAATATTCATTGTGGTGGAACACAGTGTGGCTCACTAAAGGGGAACTATCGTGAAAATTAAAATGTAATATAAGCTTCAGCATACTAAAATAAGAAACTTTCTAAATACTATCAATTAAATATTCTGTACTGTTTCAGAAACAATGACGTTTATCTTCACTATTCCTCTCTCAGCATCTGTTTCTCATCATTCTGTCTTCATTTGGGAGTTGGGTGTCAGATGAATGATCCAATATATCTTATAGGGGGGCTCCTTTTGCCTAGAAGATGTATTAGAGCTCACTCTATTAAAATCACCAGAAATCATGTCTCTCTACATGCAGAATTTGTGCAAAAGGCAGTTATTTTGTTAGATTGTGTTTGTACTGGAATCAGTTATTTGAGTGAGCGCTAATACATCTGCTAGGAAATGAAGCCCCCTTTAAGATATATTGGATCAGTCATCTGACACCCAACTTCTGCATGAAGACAGAATGAAGAGAAACAGATGCTGAGAGAGGAATGGTGAATGTAAAGTTGATTATTTCAGAAACAGTACAGAATTTTTAATTGATTGTATTCAGAAAGTTTCTTATTTCAATATGAGGAAGCTTATATTATTATATTTTCGCAATCGTTCCCCTTTAAGAAAATAATTACAAGTGCCAATCCCTATAATGTAGGTCGTGTTACCCTGGAGTAGTGTGTAGCTCGACATTCAGATAAACTCCTTCCTTCAATAATCCACTGAGACAAGATTAGAGATCTTAGGTTTTATCAACAAGGATAAGGTGTGAAACTGGGGAAATAGAAAAATAACAGTGCTTACTTGTACTGTTCCTCATATCATCATAACATACATTAAACACTGTACAATGTACAAGGAAACCATAGCATATATGGATGCATAAAGAATAAGAAGCATCTGTGCACAAGTAAGGCATATATGTCTGAGCAATGAGGAATATAAAGCAGGCACTGAAAGTGGGAAGGAGGGTGGCGTCCGGAAGGTCATCAAAAGCGGTGGAGCCAGAAATTGAGTTAAAACAAATGAACTTTAATGAAAATCCTTAAAATCGACAGTACAAGCAGGCAGGGTGAGTGTAGCTTGACGCGTTTCGTGACCAATATGTCACTTCATCAGAGCTTGAGCTTCTGATGAAGTGACATATTGGTCACGAAACGCGTCAAGCTACACTCACCCTGCCTGCTTGTACTGTCGATTTTAAGGATTTTCATTAAAGTTCATTTGTTTTAACTCAATTTCTGGCTCCACCGCTTTTGATGACCTTCCGGACGCCACCCTCCTTCCCACTTTCAGTGCCTGCTTTGTTCGCTATAGTGCCGTACCGGACCGGCATGGAGGGCTGCACCAAGAACCGGAAGTTGATTCCTTCCCTTGGTCAGCGGTGATTTCATTTTTTGCTCAATGAGGAATATAGTAGGACCATGAAGTGATGGCATATCACATCTTACAAACTTGTAGAAAAGTACAAAGCCAGAAAATAACCATCTATATTATTAAACCAACTCTGGGGATACATTATAATACAATGTAATACATTCCAACTATGCTACTACAAGGCTCGATTGAGTAGGATTACTGCAGATGGAGTACTTGGGCTGTTAACAGTATAAAAATGGGCAAGAATCCTAATCATTTGCTGAGTTAAACATGGTCACATGGTACAGGTATGGTAACCTAAGACAGAGATTTATAAAAGCAATGCGCATAAACATCAACTAAACCAGTAGGTGGTGCTATACAAACAATAAAGCAATGCTGGAGGCATAATAATAGGATTTATTATGCAGAAGACTCAGCACTGGTAGAGTAACCTAGGGCCCCCTGCCTTGACAGCCCACACTGGTAATGATTATATTCTAGGTCATAAAGCTATGGATAGAACACCCTGAGTGCTGATGTCTATCACATGTGATCTGAGTGTGGTATGCAGAGTCTTATTTGTGCCTCAGGTATGATCGCTCGTATTAGTTAAAGTGTAAAGAAAATACTGTATGTTGACCAAATAATAGGTGTCACTATGATAACAATTCTCATTCTCAGCAGGAATAACTTGGAACCAAATATGGACTTTGATCACATACATATTCTTTAATGGATATGGACTTTACTGGACTTCTACATTTCAGTGGCGTGATATAATTATATACAATTGCTTGTGGTTTTACTGCAAGGAAGGGATGGTCCTTAAGTCTGCACCTCTTCCTGTCACTTTAGGCTTGGCAAAGGGCGTTGAAGGCCCAAAACATTGCCTTTCTTATATTTTTAGGGGCTGAATAAATGAATCTGGTAATTTTTTTAGGCACATGGTTATGACCCTGCGACTGGTGTGGGACCTCCAGCAACTGACCCCATATAAAGTTATTTTATCTTCAGCTGTGTGTTAGACCACCACTGGTAGGGCAGGAATGGTGGGGCCATGGTTCCAGGGGCCATTCTGGTTCTGATGCTGAATCTTGCAGCACAATTGAAGCTTATGCTTTGAGCAGTTTGGCTGCATCACCAGTGTAGAGAGCACAGTTACACTTTTTTTGCAAAAAAAAAGGAATTTGGCTTTTGAAGCTATTTGCTGCCCATAGTAATATGCTCTCCAAGGGAAAACATTCCTGCCTAGTTCTCTCCTGCAGTTCAAAAAAACTTAAATGCAGATTTACAATAAAATGTACCAGTGAGAATACAATTTACAACACTATGGGGTATATTTATCACAAAGTGAAGTTAGAGATTGCCGCAGTCCTCTAGAATCAAACTCCGCCACTCTGTATTCATTTCTATGGGATTTTTAAAAGATTATTTATCAAAGGGTAAAAATGTAAGTTCATCCTTTCACTACATTCAAAATCCCATAGAAATGAATGGAGAGTGGCGGAGTTTGATTCTAGAGGACTGCGGCAATCTCTAACTTCACTTTGTGCCTATACCCTATGTCACTTACCCTGCTGTTATCTTACATATGAAGAGTATTATGTCATTTTGGTATCATTATATTAAACTGTACTCAAACACCGGCAGGGGGGCAGACTTGTTTGGTACTGGGGAAAACTGTGTTTAATGCTTCCATCTTCAGGTGTAGGAAGAAGAACATGGAGCCAAATCTACACATATTACAATGTATCCTGTATGCAGATTGCTTTGTGCAGGTAGGAAATGCACAAATATACAGTAATGTATTGGTATGCAGACTATCCCCAGCCAATTATTCTGCTTGTTAGCTTGGATGCATCTGATTAGTGCATAGTTTGGTGAGTGTGTGGGTATGTGCCCTAGATATGTATAACATACTTGCAATGATACTTATTCTTTAATGTACATTATTTTGCTCTATTGAACTACAATTAATTCCCATTTCTTGCTACTGCAATGCTAATGATATGCTGAACTCTTATATCCTTTCCTCTAAACGTCTCTCTTGAAATGAATTATTCAAATGTAGTGATGGGCAAATCTCTCCCTTTTTTATTTCTTGCGAAACGGCGAAAAATTCATGAAAAAATAGTGAAAATCGAAATTGCGGCCCACATCCAATTTTGGCTGTGGGCCGCAATTTCGATTTTCACTATTTTTTCATGAATTTTTAAAAGTTGGTCGCGTCAATTTTGATGCTGGCATTAAAGTAAATGGGTGTCTGAATAGTGTTGACGCGTGGCGATTTTGACACAAGTGACTTTTCACGTCCCAAATTTTTTGACGCAGACTAATTTTCGCCAGCAAATTTATGCAGGACATTCACACATTCATTCACTGGCGGCGAAATGTGGAAATTCACTGCAAATTTGTGACAGGCTAATTTATTCGCCCATCACTACTCAAATGTCATGCAAAATATACTGCTTTAAATTTAATCTGCTACAAGGATCACCAAACATCAAATTAGCACAGTTCATACTGTAAACGGAAGATGGTTTGTATGGATTTGAATGCTGTAACCAGTTTTATGTCCTCCATTACATTTATTTAAAATTAAAGAGAGATGCCTGGCCAACAGTTCTAAAATCCTAATAGTCCAAAAAGGTGCGGGCAACAAGGGCACTCGATTGGTTAAATCTGATACAATGATATTAGGAAGTAAATAAATAATCATTGTATGCTTAAGAGCAACTACCAAAGGCTATATCCTTCAAATTACATATTTTAACATAATGTTATATATAAATGTACCCCCCAATTACATGTACATTATTAAGGGAGTGGAACAAACACTACCTGCACATTTTTTGCAGGGCAGGTTAGGCAGTTTAAAAAAGTTTAAAGGTTGATCTTGATGGACGTGTGTCTTTTTCAACCTAATTTACTATATTACTATGTAACTATTTATCTCACTTAGCTTATGAATTGATACCATAACAAGGTTATGGACTAAGCCACACAATTAACCGGGAGTGTGTGCTCCTCAGCCTGCTTGAGTGCATGTGTGAGCCCAAGCCCAAAGGCAGTGGGTGTGCACATTTTCTTTAGGTACAGTGATTATAGAAGGAGCTGATCCTGCGGTCTGGGCAGTCCTTTTCCCTGGGCTACCCCTCACAGCAACCAGTAACAAAATCTAAATAGTTAATGACATCCAAATATTTTGGGGTAAACACTCTTTAACTATGCTTTGCAAATGTCCAAACCACCTATTGTGATCATTTCATTGCCCTGTACATGTGTAATTAACAATAGTCTTAAAACTTACTGTTTTGACATCATCTGATCCGAGTCTGTCCCATGAAATAGCTGAACTAAAACCTCGTTTAACAGACAACAATTATTTTCTTTACTTTGCGATCAGCCTGAGCTGTACTGTATTTTGTATTTATAGTGTTTAAAGGTACTAGATTATAACAGAAATCCCTTGTAGGCACATACACAAATTGGTAAACACAGTTTATGTCAACTCCTTAAAAGCCAAGGGTTATCTAATAGTATTAATATAAAGGGTAAGACACAAACAATAAAAAATAACACAAAATTCCATAATTTATAAGACTGACTTTTTAGTCTCTCCGTTTGGTTGTATGAGTAGGAGACCTATTTTTCACTGTGATAAGATTCTTTCAGGATACGGCTATAAATCTAAATAACTAAGGACAACACCATTTGCAAGGATGTGCTTCAGGGAACAATATTGTTTCACCCAGTTATAAGGACCATCATTTCTTATACTTCAGTCGAAATGGATATTTTGCAGAAAATTCATTCTTTCAGATTTATCTGCGAGGGCTGCATTTTAACTGTTTGCAATTATGCATCATTATTTCAGATATTTAATCCTGTACATTTCTTTTCAGATCTAGGGTTTAAAGTAACTAAAAAGTCGAAAACATCAGTCGGTGTGATCTGTGCTGTCACAAGGAGAGGCTGCCCTCTTTGTCAAACCAGTAAAGAACCATCACCTTATGACTTCTCTGCAATAGCAATACATTTTATGGGGGATGAAGAAAATCAACTTGAGAAATTGTCAAGTGCGTTTCAAATTTCTGCCATTTGTTTTACTTACAGTGTTATTGTATTCTTCTATACCTGACAACATCAATTTGATGTCAGAACCATAATGGAAGATACATTGGTGCACTAAGCAGATTGTCACCAAAGAACCAGTCATTATCTTTTGTTGACATTTAGGTCTTGTTGTGAAGCTGTTTGCTTGTGAGGTCTAGAAAATGAAATGATGAGAAGCAGATTTGCACATGTGATATACAGGTATGGGACCTGTTATCCAGAATGCTTGAGACCTGGGGGCCGGTTCACTAAAGAGTGAAGTGGCTAACGATATTGATTTTTCGCCAGCGTTGCCACCCGCAGGGACATTGGCAATTCACTAAAAGGCGCAGGCGCCAATTCACTAACGAGGGGACCTTCGCTAGCGTTCATTTGCACTCTATCGCCAGACGACTTTTCCCTCTGACGAACGATCGTTACTCCACAAATTCACTAAAGTGCTGATTTTACTGAACGTTATTTCCTCTTTTGCCAGAGTTTACTTCGCTAGATCTTCCTCAATCTTCTGTCACTTACATCATTTCATGTGTGTTGAAAATAAAGTTCAAAAAACGCTGACGACTTTTCCTTTTTTTAAGCAGGATTGGCTGCAAAAATCCTAACTTACTTTATTGGGTAAGCTGTTTTCACACATTTTATAGCATATGGAACATAAATTTTACAGTGGGCTCATGTGTAGGGCATTATATTAACTCTCTTGTCTTTATTAAGGTTCCCTGGACATGTGTAATATAAACCGGTAACTTAAACCATTGGCAGCAACATATGTAATAAAGATGGCCATACAACTTTAAATTTCCCGCCCTGTGCAAATTGACCTAAGCGCAAGATCATTAGCGAAGTTACACTAGGCACAATTGAATGCTAGCGCATCTTCACAATGAAATGCTCTTACAGCCAAAGTAATGCTAGTGAAAAATCACCAGCGCTCGACGCCCGGGACAAAACTTCACATTTTAGTGAATTACTATATGCGTAGCGTATTTGCACGAGCGGCGAAGTGATGGCTGAGTTCGCCCATTAGTGAATCTCCCTCCTGGGGTATTCCAAAAAAGGGATCTTTCCGCAATGTTGATCTTCAAACCTTAAGTCTACTAGAAAATCATGTAAACATTAAATAAACCAAATAGTCTGGTTTTGCTTCCAATAAGGAATAATTATATCTTAGTTTGGATCAAGTACACCGTAATGTTTTATTAATACAGAGAAAAACAATTTGGATTATTTTAAGTAAATGGGGTCTATTGGAGATGGCTTTTCCATAATTCTGAGCTTTCTGGAAAATGGATCCCATACCTATACTAATGTACAGTTTAATACCAAACCAAGGTCCTGTGGAAGTCACATTAGTGGGTGAAAGATATGAATAGGTAGGCTAGCTGAGCAGTTGATATCCCACCAAGAAAAAAAGAGGGGTCAGTACCCTGGTGCCATTTAACAACTTAGGGCCACAGTGATTTGGTCCTTATAACCTGTTGTTGGCACAACCCAAAGGTATTGTGTGTTATGAACCCAAAATATGCTTCTCTAACTAAATACTAATATTAATTTTATGTATATTATAACAGTACAGAATAGCTGCAAATATTGCATTAGGTTTGCAGAATAAATAACAGCACCAGTGGCAAGTTCCATATCCATCTTGCAAACCATGCTTTGGGTCTACTTAAGGGAAAATATTCTTAGAGCCAGCTTGAGTGCAGGGGCCATTGAGCCTTTTCTGTATCTTGTTGCTGATTGGGGAAGCTAATAATAAATACAGTTGCTAGTGTCCGTGGGAATGCATTTCCACGACACTAAACAGTTGGTTGGATAGTGTTCTGTATCCAGGAGTCATTCCATTGACCCACTCCTAGTTAGACTAAGAGTTTATTCATTACATTATTACAAACATTTAAATGTATGGAAATGCTTGCTAGGAAAATATAAACACTTATTACTTACTTTTTTGGCTAAGTATCATTTTTTGGAAAAGGCCTTGCCAAACAGAATGAAAAGTATAAAGCAAAGATTACAGACTATCAGCTTTTATAATACAATATTTACAATCAATACTGTCAATGTGAGTGCTTTTATGCTATTATAAAGATAAATAGGTCTGCAATTATATCAACGATTCCTAATTGCATGTCCCCAAATTAATAAAAGAAAATGGCTTGGTGTATGTGTTCTACAGAAAGCATGTTCACATAATACTGTCTCCTCTACTAAAGTGTATGGAATTGTTATTTTTATTCAAAACTATTCGGGTATGTCTTCTTTTTTGGTTGCATTTCCACTATAGTTCCAAAAACAAAAGAGCCACAGAATACAGACACCCAGAATAAGATTTTCACATCTGATAAACATCTTATTTGCGCAGACTTTTTCCATTTCCACCTGAAGATCCCCCGCCTTAGAATACTGATGAACCTATAAACTCAAATAAGTGAAATGTTTAACTTGATTGATCTTGAGGAAAATGCCCTGTAGCAGTTTGTTTTGCTTTTTAGTTTGATTTAACATTTTTTTCAGGGCACCTGAGAAATGTATTATATATTCTGAAAAGATACCCTTAGAAAAAGAATGCATCTGATACAATATACTGAATGATACATGAAAAATTTAAAAACTGTACATGTAAAAAAATACTTACAGATTGTGCAAAATAATGCAGAATGCTGAGGTTTAAAGAGGTTGTTCTGCTCATCTCAAAAACTATTTCCTGTTAAGGCAAAAATGTAAATGCTACAAAATGATAAACAGCAACGTCAGTTCTCATAGTTATCACCAGTATAGTGTAAAAACATCCCTACCACCTAGTCATTCTCTAGAACTGACAGGAATGTAAGAAAGGAAAAATGAACACGTGGGGGCATATTTATCAAGGGTCGAATTTCGAATTGAAAAACGTTGAAATTCGAATTCAAAAAGACACAATGAAATTAAGTCAAAAGTTTTTTTGGGTCGAATAGTCTGTTTCCGATCAAATAGGTCCGTATTCAGCTGAATCGTTCAAATCTAATTAATAGCGCAATCAATCGAATTTGTTTCAAAGTTTTTCCCAAAAAAAACTTAGATTTTTCAAGTCCACCAATTGACTCCAAATGGGTTCTAGGAGGTCTCCCATAGGCTAAAACAGCAATTCGGCAGGCTTTAGATGGTGAATGGTCGAAGTTGAATTTTTAAAGAGACAGTACATGCTAAATTTCGATATTCAAATTTTTTTATCAAATTCGAATCGAATTTGGACTATTCCCTAGTCGAAGATCACAAAAATAGCTTGAAATTCACCTTGACCTTGGATAAATCTGCCCCTTAACAAAATGACTCACAAGTCCATACAAGGGTAAGCAAAAGACTGGGGATACACCCATAGGATAGGAGATTAGAAGGAGGAAAGGGTTACCATATAGCTAAAAAAAACATTGGTGGATACTGTAGAAGTAGGATTGCTACCTGGCCAGTATTTTTTAAAATACCAGCCAAGGCCGGGGCAGGTGCTACAAATTTACCAGCAATATACTATATGGTAAATTTGTAATAAGCCCTCAATCTGCCCTCAGGGTGCCTCTAATCTGGCCCGGCCCACCTCTAATCACCCATTTCTCCCCTCTCTAGCTCTTACTTTCTATATCCGCAGCCGATCTGACAGGACTTTGCCAAACGTCACAATCCCACCCTGTGTGACATCATAGCCCTGCCCATTGACGTCATGGCATGCCCCTTGTAGACCCCTGCCAGTAAAATTATTCTAAAAAGATGATTATGAAGGTTTTCATTCATCCAGGTCATAGTATATCTAGTATAGGTCAATCTAACACATTGGATAATCCTATCACAACTACACAGAATCAACACCTCTGTGAGTTTCTTCAGATGTCACCTCTTTGAAGAGTTACAATGTGCCATTGTAAATGGATTAGTGGAAGAGTTTATATGCCGAGAATTTCCCACACCAGTCAGTTGAACTGAAGAAGCTGCTCGGATGAGTAGTGAAACGTCTTCATTGATTACTCAGCAAGTCCAGTTGTTTTTAGATTGACCTATACTAGATCTAAAAAGGTGGCAACCCCATGTAGAAGTGATCTATGGGGATTGTGGATTTTCAGGAGGTACCAGTTGTAGCATAGGACAGCAAAAAACTGTAGGACATTTGCTAGAGAAGATGGACATTCTAAATAAAAAGACAATGGAGGGGAATGGGGCTTAGACCATTTGGGTTGGATTTTTTCCATTCTTATGATGTGCAGCTAGGAATAACCAGGGAAGGGCTATTATACGGGTTTGTCTAAATTGGTAGCATACCAATAATCTGTCCTGCAACATGATCTGAGTGCAGAGACCATAAAGTGTATTGAGGGATGGTTTTCCCAACACAGATTATTAAATGAACCTAGAATGGCTTCTTTCCCTGTTCCCTGTCCCTGAGTGGAGACTGGATATACCTACCTAGACTTTGGGATCCAGGTGCTGGAGAGGATCCCAATCCCCCTAGCAGGGGCAGTAATAGATTATTCCGCCTGAATAAACATGAGGTGTACTGTATACACAAAATAAGGAATCTATGTCCAAAAGGATTTACTATGGATTGCAATCTGAATTATTATAATGTATTTAGAGCGCTATGTGATAATGTGAGATAGAACATCTGCTTACCTTGTGCAATTTCACTGTAAATCACTAAAAGAATTATTGAAAACCTGGTGCAGGCGGTTGAGACATAAATATACAGTATATAATGAGACTATAAGCACAGGTTTATAATTGCTTTTGGATAGTTCATTTAACAGTAGATAAAGATAGAAGAGCTTGGGTCTGTGTGGGGCCTGGGTAGGGTCCAAAAAACTCTACACACTGTAATGTATACACACAGTCTAAATACCGAGTGCAGACTTTGAGATACTTCATAATACCATTTAATTCTTCTATCTCCTGCACCACCAAAAAAAATGGGTTGAGTAAGTTTTGTTAATATATTAGAGAGTGCTTTACCATTTATCACAATTCTAATTACCAATGTATACACACAATGGCAGATATGTTGCCACTTTTACTAAAATGGAATAAACGAGGATATTTAAAAACCCATAATAAGTAATGTCTATAAACACATTGACATAACCTTATAAAATGTTATTCTTTCAGTTCCGCATACTCCCCATTAATGCTGTACAGTTTTAACCAAATAATACCTATGACTCTAATTCTTACCCAGAGCATGTAGTTCATTCAGCCATAACAGGAGCAGATGCAGTATGCCTCCCTGTCAGTTCATGTTGACTCCCTCTAAACACCAGTACAGCAGTTCTCCTTCCACTAAATCAAATCAGATAAGCACATCTCTTAGCTGACCTCCCTTTATACACACTATGGCATCATATTATTAGGTGCACACTGCATGTAATAGAGTTTTTGATTCAAGACTTCAACAGATGTCCCCCCCCCCCAAACATATACATCTACAATATCCAAATGCACTATAGCTTGGAAACATACCAACTTGCCACCCTTTAAATATCATGCAATCATGTCTTAAGCATCTAATAAGGAAACAACAGCAGCAAGCAAGAGAAAGTGGTTCAAGCTTAGTACTAAACATAGATCCATACTCTTCTGACTCATTTGGTCTCTAAAACTAGGTATAAACTTTAAAAGCTGGACCATAAAATATTTGACCCCCAATAAAAAACAATAAAAATCCTAAGGACACACAGCTTGTCCTTAAGAGTCTGGTTGCATTGGAAGGACGGCTAATGTAAGGTATTTAACACCCAAAATGTTCTAAAATCGGTATAAATCATAAGAGCTTATGGAGCATACACACCCATCTTTTAAAACGTCAGTGTTGCAGTATAGTATCTGTCATTGAGTGCAAAGTCTTTTTTGGTGTTTTCTGCCCTTTAAACTTTAACATGCAGATATTTCACTAAACATTTGTATAGTGAAAGAAAATGTATTTCCAAAGATATACTGTGTGATTGTATATAGAGGTATGAGACCTGTTATCCAGCATGCTCAGGACCTGGGGTTTTTCAGATAAGGGATCTTTCATTTGGATCTCCATACTTAAAATAATTTAGACATTGTATTAACCCAATAAGGATTAATTGTATTGTAGGATCAAGCACAAATTGTCAACCTGCACCCGACCCTAACCTGCCGCTCTGCACTTGCATCTGTCCCTAACCCGCCACTCCGCTTCCCCTTATATACACCTGCCTGTCCTGTCTCTAATGTCATGGAGGGGGCAGGCAGGTGCCCGTCTATAGATAGATGCTCCGGAAGTGGCACATACTTATGACTGTGCGAGTGTTGGCCCGAACCGACAGACCCCCAGGTCCCATGGGTATTGGGCCAGCCCACACATCACTACAAGGTACTGTTTTATTATTATGGATAAAAAAAGGAAATTATTTAAAAAAAAAAATAACAGGTTTCTGGATATCTATCATACCTGTATATTATTCGCACTGCTGTTTCTGAATCATAAAACAATGCAGCAGAAGCCAGCTGGTTAACAGGCTTGCAGGGGAACGTCTGCTGCACTCTTTCAAGAGTTGTGATCAGAAAACAGAATGGGATAAACAAACAGTTTTTGGGTTGATTCCCCTTTAAGGAGTTCATGATAACGCCCCTTTTGAATAGTTAGTCATGGTCTGAGCAGCTTATGGAAAAAATGTGTTGTGAGCTTGATGATTGTGACGTTATAGAATAAGAATATGGCTTATTGATTGGCCAGAGCTTGCAGGGTCAAGGGGGATTTTTTTGAAACTGGTGCAGTTCTATTGTATAAAGATCAGTGAATATATTTAAAAAGTATTCTGCTATTTAATACACTGATAGCATATAGATTGAATGTGCACATTTCACAAATCTGATTTGTATTTACATTCTCCAGAGCACAAAGCTAGAAGGCACTATGCAATGCATACCTAGAAAACAATTTAAACTGTAACTGACCATACAACCTCCATCATACAAATTCTGTCCTTTTATTGTTCAAAGATTGCATGCATTGGTCATACAGAGTCAGTGGGGATACATTTATGTGTCTCTGTAAGCAAAGCATTAGATTAGTGTCCCATAACAACACTAACATAACTAACAAGAGTTCTCAAACAATGTGTTAGTTTTGAAAGGATTCTGTCATGGAAACTTACAAAATGCATCATTCAATAGTGCTGCTCCAGCAGAATTCTGCATTTAAATCTGTTTTTCAAAATAGCAAACAGATTTTTTTTATAATATTTAGTTTTGAAATCTGACATGGGGCTAGACATGTTGTCAGATTCCCAGGTGCCTTCAGTCATGTGACTTGTGCCCTGATAAACTTTAGTCACACTTTACTGCAAGATGGAATGATATCACCCCTCCTCCCTTCCCCCCCCCCACCACAGCCCTTTAGTAGAACAATGGTAAGGTAACAAGATAATTGCTCCCTGACACCTGCATTGATAAAAATGCTCCCATGCCCTAGTGGTAGATACCCTTTGCACTGACCCCTGACCCCATGAGAGATTACAATTTAAGGTCTCAAATTCATACCCTCTTAGGGCAGATAGTGCCCTGGCTGGAGCTCAGGACCCCATTGCTGCACAGCAGAAGTGCTACCCACTGAGCCAACATGCTGTCAAATGCAATCTAGAATCATGAGTATTATTATTTTACTTCCATTTATTTTCGTAGCAATTAAACAATACTTTGTACTTGATGGTAACTAAGCTGCACAAAGCCTTGCCGGTTGCAAAAAAAAAAATGTTTTTTATTTTAATAACCTTAAATCATGGTGATCCACATTACAGAAAGATCCCTAGATTAGAACCTCAGGTCCCAAGCATTAATTAAGCTGCATATTTTATTCTAAACCAGTTTTGAATTGCAAATCTGATTTCCAGATTTAGGTCCTATTATAAAATGTTAAGAAACCCTGTTGTAGAAGAACCATGGTCACTTCATGCATAATGTTCTGCATTCCAAAAAAATGCACCAATAGATATGACACCATTTATACTATTTTTGCTGTTCCAATACATAACTAAATTCTTTTGGTAGTGGGTTAAGGTGCAGCACTACAATGCAGTTCTTACAAATTTGTATTGATACTGTTTACATGGTAATGAAAGGACCTCTTCAATACTGTAGTATGTCTTAGACATAATTGTATAAAGAAAAAATACACATTTTCTATTATTCATGAATATCAATGGCAGTGAATTTATTTTGAAAACTGGCTGATTTTATACCTTGGAAATATCAAGGGCTTTAGTTTCCACTGCAAATAAATCAGCATTGAGCACTTCAACAAAATGAACCTGCAAAGCACACATGAAGAGCTATAGAGAGAGATGAAATTAATGAGTAAGGTTATATCATAGAATTACTGAGATAGCAGTTGTAAAATGCTCTACGTGCACATCTCTGTAGATGGACAATAATACTTTGGTATTGTAATTTACTTACTGATGTAAGGGCTAAGATCTCTAGCCTTAGATACACAGTTCATAAGCATTTTGGCTCATAACTGTAGTCACAAGGCAGCCCAGCTGCACTGCCCTGAGCCTTCAGCTAGGGGATCGGAATAAAACCGTATATGTTGGAGCAGGCACTCAATGAGCAGACCATCAGAGGCAGAGAGGTAAAATAAATGTGGATTTATTTGGTACCAGCAAACATAGGCAGCCTTCCGCATTTCGTTTTAATGAATGTGAAACACAAAATTATCGGCTGTTAATTATATAGACCTGGCAGGGGAACTTTCTCAGAAAGAACAAGAGCTAGCAAATTCCTCAAAAGACCACAAAGTTGGCATGGGGATAGAGAGATTCAGTCTGCACCCTGTCTGGCTGTGCTATCCTCTGCAGTCTATCTGTATCCACCTTCTTTCTGTGAAGGTCCTCATTCACCCAGATCATGGTATATCAATAGTAATAAGCCAAATCAACTGGACTTGGTGTATTTTTTCTCTTGAAGATGTTTTGCTAGCCATTCTTCAGAAAGAAGTGAGAATTGAGGAAAAATACAGCATGTCTGTTTGATTTGACTACTATATCCTACTATAGATATGTATACACCTTGTGTTGCTCTGGGCTCTTTCAAAGCTTGTATTAGCAATAACACACAGAACACATAGGAGAGCACAGCTCTTACATGAATTAGTCCTGAAAGGAGAAGGAAAGGCTTTGTGCACTTAATGGTGCCAAATGTTAGGCATCCCCAATGGTTCTATTGACTTACCTGAAACCCCGGGCCGGTGCTCCTATCAGCAGAAAACTGCACCGGGCCGGGGTTATACCAGTGAGCACCACAAATCGATCCTCTTCCATAAACCTCTATCTTTGTGCGGCTGCGAAAAGCCGAACTTTAACAAAAAAGTCTGCTATTTTGTTCAACTGCGCATGCGTTTGCCCCAGGAAATTTGAAGAAAGAAGAAAGTCTTTAGTTCCTCACATTTTTATGCAATCTTTTTGTTCAACCCACTGAATTAAAGCTGAAAGTCTGCAGTTCAACTGCATCTGAGTTGTTTCATTTAAAATTCATTGTGGTCATGTACAGAACCAAAATTAGAAACAAGTTGTCTCTGTCCAAAGATTTATGGACCTAACTGAGGCATTAATAGCTATTAGGTGCTATATAATGATATAGTTTGTGTTTTAATGTATTCTTTAATAATAAGGTCACAGAGAAAGAGTGGACATGTTACCGTTTAAGGGTGTCCTGTGGGTTTAGGCATTAGAAGAAGTTTAAGAAAAAAACATAAAACTATAATTAGGTGGTCGTTTACCATTGGCACAGAGTGTTAGAGAGCTAGGGGGCTGTCAATGGTTGGGGCACCCTGCCGCATATGAAAAAATGGCAACTATGTAAAAAATGTTGAAAGTAAGCAATATCAAGTCTCTCATCACAAAGTTCTTTTTTTTAAAACTTTACTAAGTGTATTCTTAACTAAAAAATATTTTTATACTATAATAGTTTTAAATACAAGAAATCCTTTCTGTTATTCAGATACTGGGTATTTTTGTGGCATTGCATGACATTGTAGCAATGTGATTCAGGCTGCTATAGTTAGATAGGATTACAACTTGTATAACAATGTGAGTGACCTCAATCTTCAATTTCAGAGGAACCTTTAAGCTTCATGGGAATTATCTAGTTGCAGCAGCAATGACTTTTAAATCTGATAAACCGTAAATCCTGACATACTGCTGTTGAGCGTTTAAATTTCTCACCAGACACCTGAAATTATGGGCTAAAAAACCTCAATACTTTCTATACACATTTGCTTTGTCTGCACCTTTGAACAACGTAACTATTTTAACCATTGACCTATCAGATAATAGTTTTTTAAGCTTTTGCTAAGGACAAATGATCCTAATATAAGTCAATACGTTGCATGGGGAGGTAAACTCCCTTTATGCTCTGCTAAAACAAAATCACAAATCATTTGTTGTTCTTTATTACGTCTTTCTTTCCTACTCTGAAGGAAATATAGGGCATTTATAAACGGAATTTTACAAGAACAACAAAGACAGAAGAAAATATACAACATACTGTTAGATTTACTAGAAGGTGATTAATGAAAACTGCCCTTTTATACAGACTTTTAGGTCCAGTGAGAAATATGGCTGCTTTTTTTACATTCAAATTTATATTGTATCAAACAAAGGGTCCACATGGTTAAAATAATACTTTGTGGGTCCAATAATGCACACAACTTAATACTCAAATAAACATAATATTATGTTTTTAAGTGGGGAAGTAAAGATCTCCATTGTGGAGAATAAAGTAAGCTAATGAAGGAAACTCTATCCCAGAATCAACACATTTCTCTTCACCTCATAATACTGATACAAATCTATTTTGAAGGACTGATAAAGTAGTTACCCTTTGTTCAGACAGTCTCCTAGTTTAGATGTTGGGTTCTTGTAGTATGGAAGAGTTTCCTTTTCCTGTGTAAAATTATGCTAGCAGTTGCCTGATTGACCAAGAGGGGTCAATGTTCTATAGTATTTAAAGGAGCTGCTGATAAGGTTCTTTGTTTTCAATTTCTAAATTCCCCCTGGGCAGGCAGGTGGGAGAAGATTGTAGCCTTGGAGTAAGTAGACCTAGTTAGTTGTGATAGATCACTGCAGGGATCGGTGATGTATTCTTGTCTGGTGCTGCCCTAGGCGCTGGACCTCTTTGTGCATGCGCGGGATGTCAGCATAATTGACATCATGAATCACTGCACGTGTGCTTGACATCACTCTTGATGCGATCTGAACCCAACACCTCCAACCCCCCACTTCTGCACTTGATTTCTTGGAAATATATCCAGCGGCAGGGGAAATAGCTTTTTTTAAAGAAAAATTATATTTACCATATAGGCATCTGAGGGCCTCCTCTTTATAGCTGTTGTCCTATGTACAGGCCCTCGAGTGCCTATATGGTTGATACAGCCCTGCCAGGGTTGATAGATAGGATAACTAGTGAGCAGTCTGAGCTCCACCATGGAGGTTCATAAAGAGACCAGGGTGTACTAAGACCTAGGGGTAGATGCTGTCCTGTCTAGGTTCCACCTAAGAAGCTAGGGGTGACTTGCAAGCTGAAAATTCATTGTTTGATCATTGACCCCTGATTGGCATTTATCCTGAAGAGTGTATTGTGAATATATGCTGAGCATTTGTGCTACATCTTCTGTGTTTATCTCCCCAATTATCTGGATACATACCTGCCAATAAAGAAGTTATTGTTATTTTTAAGAACCACTGGCACCCATTTCTTTATAACTCCTGAGAATTATAGTTCTACAGCACCCTGCCTTTGACATAAGCAAGGGTTCACTCCTGTGAGTTGAGTCACTTGCAAGTTATTGAAAGATGCTACAATAGCATAGCACTCCATGTATTCATTGCCTTACATTATTAATATGTTTTGTTTAAGAAATAAATTGCTCTTCAGAATTATGTTTACAGGGTTGTATAACAAATCATGCCCTTTTAACCAGATTCATACACCCCTTTTTTTGTTCTGTGCCTGCTCTGACTTTATGGCATACACAAAATTATTTTTAAGATTCTTTTACTCGTTTACAAAGTGCTCAACAATGTTGCAGGATCATACATAACCTCTCAAATAACCAAGTTCACCATAGATGTAACTTTTGTCCGCATATGAAAACCTTCTCTTATCCTCACTCATTACTTCTTCTCACTCTTGCATCAAGGACTTTTCATGGGCTGCACCCATCATCTGGAACTCCCACCTCCATCCTAGTAGACACTCCCACAACCTCCCGGCCTTCACATGATCACTCAAAACCAACATTTTCATTCAAGGCAAAAACCTAATCCCTCAGAAAATTGACCACCTGTCTAAGACCCTTCCTCTTAACTCACACATACACTTACTACTAGTTGTCCACTTTTTACTATATCTTTACTATTAACAAAATCTCTACTATACAGTCTTTCTGGCTGGTGATCACTACATGTGTTTAACTGGAGTCCAAAACCAAGTGATCTGCCAAGTGGGAACTGGCTCATGGTTGTCCAGTACTAGTACTGTTATCAGAACAATAATTCCAGAAGGATCAGTGATCTTGCTGGATGGAGAAACTTAAAATAGTTTAATAATGAAAAAGAAATGTTATGTAATGCAAATTAGGCAAATATATTTTATAACAATGCTATTTAATTTTGTAAAAGAAGTTGAGATCATAAAAGATGGGCCTATCTCATAACAGTGTCTCTTAAACCCCGTGAAAAAATTAGGGTTTAGTGAATCTCTGTCCTTAAGAATCTCTACCCTTAAGAATGTTTTCCAGGATCCATATATTAAAGACACAAGAGAATACATTTAAAGCACTAGCCAGTATAATTAGTAGTAATTGGCTTACAGTGGCTTGCATTTATTATTGTAAGGAAATTAATTGTTATCATTAAAAGTCTTATTGCATCTTCCTTAACAAACACAGCAGATAAAAAAGATGTCTAATTAAAGAAGCATATTCAAAGCATACGCTCCACATTTTTAAGATGTTATTAGTTCGTAGATGTTATTATGCAAAATGACATATTAATAAAATAAAATGTGTACTTGTTATAATGCTTTTGAAAATATTTTAATTCATCTACTAAGTGCTGATTTGAAATGCACTGCAGCTGTAGCTCTATTTGCATAAGCTCTGTATGTTTAATATTATGTTTGCAAGTACAAAAATACAATATGTATTCCTTTCAAAATGTATCTAACCAGTCTAAATACTAAATCCTAAGGTGACTGGTTTGTTGCAGGCTTTGGCCACATCAACCTTGACCAACCTACACAGCCTGCAAGCCAGTCAACTGAATTATATAGTCTACCCAATCTTATTTGAGGTTTATTTGCCAACTAGATCCTTTCCATTCTGAGCAATCAAACAGTCATTTGCTAACAAGGTCCCCACACAGGCCAATCATAATCAGTTTAATCAGCACTGACCAAATTGGAGGACTGGAGGACATCTCTATCACATTAGTATTTCAACTACATATTTTCTCTGTGCTGATATTTAGTCCCTGTACATTGCAAAGTTGTGGCAGCTGTGAACATGTTTTTACTTGTACCCAACTAAAGCAAACTTCATGTTATGTGCATATGATTTTTTAGCCCCGTCAGCAGCCAGAGGGGACCTTTCATTTTCTTCATTTCCACGGATCTTCTACCATGAGTGCTCCATTACCTTTAATTTGATAAAGGAGTGTTATTGTCTAACAGAATGGAATGCCATTATTCCTGCTCCTTCAGTCGTAAAAAAAATTGGAGTTGGTTTTATATGAATGACTTTCTTAATCAAGGGCAATTCATAACTCTAGAATGCAGTAGGTAATCCAAGGGATGCCAAGTGGTTGTCAATAGGCTGATTTTTATAGTGAAATGTGACATGTTGTTTAAATGAAATAGCAAATCAAAACATTTGGCAAGGTCACCAAATAAATAAATATGGCCACTTACATGCTGGGCTAAATCAGACCAATCATTGGATCATAACTGGGGACTATACAGGCCTATCCGGAAAGAACTGCATCTATGTGTTGATATGTATTTATGTGTTGGATTCTTAAACCCGCCTGACAGATTTCCGATCACTTGCCCATACATGGGTGGATGAGTTGCCAATTTGGTCTGAAGGGGACTAATCAGACTAAAACATTGATTTTAAGTAAGGCTCATGTAACCCTTTGTGCTGGTGCCAGTTAAAGGAACAAGTAAGTTAAACCAAATCATGTCTACATAAGAATTTATAAAGATTATTACAATAAACAATTTTATTCCAAACATGGTCTTTTTGCTTTCCATCAGTGAGAATACCTGGTGGTCTAGCCGTGGTGTGATGGGGATGCCCAATGCGTCCACCACCACCTTGCACGCTGATCTGTAATGGTGCACACTTGCGCTGCTTCAGTTTTTGACGTGAGCATTGCGTCTGTTCCACATGTACGCTGTTTGCTCCCTTGTCCCTTCTGTACACATTCGGTTCCCTTGTCTGCCCAGAACTCTCTCCTTTGTCCTCTCACATTAAGACCTGGCGGCAAAAAGCAGCTGTTATAGGCAGAGGAGTGAGTTGTGACCGTGACCTTTGTGTTACACCGAACAAAAACTTTATGGAGCAAGCACTCAATGAAGGCAAACTTCCACCAGGCAGATAAATATCAAAGTGAAGTTTATTGTGTCCACAGCCTTACGCGTTTTGTGATAAAAACGTAATCATAGGCCTATGATTCAGTGTTTATCAAGAAACATGTCAGGCTGTGGACACGATAAACTTCACTTTGATATTTATCTGCCCAGTGGAAGTTTGCCTTCATTGAGTGCCTGCTCCACAAAGTTTTTGTTCAGCTTGTCCGCTCCCCATGCTGAGGGCTCAGGGTGGTGCACCTGGGCCTCTTCCCAAGTATGGTGAGTTACCTATTTCTACTTGCAGACCCTAAACTACAGATTCATTCTTGGTGTTACACCATCCATTGAATAATGCCATCATATTTTGTTTAGTAAGCATTTGTAAGATTTTTTTAAGCCATCGTATACTATAAAACTGGTGTTTGTAAAGACCACTAATTGCTGTTTGCTTAATAAGGAAGAAATACATACTCATTTATGAAAGAAAATACATAAAATTGAGAATTATGGTAAGTACTCAGAAAACTTCACATACACTGCAAGGCTTTCTTTCCACTTATATTCCGTACACAGAAATTTTGTCTAATAATATTGTATTTCACGTTGCATTCAGTCCATTTTTCAAGTTTAGTTGCTTGGATTAGGACCAAAAAAACCTGCCCACAGGAAATGTAATAAGCTGCAGGGTGTTTGCCAGTTCAAATGATTTGCTACGATCAATATTCTGATAAGTTTAACTACATTCAAGACTATCAGTGGATACCACATGTTCAGATGCATTGCTTGGCACTTGGCAGCATTGCTTGAATCGTACAGATTTTTTTTATACTTACCAAAGTGTCGAGAACAACAACAACAACAAAAATATTTTAAAGAATGAAAACCCAAACTTGTGAAAGAAACATACTGAATAATTGCTCCTGTATTATATCCAGGATCTGTAGGAGTATATGTTACAGAGGTACATGATACATAGTTCTGCGCAGCAATGTTTTTCAGGTTTTTCAAGGATTAAGCCTTTTTTTCAGATAAGCAATGTGCTGTTTTATTGCAAGGATAGTGGACTGGTACAGTTAGGGGGTTATTTATCAAAGGTCGAATTTTAGATTTATGTGAACTGTTTTAGACCTCAAATGAACTCCCAACTCGAATGATTTCTAATTTAAGAAAAAACATGAATCTGTGAAGTCAGGGTTAACATCCCAAATTAATCGAGTTTTCCGCAGGAAAAAATAGAATTGCTCGAAATGATTGAATTTTTGATTGAAACCCTTAAAAAAAAGCTTGAACTTGAACATTATGAAGGCTATTAACATCTTCAAATGGTTCAAGGGACCTCTGCCATTGACTTCTACATGACCTCAACAGGGTTTCGATGGTGTGTTGTTGGATTCGAGCTATTTCCAGAGTCGGGGTATAATACATCTTGAAAAATTTATTATTTTAACCATAAAAATCGATTTTTGACTCAAAAAAAACCTTGAAAACTTTATTTTTTTGTGAAAAACACAACTTGAAACTTAATAAATAACTCCCTTAATGTTAGCTGTTCCCTTAAAATGTTTGTTTTAGGGTGATTAGCCAATTAATGCTCATTGTTGCATCTCCATACAGACATAACATAAATGCAAATATAGATAAATATTTGACTAAGACCCTAATTTAAAGTATTTTAAATACAGTAAACCAGTAAAAGTTAAAATGATAAGTGGAAGCTTTGCAAAAGGCAGAGTATTTATTTTAAATTATTTTTGGAGATTAAAATGTTTGTGATAGTGAGTGGAACTACATCCCACTAGCAGGAAATTGGGTCATTTAATGTGTTTTTATCAAAAGAGAGATTATGAAATCAAAAGAGACTCCATGTCACCAAAGATTTTACATGGTAAACAGAAAACCCTAGCTGGGTTCAGGTGGGTGATAGGTCCCCTCCTCTTTGGTGATTAACTGCTCCACTATGGTGGGGTATCCTGCCCATATATAAGTCATCAGAGAAGAGTCTGGGTCATAAAGTAGAAGAGGACTTTGAGCTGGTCTGGGCAGAGGTTGGGAGTCTGGGTCTGGGTCATAAAGTAGAAGAGGACTTCGAGCTGTCTGTGCAGAGGTTGGGAAATAGCTTGTTATGATGAGGTTTGAGTTTAAAAATGTCTGACCTATTTATCACTATGCAGTAGAATGATTGCCTTCGCCACCCTTCTGCACGCCCTTTAGTGAAATGTAAGGAAGCAACACAAACAGTGACATGAACATTTTTCAACAGCCTCTGAAGCAGAGTGTCTTCATTGTATTAGAATGGTGTGTTTTTCTGGCCCTGCTTATTTCATATCAGCAGCCCTGGAATTAATCAGCAATAAAAGTAGACAGCAATCATTCTACTTTCCAAGCACAAACCAAATATATTTGCCACGAAAGTGTGCAACTGTGCAGTTCTGCCCTAAGGTTCAATCGAATGAGTATGAATGATGCCTCACCTTTCTCTGCTCGGTTCCCTCCCTCCTGATTTCCTTTTTTATAGGGCACAGTTGGCTGCAGGTGCACTTCTTAAATTGATCATCCTAGTCATCATTTAATACTTACAGTGACATGAGACTAAAATGCTATCACTTGTCAGAACTCTTGCCTGTTATCACTTGCATGTGCACATCTGCTTACCATCAAAAGAAATATATTGACTTGGGCATAACACTACGTTTGTCCTTCAACAGTATTCTATTTAGTTGCTTGATTGTTAATTTGACTTTGAGAGTGAGAACACTTGGAATCCTAGCAGTGACATTCAACTGTGAAATGTAACTTTGGCAAGTTGGTTCATTTCACATTCACCCATATGGACGTATTTCCTCCATTGCTAATCTTTCAGCAAAATGCTATAGACAGTGTAAACAGAATTACTTATGAATGAATTTCATGGGATTCATGTGCATTCCATTCCGCAGATGTTTTCCCTTTTAACACTAAATCTTGAACAGTATTGAGGTTTACAGTGTTCTATTCGTTTTTGAATTATTTACTAGATATTCTGAATGCTAGTGCCAGCGTACTATTATCATGAAAGACTATTCATGATATCAAAAGTAATACAGCAGTGCTTCTATAAAGTATTTCTGAGAAGGTTTTTGACTCATTCCCAAACTTTCTGAATATATTAAATAATGTCTCACTTCAAAAAAGCAAAAACAGTAGTGCTTTTTATATATGTGGACATTTTTGCAAATCTACATTCAAATGAATGCACAGGTTGCTTTGTCTATGGACAGGGGTGGAAGTACAGGGGATGCAGGATTTATGACCCTGACCTCCAGGAGAGTGTATTCATTGGAAACTACTGTATTTAACCTTTTACTGCAAAATAATAATACATTTGAATGTGAAGGGGACAGTACATGGTTCTACATTAAGGGGCAGATTTATCAAGGGTTGAATTTTGAGTTCATTGGAGTTTGTAAATACTCCCATAAACTCCCATGAACTCGAAATTCGGGGTAAAAAAATGACCAATTGAAATTGTTCAAAAAAATAGAATTTTTCAAATTTGGGTGAATGGGATCGACCCGCAAACTCGAATTGAATTTGAGTTTTTTCACCAAAAAAGACGTAATTTTCATGATGTCTCCAAACAAATCCATATTGATTCTAGGAAATCCCCCATAAGCTAAAACAGCAATTCAGCAGGTTTAAGGTGGTGAATAGTTGAATTCTAATAAGGGCCAGTACATGATAAATTTCGAAATTGGAATTCAAATTTTGGAAAAACTCAAATCAAATTGTAACTATTCTCTATTCGAATTACACTTAAATAAACTCAAAAATTCTACTTTTTAAATTTGAATTCGAATTTTCACTTTGACCCTTGATAAATCTGCCTCTAAAAGTTTGGGGATAGAAAAGGAGTGGGATTAAGATTAAGTTATCAGTTTTTATTTAAATCTATTAAATAGTAAATTTAGTATTTTACAAGGAGGGGTTTTACACTGCGAATTATGGGAATTTAGCTATGCCAATATATGTTAATAACATAAGGAGTAAAATTGTAATCAGTATCAGATGAGAGGAGTGTGTAAACTAGTTCACTTCATTAAAGGGGTAGGAAAAAAGCCTTCCAGAGATTGAAAGCAACTGGTAGCCAAATTAAGAAATGTACCAAATCATTTCAGCAGTATAAATAAGTAGGTATAAACCTACCTTGGCCTAAACATGCCTTTCCAGCTAGTGATGGTAAAACATTGATCACAACAGAATCTCTTGAGCCGAGGAGGAAGGGAGAAGGTGTTGTGCAGCAATACTTCTCTGATGCTGTGCAGAAACAAAAATAGAATGCCAAAGTTTCTTGAAAACAAACAAACGAAAGGGATTTAATTAACCACACCATTGGGTTAATACTCACAAAGCAATAGGTTGTATTGCCATTGTCAGATCCAGTCATAGGTAGAGCAGAGTTCTGTGACACCACTGGGGAGTTGCTTTGTTGGTAACTCTTGTCCTTGAAGGAGTCCTTGAACAAGTGTAGGAACATCCCTTTATGGCTACCAGCTAGTGGTGTGAATCCCCTAAAGAAGAAATGTTTGAGGGAGTTATATGCAAAACCTGAATCACTTTACTACTGGGTCCCTGCACTTTAGGCAAGTAATGTCCAAGGAGAGCTAGCTCCAGCTACAATTCTTTGGTGGAGCAAAAAGCTGCTCTTTCCAGCTTGCATTACTATCTTACATTCCTAGAATGTATTTCTGACACAGCTAGTTTTGTAATCTCACTAATCCTCATTTATATGGTACCTGTTCCCTGATTTTCACTAGAAGGTTTATCCCTCTAGGGCAGAACTCTTTACTGGGCCTTGCTGACACCAGGTTCCTAAGACACATTTGGGGTCATTTTTCAACATTTGCCCATGGACAGTAATCCACGGCAACCAATCAAATTGCTGCATTCAGCTACTTGCAGCTGGCTTTAAAAAGTTAATTGCTGATTGGTTGCCATAGGTAACTGCCTATGGGCAAATTTGCCCAGTGTTGATAAATGAGCACCATACACTTGGGTCAGAATATGGACTTGTACAGGATATCCATTCACTTTAATTCACAAAATGAATACCTGAGAAAATAACCATGTATTATTGCGAGGCATATTTACTAATTTACTACTAATTTCTAAATGTTTTTTTTATATGTTTGTGATTTATTACTTGATTGCATGCAGATTTATGAAAAGACAAGAATACAAGTTTAACAGGTTTTAGCTGCCAAATTCTTTAACATTTTTCATATTTTTTTTTACCACATAGCTTCAAAAATGCAATCTTGCATTTTATTTAATAGGCCTTATAGTATTCATTATTTAAAATCTTTTGGCTGTAATGTCACAAAGTTCATTTCAGAATACAATAAAAATTCCAGTTTAAAACACACAAATCAGAAATTTATTGGAAAAAAGACAATAAAAGAAGAAAAAGATGAATTTAGGACTATCTTAACCATGCGCTCTCTCCATTCATGTGAATGATCTATATTTGCACAGCTTGTGAAATGTTTAAAATGATAACCAGAACTATAATCAGGAATGTCAATTGAATACCAAGTTTAAACTGTCCTTTGAAGAATTGAAAAATTATTAAAAAGCTCTGACCTACTTTATTGACTTCTCAAACTGACGGTTTCTCAATTCTAGCCATCCATTACGAGGAACAGATTTTTGGCTGACTGCTTTTTGTTCTATACCACAATAACTCATTGTGACAGATTTATTTTTTGTTTAGCCCCACTTAAGTGTACAGAATGAGAGTAATTTGACATATAATATATTGGATTAAAAATCAATATCCTTTTTTCTGTTGTGTTAGGTAGTTTTTCTTGAAAAACAAAATGTTGCTTTCTGAATTACCGTATAAGGGCAGCAATATGACAAACTACAATTTTTATATCTAGAAAAGTTTGAAGGCGAGAATGAGCATCTCTTGGTGAGTAGACTGTGTAGATCAGGATTTACAGGAAAAAATTATAAACAAAACATTAGACATGCCTCCCCATCTCCATCCAACCCTGCCACTGGTATTTGATTTACTAAAGGTAGGAAAGAAGGGTCCCTTGTCTCATGGAAGCTCGGGGCAGTATACATAGTTACATAGTCATTTTGGATTGAAAATAGACAATCAAGTCCATCAAGGGTAACCTCTCCAAATGACCCCCAGTACATAAATATATACTTGCAGAAGATATATGTATCACATATATAAATATACATACTGTATATACACATACCTATGTTAAGATGGCCATATTATTCTTATCCAAGATCCAAGCTACTCTTAAGCTGGCCATAGATGCAAAGATCCGATCATACGAATTATCGTACGATCGGACTTTCCCATCTCCCGACCCGCCACTAACCATTCAGATCAAAGTCTTACCAGTCATATTAGTTAAAGAACAGATCAGCAATGTTCTGACCCTGACAGCAATCGTATGTCCAACCAAAGCTAGTGACAGTCTCCCACTGAAAATCGTACGATCGGCAATACACGCAGAGATATTATCGGCAGCCGACAGAAATTTTCTAACCTGTCCGATCGACCAAACGACCGATCTCCGCCGGACGAAAAATGTCGGGACTCTCCACACACGGTTCGAAAATCGTACGAATCCTCGATTCGTACGATCAGATCTTTGCGTCTATGGCCAGCTTTAGAGGGATTATGTCATGATTTTATGATGTAGTTTTTATTTCTAAATTACACTGTTTACACTGCAAATCATTCACTCTACAATATAAAACGTCATTCCTGAACCAGCAAGTGTATTTTTTTCAGTTGTAATATTGGTGTGTAGCAGCCATCTCAGGTAATTTTGTCTGGGCATGTGCTTTCAGAAAGAGCCAGCACTTTAGGATGGAACTGCTTTCTGGTGAGCTGTTGTTTCTCCTACTCAATGCAACTGAATGTGTCGCAGTGGGACCTGGATTTTACTATTGAGTGCTGTTCTTAGATCTACCAGGCATCTGTAATTTTGTGTTAGGGAGCTGCTATCTGCTTACCTTCCCATTGTTCTGTTGTTAGGCTGCTGGGGGGGGGAGGGAGGGAGGCAATATCACTCCAACTTGCAGTACAGCAGTAAAGAGTGACCAAAGTTTATCAGAGCACAAGTCACATGACTGGGGCAGCTGGGAAATTGACAATATGTCTAGCCCATGTCAGATTTCAAAATTAAATATAAAAAAATCTGTTTGCTTTTTTGAGACATGGATTTCAGTGCAGAATTCCACTGGAGCAGCACTACTTTCCATATTGGAGGAAAATCTTTACAACATGCCCATTTGTGATATGTTAGAACTTGTCCACAATATGGATGCCACTCACCAACTAAATGAACTGCTAACTTCTCTCAGTCGAGATTAGTAACTTCTATGCTATGGTGAACATCTTAGTATGCATACATACTGTCCGAGTTGCGTTGCAAAATTGATGTCCACAGACTCCAATGGGTGGAAATAAAATTTGCGTGACAAAAAAAATGTTTAGCAAATTTTTGCCAAAGTGAAACAGATCAGATTCGCCCATCAAATCTATGCTAATACCACCGGTTTGTGTTTAATTATTTTTAAGGGTGGACATCTAGGGGCAGATTCATTAAGGGTCGAATTTCGAAGTTAAAAATACTTCGAAATTCGACCCTCGAATTGAAATCCTTCGACTTCGAATATCGAAGTCGAAGGATTTAGCGCTAATCCTGCGATCGATCGAAGGATTTTTCGTTCGATCGAACGATTAAATCCTTCGAATCGAACGATTCGAAGGATTTTAATCCAACGATCGAAGGAAAATCCTTCGATCAAAAAATCACAGGCAAGCCTATGGGGACCTTCCCCATAGGCTAACATTGACTTCGGTAGGTTTTACCTGCCGAAGTAGAGGGTCGAAGTTTTTTTTAAAGGGGAAGTACTTCGACTATCGAATGGTCGAATAGTCGAACGATTTTTACTTCGATTCGTTCGATTTCGTTCGAATTCGAACGAATTTAACCAATTCGATGGTCGAAGTACCAAAAAAATACTTCGAAATTCGAATTTTTTTCATTCGAATCCTTCACTCGAGCTTCATGAATCGGCCCCCTAGTGTATCCACGATTTGCGATAAAAGCTCTATTTATTCAAGAGTACTATTTATTCATTAAGACTACGTCTGAATGCAGTGTTTTGAACTGGGTCTGTTTTTCTGTTGATTTATGGATTTTACTGCCTAATTGGGATACTTGTGGCCCTCTGTGCTTTTGCAGATCTGACTGGGGTTAAATTAAATTACACAAGACTCTCTAGACTCTAAAAATTGTCTGACCTTAAATCAATGCCACCTCAATAGAAGGTGATCCATTTTGCTAGGGCAAAGAATGGCTAAGTGGCTCAAGGGGGTATAAACTTGGCAAAGGGGGTGAGTTAGAACATCAAGGGGAAGCTAGTGTAGACAGAGCTGTGGGATTAGGAGGCACATAATATACCTGACATGGACATCCCACTATTACAAGAGATCTGTCTAATAGTAACTATAGATCTAACTCTCCATTGTGCAATGCATATATCAGACTGAAAAGCAGTAAACTGTGCTTGCAGATACACAAAGCTTTTCAGGAAAAACAGGAGAGGTTGTGTTAATTGCATGTACAGAAAATTATGATAACTGCTATTACTGAGACTTGATGGGATGAAATGTGGCTGGACTGTGAATTTAGATGTTACTCCCTTTTTAGGAGAGACAGAGGGAGTAACAATGTAGAGAAGTTTGTCTAAGAATTAAGCCACAAGGAACTACAATAAAGAGTTCTGCTGGACGTAATGTTACAATTTAAATGCTTAGATGAAGTACTACAAAGCATCAGAAGGAGGTGCAAATCTCCAGTCACAATCAAACATATAAATCAAAAAATCAATCATAAATATAAAATGTATCCTTACTTTTTTGATTATTATAATGTTTTGCTATATTGGAGTGTACAATCCCCTTTTGATAATAGGACTTAAATTACTAAAAAAATAGTCACTAGTATATTAAAAATACTAATAATACAGAATGTATCTCCAGCACTTGCATGGGTGAGCATTTAGGGTACAATGATCATAATATGGTCTCCACTGAGATTATGTTGCAGAGACAAATTTATAAGGGAGAAACTAAGGGGTAAATTTATCAAAGAGTGAAGTTCCGCCACTAGAGTGAAATTCCACCACTTCCCATTCATTTCTATGGGATTTTGAAAGGCGTATTTATCAATGGGTGAAAGTGAAATTTCACCCTTTGATTAATACGCCTTTAAAAACCCCATAGAAATGAATGTGAAGTGACGGAATTTCACTCTATTGGCGGAACTTCACTATTACCTTCACTCTTTGATAAATATACCCCTACGACACTAAATTATAGATGTGCAAACTTTGGCAAACTTTCTGCAGTGTGTGAACTGGGAAAGACCTCTGGTAGGTTTAAACACAGAATGAAATAAAATGCCTTTAAATACTATTTAATATATTTAGCTGTCAATATATTCCCCTTGTAAGCAAATAAATACATAGCAAGCTAAAAGTTGGTAAGAAAACATATGCTTTCAATTTAACTGGGACAGCTGAAATGTTTATTCCCTTTCAGTTCAGAACTGTTCAGTTTGAACATTGCACATCTCTAAAAAGGGAAACAACACATATGTATGACATTCATATCAATAAAGCTTTTTCATTCATACTTTAGTAGTACCAGGAAGTATGTGCCATTGGAAAATCCCATATAGATAAATTGCCATTTTAAGTACTAAAGCCCTTAATATGATGAACTGTGCTCACATCTAAACCAATGAAACACATACATGCTAGGTCATATCAGTCAGTGAATGGATAGATCTGAGTGAGTGACACTCACAAAA